>NC_091450.1:25332352-25660407 GCF_964237555.1 Oryctolagus cuniculus
TCCCTGGTGTGGGGATTAGACGGGGGGCCATCTCAGGGAGCCGGGAAGTGAGTCAAGGGTCTGTGGGTGGGCGTCACCGCCCGCCCTCAGCACAGCGACCCTGGGCAACTGGCCCCATCTCCTCAGCCTTGGTTTCCCCTTGTGGAATGTGATTATGATACTGTTGGGAGAGAAATGGTAACTCCCAGGTAGCAGCTTGCCAATTACTCTTTGGTGCCCCAGACCGCGGCAGGGCTCGGAGGAGATGGGGAAGTCCTTGGAACTGGACAGCAGGGGGTCGTTTGCCCTTCCAGCCTCCATCCCGAGCCCTCAGGGAGGAGGCTGGACAGAGTGGGAACAATCATGGGGTGGGCCACGGGGTCATAGTGGGGGCCTCCTTTAAATAGAGCCCGAGCCCCGGGGGAGCCCTGCAACATTAACAGCAACAGCAGGTGTGCAAGGCCTCAGCCCTCCCCCATCCCCCCACCCCTAGGCAGCCGCAGCCGAGCTCGGCCCAAGCCGCCTGCCGCCCAACGCAATGGTCCGGTATCGAGCGAGGAGCCCGAGCGAACATCCACACGGGGAACATGGGCCGGAGCACGAAGGCGAGGGCCAGGAGCCGGACCAGGAGCTGACCCCCGAGACCGGCGACGCCTGCGGAAGGACACACAGAGGCGGCCACCGCCGCCGACAGTGCTCTCGGAGGAGGCTGCACCGGATCCACAGGCGGCGGCGGCGCCGGGTGTGCAGGAGGCGCAGGAGACGCGTTTGCCGGCACAGGAGGAGGCACCGCAGAGGTTTGCCTGCCCCACCCTGGTCTCCCCTGACGACCCCATGTCTTTGGCACTTGTGTCATTGCTGGGAAGGGCAGGAGGGAGGCTGGGATCTCCCCAACCTGTCAGCCTCCCAAAGGGAAAGTTCCCAACCCCCAGCCCCACCCAGATTCCCTAGGTGGCCCCTCACCCAGAACTTTCTTTTTTGAAAGCTGGCAAACGAACGAGGAGGAGGAGAAAGATGCAGGAGGCGCCACTAACCCTTCTGCTACCCTGGCCAGAAGTTTAAGGAAAAGTCACCGGCCAAGAACCAGAGGCGAGGCCCTAACAACCCTCCCTCGCCAGGTGCTGAAGCCCTGAGCAACCCAGGAGCCCACGAGACTGCATGAAATGAGAAATCACCTGCCAAATAAAGCTTCACAAAGACACTCACTGGCTCCCGACTCTGTGTGGACAAATGGCGCCGAGCCAGCTTCCGTCTGGGGCGGGCGGGGTGGGCAGGGTGGGCATGCTTCCACGGTGCCCAAGGGCCTCTAAACGACCGAGCTCTCAACCTAAGACTCTGGCCCGCTCCCTGCGAGGGGGCGGTGGTAAAAGCTGTGTTGTGTGCATCCTTGCAGGGCCCTCACAGTTGGCTGGGTGTGGTGGCACAGCTGGCTCTTCCCCTCCAGCTGCCTGCTAAGCGCCTGGGACAGCAGAAGCAGGTGGCCCAAGCACTAGGGCTCCTGCACCCACGTGGGAGACCTGGATGCGGCCCCGCCCAGCTGCAGGGCTGCAGTCATTTGAGTGAGTGAACCTGTGAATGGAGATCTTTTTCTCTGGGTCTCTCCCTCTCTTGGTAACTATGCTTTTCAAATAAAAAAAGTAACAGTGTCTGGTCTCGAGGGGAAGTGTGGATTGTGCCATCAGAGGAACAGTGACGCAGAGGCCCCGAGGTGGGAACAAGGTCAGCGTAGAGGGGAGCGAGCACGAGCCGGATGGGGTGAGGCTGTGCTGGCCAGCGAGTCCCGCAGGCTGTGCTGGGGAGACTGCTCCTTCCAGCGTCCCGGGGGCCGCCCTCAGAGCCCACCTGAATAGGTAACCAGGCTCCAGGGTCAGGGCACCACCGCATGGGGAGGCAGAAGAGGGGCCCGATCCAAATCGGATCCCTGTAACACAGGGGTCTCCCTCCGCCTCCCAGGCTGACCCTGGGCAGCCTGGCCAAGGGCAGTTCCTCGTGAAGCTCAAGCTTCCGGCTGCCCCTCCCCCCATCCCCGGAACCAAGAGGTGAACAATCCCGAGTTCTTTATTCACAACCAGCCGCAGCAGCATCCGGGAGGACACACGGAGGCCCACAGCCCCATCCAGCACGTGCAGGTCAGGCCGCCGCTCCCCGCCCCGCTCCCACCCTCACAGACTGGCCACAGCTCTCCCTGGCCCAGGTTCTGGACGCCCCCACCACCACCACCACCACATTTCCACAGATAACCACCCCCTTAAGCCTCATCCCGTCTACAAGGGGACTCTCTCAGGGCAGAGGGGCCGCCCAGGCACTGACCTCCCTGCTCTGCCCTGGGGTGGTGGCAGGAGTGGGCTCAGACTCAGGGCACCCCCTGGGGGGGCTCCGGGGGGGCCCTTTGTGATGTCAGCTCCCTGCCTTTCACCCTCAGAGCCGCTGCACTGCCCCAGCTGCCTCCCCTGCTAGTTCAGAGAGGCACAAAGTACGCAATGGGTTCCCGCTGTGCCAAGCTCGGCACGAGCCACAGCACGGGCCACGGCACGGGCCACAGCCGGGGCCACGAATCCTCCATGAAGAAACTCGTGGCTTGCGTGAGTCAAGATAACTTCTCCCTGTCTTCTGAGGGTGAGGAAGAGGAGGAGGAGGAGGAAGAGGAGGAGGAAGAGGCGATCCCGGTGCAGGGCAAGCTGTTGCTGATGGAACCTGAGCAGCAGGAGCAGGGCGCTACAGACAGCCCCAGGGCCCAGCAGAGCCCCACGTCCAAGCAGACGCGCTCCTGACCACGTCGCCCACGGCAGCCGCGCCAGCCGAGGGGCTCCCTCTGTTGTTCCAGCGAGAACTTTCGGAAGATTCAATAAAAAGTCTCCAAGGAATTGGCCTCCTCTCTGTTCCTTTCCACATGTGCACATGTGTGTGCTCGCGTGACTGCACGCATGGGCACATGAGGGTGCCTATGGGGGAGGGCGAGGCCAGCTGCCAGGAGAGGCTGAAGGCAGGGCCGGGGCCTTGTTTCTGACGCCCATCTGCAGGTTCTCCCGTGCTGGGGGGGCGGGCCACTGGGCAGCAGGGGCTGGAAGTCATCCCAGCAGTTCCGGCTTGGGCAGGGGCTGTGCTTCCAGCAAAGTGCCCGTGGGAAGGCACCGCCAGCCTCTGCGGGAGCCGGTTCCACTGCCCTGGCCCAGCACACTGGGCTCCAGCCTCTGTTCTGATGACCGTGCAGCCTGCAGCAGTGTGCCCCCTCACGTCAACGGGGAGCCAGGCCTGGGGCCCGGAGCCTGCTGGGAGGGAAGGCCTGAGCGAGCACTCAGCCGAGACAGCACCGTGGCTGGGGTCACGGAGTCCCACCTGCCTCGCTGGAGGAGTCTGGCTCCTCAGCCACTGATTCTGCCGTCACCCCCGCCTGGAGGCTCACTCCTGCCTTCACCGAGGGATCTGGCTAGGGGGACAGGGGCCAGGCCCCTCTCACTCGCAGCTGGGTGCACCTTCGGTTGCCCAGCAGGCCCCCGGCTCCCTTCCCCCTCTATGCAGAAGAAATGGCAGATGGGCTCTCTGCCCTGTTCCTGGCAGGGGCGGTTGAGGGGGTGGGGAGGAGGCAGTGTCCCCAGAGAGGGCTCTGTTCCCTTGGGGTGGGTTTGAGGGGTAGGAAGGGGCCTTGGGTTCCCGGAAGTGAGGCAGCTGCAGGTGGCCCAGGGCAGATGGGAGGAAGGAGGAGGCCCTGTTGGCCCAGGACTGCCACCCCACCCAGCCTCGTCTTCCAAGTGGGTCCCCGAGGCCCACCTGCCCATGCGCTGGCCCAGCAAACATCTGTTGAGCCCCTGCTGTAGACCAAGACCAGTCACGGCGCCGGTCCCCAGGGCCCTGGTGTTGCTAAAACATAGCGTCCGACCTGAGAGGCTTTGCAGTGACAGGGAGGCAGGGTACGCTGTGTCCCAGGGAGGCGGGGACATCACTTCTCCAAGCGAGGGCTGGGGAGCCTGTGCTGCCACTGGCACACTCCACTTGAAGGGAGGGAAGTGGGGAAGGGTTCAGAGAACAGAGTTCTCAGGGTGTGGCCACTCCCCAGAACCGGTCTCCAGCCCCACAAGGCAGGGCCCTCAGCAGCCTGAGGATCCAGTTCCAGGAGTGACCATCAGAGGCGCCCAGGCCTGGGGGAGCCCACGCCCCGTATCCGAGCACCTGGGTTTGAGTCCCAGCGCTGCCTGTGATTCCAGCTCCCAGCACACGTGCACCTGGGAAGCAGCAGTGTTGGCTCCCGAGGAGCTGAGTCTCTGCCACACACACAGAGACCCAGGCTGAGTTCTGGGATCCTGGCCTCAGCCTGACCCAACCCTGACTGTCATGGGCATCTGGGGAGTGAACCAGCTGATGGATGATCTCTGTCTGTCCGTCTCTCTGTGTGTGTCTGTGCCTTTCACATAAATGTTTTTATAAAAACAAAACAAAACAAAACAAAAAAACAAAAAACAAAAAACAAACAAACAAAAAAACACGAGGCAGCCAGGCCTGGATTTGAATCTGGGCTCTGTCCCAAGTTGCTGCGGGCCCATGAGCTGGTTCCTCAGCCTCTCTCGGCCTGTCCCCTCTTTACGACATGTGCTCACCTTAGCTGCCCCACGAGCTGCATTTGCTTCATCAAACTGTCACAGGCATGGTGGCTTACAGTGGCGGCAGTTCCGGTCTGTGGGGCCTCCACGAGGATGCCCTGCCACCTGTGTGCACTGGGGTCCAGGCATGGCTGGGCTGTGGCTTTATCACGCCAGTCTCTGCCTCCATCTTCGCACGGCCTTCCCTTGCCCCGGGGTCAGGGGTGACCATAAAAGGTGTCCAGGTCCCGGGCTGGTGTGCACACAGCAGTGAAGGGCTGAGGTCCGAATCCTGGCACTCCTGGATTTAGGGCCCACTCGGACGTCCCATGCTCGTCCCTCAAGATTCTCAGCTTAGCGCTCCCTGCAAAGCCCCTTCTCACAAATAAGGTCTCGCGGGCGGGTTCTGGGGCTGGGACGTGGATGCAGATTTGGGGCCATGGCTCAGCCTCCTGCACAGGCTCCCTGAGAGGCTGGGGCGCGAGCTGCCTGGAAGGGGTGGGGCTCTGAATCCAGCCCCCAGGAGATGTTCAGTAAACACGGCAGCTTTCACCCTGAGCCATGTGACAGGGTTCTTAGGACATGGATGCCAAGAAAGCAGACGGAGCAAATCCTGTGCGAGGAAACAGCGAGACGCGAGCCTGGGGGGGGGGTGGGTAGTGGGGCTGCAACTGGGGCGGCGCAGACTCCCGAGGCCTCAAAGACAGTCGGGCGTCCTTCTCGGGGTGCAGGCAGCGCTGGGGGTGTCTGCCAGGGAGGGGAGTGGGATCCCAGGGGCTGCTGCAGCTGGGCTCAGGCTGGGCTCAGCATGTCAGGCTCATGAAGACACAGGGAGGAAGGAAGGAAGGACGGCCCTGTCACCTAAGGCCACCACCCGGGAAGACGCAGTGACCTGGGTAAGAGCAGACCTCAGCACACACTGGTTTGGACCCTGGCTGAGCCCTGCCAGGCCGGCCCCAGGGCACCGCGTGCACATTCACTCAGGCTCGTCTCTCAGCCACCCCTAGGAGCTGCCTGTCAGGTCACCGCCACCGTGCCCTCCCTGTCCACACATTCTCCATCTCAGCCATGCCCACCTGCCCAGCGACTGCCACCAGGGCGCGGCTGCTCCCCTGTATCCAGAAAGGGGAGGCGACAGTACGAGTGGAGGCTGTTTATTGGGCCCTGCCTGTGGGCTGGGCTTGTGCTGGCTGCCAGGCCCAGGTTCTCTGAGTTCTCTTCACCTGTGAGGTGGGTATGGTTACAGTCCCCGTTCTACAAAGACAAGGACACTGGGACTGTCCAGGGCTGAACGCTACGGCTGACTCAGCTCAGCCAGACCCAAGGGCCAGGCTCTTAGCCAACACACGGGACAACCCACAGTGGCCCTCAAAGCTGCCCCACCCTGATGCGGGTGGGGGAGGAGGTGACCTGATCCTGGCCAGGCCCTGTCTGTCACACCCTTGTGTCATCACAATCGACCACCACTATATAACCAGGGCCTGCTGGGGCCCCTGGAAAGCGGGGCCTGCTGGGAGAGGAGGAGGAGGCTTCTGCCCCTCCAAGCGTGACCTCCCATGGACACCAAGACACAGAGCCTTCCCATCACCCACACTCAGACCCACAGCAGCTCTCGGCCCCAAAGCCACACCTGCAACCAGTGCAAATGTAGCCGTCACTGCCAGAACTGCAGCCCGAGCTGTAGCCGGTGCCAGAACCGCAGCCGCAGTCGCAGCCGTAGCCGTAGCCGCAGCCGCAGCCGGGGCCCACCCAGCCACCAGAGCCAGAGCCCAAGCTCCAGCCTGCCACCAAGGCACCACAAGCCAGCCATGCACTCGCACATGCGGCCCACCACCCACTGCAGCAGCTGCCCCAGGAACAGGAAGACCTTGGATGGAAAGGTGAACAAGAGAAAGACGGCCAGGAGGAGCCATCAGGTGTACAAAACCAAGAAACGAAGCTCAGGTACAAGCAGGGGGAGGGGCTGCCAGCTGCATCTCTGCTGCTTCTCCAACCAGGGTCACAGGGGGCCACGGGCAGAGGCGGACGCTGGGCTGGTTCTGCAGGTAAAGGTCACTGGCTGCCTGGACAAGAGAACCAGCCCGCGAGGCAGATTAACTAGCCCAGTGTGGAGGGGTGGAGGGGTGGAGGGGAGGAGGGGAGGCTGGGCGGCTAAGCGAGTGGGCTGGTTAGGCAGTTGGGCAACAGAAAGCAGCAGGGGAGATGAACGGATTTGCTTCTTTGCACACACGTGCATACATGTGGACTGGACTGATGCAATGGCTGAGGAAGAGGAGCTGGATCAGTTAGCGATGGCTGAAGGATGTGGTTAGATTTTGATAGTTGGGTTGCATGAGGTTTTGAAGGGCAAATGGTTTAACTAGTTATACAAGTTGGCTAAGTCGAACACTAGACTGGACAGATCAGCGGATGGGTGGCTGATACACTGATAGTTTATGGGGCGGACGAATGGAGTCACTGAACAATGCTAAGGCTATTGGGGTAAGCTGGAGAAGAATGAGATGATGTTGGGTAAAGGGATGGAATGAGTGACCTAACGAGTGGGTGGACGCGTGGATAGACTCAAGAGCCAAGAGGACATGAAGGACGGCTGAGCTCTACCCATGCCCCCGGCAGAGGAGCAGTCTTAAGGCCTAAAGGAGTGCAGGGACTTTTACGAAGCGTTCACCCATTGAAGATCCCTTTCTCACTTCTGTTCCTTAGGCCGCAAGTGCAACTGATGAGACGGCACTCCCTGGCTTGTTCCTGTGTCAGCTGCAGCCAAATGAGAAATGCCACTACGCATGGAATCTAGGACAGTGTCAACCGTTTTGCAGGAACATGTTACTACAGTGATTTCTATGCAACAGTGATTAAAGCTTGTACACTGGTTTCTGTCCTGAGTCAGTGTTTCCATTTCATGAATAAAGGCGTCGTGTGTTTCGGGGCCTGCTTCGGAGGCACCAAGCCAGGGACTTGCCTGTGAGGGACCCTCGGTGCCAGCACCTGGGCTGAGATGCCAAGAGGTCAAAAAGCACTGGAGGCCGACAGGCAGTGCCATTGGCCCCATGTACTCCCACGTGTGTACACACACAAGGCCCACATGGTGTTCACGGGATTCACACGCAACAGCCCATGTACGCATGGCAGACAGGGGCAAGAGGGGCCAGGAACGTGCCTTTGGAGGCCAGAGCACCCTGAGTTTGATCCTGGCTCCTGTTTACCTGCTGTGTGACCTCAGACTGGTAGTCAGGCTCTCTGAGCTTCCCTTATCCATCCTAGGAACTCCTACCAAGCTCAGAGCTGCTCCAACTGTCACTAAGGGCTCCCGTGTGTGCAGGGACGGTGCTAGGCTGTGGGACACAGAAACGGGACACGTGTGGCCTGCTCTGATCGGGGTTTCCAGTCCAAAGGTCCCACAAGCCTCGCTGGTTAGCATTTGCTGTATCAGAGGGATGGGGTGACTTGGAGGGCAGGTCAGGGAAGGCCCTATGGCAACCTCAGAGAAGAATGCTCCAGGCCAAGGGAGCAGCATGGACAAAAGCCCCAAGAAAGGAGAGAACGTGGTGTCCCCAACACCCAGAGCAGCCAGCACGAGGTGGCAGGCGGTGGGTGGGCCACGTGGGAGAAGCCCCCTGCTGGGCCAGTTGTGGAGGGTGTACAGGCCAGACAGGAGCGTGATGAAGACGGGAGTGAGGGAGGGCTCAGCTGGGAACCGCCAGGCTCCTGGGTGTTAAGATGCTCTGGCCCACGGTGTGGAGATTCGGGAGCGGCACGGAGACCCTGCCACACAGCCTCGTGGCAGCCACCAAGCACCGAGGGGAGGCGAGGCGAGGCGGAGGCGCGGCAGCTCTTGCACACGATGGGCAGGCAGACACGGTCACCCACGACTTGGAAATGTGCTGGGTTGCTCTCGCGGGGCACCTCGAGGGCTCAGCACCCAGCGAGCCTCTGCCACGAGAGCACACAGCCCCAGCACGGCGGCTTAGCCACGGACCTTCGAACCCGGCAGCCTGGGGACCCTTGGCGAGCGCCGTCTGCTCCCAGGACCCCCTCCTCGTCTAACTATGGGGAGTAACTCTGGCCTCAGGAGACTCAGCCTGACGCGCACCGAGAGGGCAGCAGCCACAGGGCCACCAGGGCAGGGGCAGTCTGGGCGCAGGGTATGCAGGGGGAGACCTGCTTTCGGATCTCTGCAGGGGGCCTGCAGCAAGCCGCCTCCCCTCGAGCAGCCACCAGGCCCAGGCCCAGGCCCAGGCCCACAGGGTAACTGGCACAGGGCCTGTTGGTTCCGTCTACACCGCTCCACCTCGGCCTCCCTTCCGAGGGGCCCTTGTCCTCCGCTCAAGCAGGGGAGGCTCCTCCCTTACCAGAGGGCGTGGGGAAGGGCCCCTGGAGGCCGGGGCATCGGCGTTCACCTAGTGTGCGCCCTCCACAGGTGGCACCGCTGCTCCCACTTCACAGAAGCGGAGGCTCCGCGCTGAAACGACTTGATCAGGGCCTCCTGGCGGGCGGCTCTCCCACAGCCACACAGCCCCTGGTGCCAGGGCAAGTCTGTGGGTCCTCTGGGGAGCACACGTGGAGAGAGGAGGCAGACACAGCAGGTCAGAGGTCCGCCCTGCACGGCAGTGTCCTCTCACGATGGCTGCGGGCAAGGCCTCCTCTGTTCCATGGGCACAGCCTGCGCCCGGCGGAGGTTCATGGACTCATCCTTAAGTCCACATTTCCTGAAACCAACACTCACACACACACACACACACACACACACGGCAGCAGCTGTCCAAACTCACGCAGAGGGACTGCCACACACCCCCCGGCCTGCTCCCCACCCCCAGCTCCAGGTGAACCCCCCAGGGACTTAGTGTCAGACGCAGGCAGAGGCAAACCGAACCACACGCTCATTCTCTGACTCCCTCAAGGGGTGGGGTGGGCGGGGCTTGGGGCAGGCCTGCTGGAAACCCAAACTCAGAAAACGGAAACAGAAGGTAAATTCAGTGGCCCACAGTGAACGTGGGCTCTGCAGGTGGCTGGTCTCAACTCTCCAGTCCGCAGACTCAAACGGGGCGGACACAGCGGGACAGAGTGAGCCCTGGGAACACTGAAACACAGCCTGGCCTCTGGGGGAACCGTCCACCCACTCACCCAGGCGCTATCCCTCCTGCAGGCCTGCGCGGCTACTCGGGGGACCCAGCGGTCCCGGGCAGGGGTGGTGGTGAGGCAGGCAGCAAGAAGGCAGAGCGCTGCCTTGATGTCCATGTGAGGGAGACGCAGGGGCAAAGACACCAAAACTCTCAGCCACACAGACCCAGACTCAAATCGCACGGCCTGGCCCCTGCTGTGTGACCTGGGCCTTTCGCTGAGCCGATCTGAGCCTGGTGGAGAGGACCAAGGGGCCCTGCTGCTCTTGTTTCTGTACTGCAGTCCTCAGCACGGTGCCCAGCACGGGTGGGGGACTAGTAAACATTTGCTGAATAAAAGGAAGGAGCAGGCACTAAGGCGACACTGAGATGGCACCCGTGTGCCCATCAAAGAGGCAAAGCCAGGAGAAGCGACGCTAGCAAGCATGGGCACAGACACTGGGGGCACAGAGCTGAACGCGGCCGCCGAGCTGGGGACGCGTGTCGGTGAGCTGCGGGCTGTGCCTGTGGGCGCTGAATAAATACACGCAGATTGCCGCTCACGCACGTGCGCCAAGAGCCCGGAGGGGAGACTGGGGGCCACGGCACACGCGGCAGCAACCAATAACCTATGTGTCCACCCACAGGGGATGGCCAGTGGACATGCAGGTCCACGCTGAGGACCCTCACAGAGTTCTTCAAAAGGATGGGGCATCTACACATGCTGGTGTGTGAGAAGGGCAAAATGGAGCAAGATACACCACGGCCCAGGCACGATTCCCACACAGGGCGGCACCGTGTTGTTACGAGTGAAATACACGTGTGTGAGCGCACAGGGAAAGATCTGGGAGGATACAGCCCAAACTGCTGCCTTAGGGGCAGGAAGGCACTTTCGTAAAGAAGGAACGCGCGGACAGGAGCGAGCGTCACCGGTGAACGCATCCCATGGGTGCTCACAGGCAAGACAGCACTGCCAAGGCGGATGCTGCATCAGCCCCTGCCCAGGGCTCTCCCCAGAGGGACCCACTGCCCACGGGCCTGAGGCCATTCCCTTCCGCCTCCCCGCTGCTGCTGGGGCCTCATGGGTGTCCTATGGGTGCTCTACGGGGTGCTCCAGTCCCGCCCCGGGCTCGATGCCACCTGCTCCTGAAACTTAGTCAAGGGCCACCTCCTGCCCAGCCTGCTCAGGACCCTGCCAGCTGGGCCAGGTGCCTCGTCTGGTGCCAGCAGACACCGGGCTTCCTGCGTGGGCAAGTGTGCGCCCTGGAAGGATGCCTCGTCCATCTGAGGGAACGGGGTCAAGTTCAACCTCTCGTCACGGAGCCTGCCAGCCTCGCCAGCCTCAGGCCTTGTCCTGCCCCGACCCCCAGCGTCACCTGCCCACCCAGCTGCAAAGTGTTTTCTCCTTCTCTGCCACAGCCAGAGGTGAGCGTGCTGCTTCTTTTATTTTTTTATTTTTTTGACAGGCAGAGTGGACAGTGAGAGAGAGAGAGACAGAGAGAAAGGTCTTCCTTTTGCCGTTGGTTCACCCTCCAATGGCCACCGCGGCTGGCACGCCAAAGCCAGGAGCCAGGTGCTTCTCCTGGTCTCCCATGGGGTGCAGGGCCCAAGTACCTGGGCCATCCTCCACTGCACTCCCGGGCCACAGCAGAGAGTTGGGCTGGAAGAGGGGCAACCGGGACAGAATCTGGCACCCCGACCGGGACTAGAACCCGGTGTGCCGGCGCCACAAGGCAGAGGATTAGCCTAGTGAGCTGCGGCGCCTGCCAGCATGCTGCTTCTTGCTGTCAGCTGCTGACACTTCATCTGCCACTTAGGAAACAAGGCAGCGTGAGTCGTGTGAGCCAGAGGGCTCATGAGGGTGGCATCAAAATGGAACCGAAGGTCCCGAGTGCTCCGCTGCCGACAGGTGCTGCGCCTTGCAGGCAGGCCTTTTGTGACAGTCCTCTGGTCCACCAGGATGAAGCCAACTTGCCAGAAAGCACACGGCTGGGAGCAGGCGGGCCTGGGCTCCACAAACAGTGCTGTCAGGAAGCCACATCCCACCGCGCCTCTCGGGGAGCGGTTAACATGGAAGCAGAGCCCACCGTCTGTCTGACTTCACTGCCCGTCCTTCACTGGTCACACAGGCTGGGATAGTCTCTCGGGACTGCCGAGCCCAGAGTGCCCCACAAGGTCCTGCCAGCAGCCCAAGTTGGGCTTTCCTCCCAGAACCATGGGAAAAGTGGAACAAGAGAAGGCACCGGAAGACTGCCACCTGGCCCAGCACAGGGCCTGGGGAACGGAGGGAGGCTAGCCCCAGAATTCAGGCCAGTCTCCCCCCCCACCCCCAGGCCATGCTCCCTATGGAGCCCTCCCTTGGGACTGTCCCTGTTCCCGCTGCAGGGGTGTGTCCCACAGTGCTGGGACTCCAGAGGGCCCTCCCCACACCCAATCCTATGGTGATTCCCGGGCTGTGACGGCTGTCCCGTGTCCCTCCACTGCCCAACAGGGTCCTGCTGGACTGACCAGACTCGGACACGCCTTGGTTCTACACCAACTCTACCTGGCTCCTTGGTGGTCCTCAGGCACGCCAGTCAGCCCTGCCACAGGGCCTTGGCACTGGCTATCCCCTCGGCCCCGGGACCTCTCCTTCCTTCTCTCACAAAGACCTCCCTGTCAACACGGCCTCCTCCAGGAGGCTTTCCCGGTCTTTTGGCTCACCCACATTGCGCCCTCTCTCCTTGTTTCTTTCCAGCACAGCCTCAGCATCGTCTGAGACGGCTCCCTCGGGCTGCTCGAGGACCTTCAAGTCCCCAGTACTTGGCACACAGCTGGTACTTTGTACCTACCTGCTGCGTAAGTACTGAGAGTGCAGTAGGTCTATCACTCCCCCTTTGCAGACGAGCAAACTGAGGCACAAAGAAGCCAAGACGCTGCTCCTCGCCGCATGCTCTATGGAGGGACAGATGTCAGCTCAGGGAGCGGATGCTCGGAGCCCCACAGCCCAGGGCTCCCAGGGTACGGACTTCCGGGGACCCTCGCTGGGCGCTGCGTCACGGACAAGGCAGGCTGAGGAGCACTGGGGCAGAGCGCAGGCGCACAACTGCCTTGCCCAGGGACTGCTCTTCCCGGCAGGACCTTGCCGAAGCTGGAAAGAGAAACTGAAAAACTGGATTCCTCAGGGCAAGATGCTGATGGTCTCCAGCTGCTGGCTGGGCCCCTCAGTGCTGGGCCAGCAGGGCCTGCAAGGGGGCAGGGGCGTCCCACACCCTGGGCTGCCCCTGCCTGTGCTCAGCGCCTGGCACTTTGCTCTGGGCTTTGCATGCCCTGCTGCTCCAGGAGGCACAAACTTTCCAGAGCCCATTTTGCAGATGGGCAAACCAGGCCCCGAGAGGCAGAGGGATTAGCTGGGAAAGAGCAGGCCGGGTCCTGCTCTGGAGTCTGAGCTCCCAAGGGGTTCCCGCTGCCTGGCACCCCTCCGGGAACAATGGCCTGGGGACAGATGCTTGGCAATCCGCCAATGTCTTTTTCCCTTGCGGCATCTGGATTTAGTTTCATTTTGAACTCAGGACTTCAGAAACTGAAAGCAAAGTCACGTGACTGTCAGCGGAGGCTCTGAGAACGCAGCAGCTTGTGCCTGTCACACAGCAATTGTGCAACCTGGCCGGGTGGAGCAGGGGCCAGGCCTGCTCAGCAGGCCAGGAAACGGAGACTCACAAGGATCCAAAGCCACGTCAATGCCGCGGCTGAGGCCACGACCTGGAACCTCCCCAGCGTGATAAACTGCAGGGAAGCCGGCAGCCCTGCGCGCCCCTCGCGGTCAGCTCAGGGCCCGGGGGGTCTGTCTGGGGTATTCGGTGTCCACTGCTTTTCCAGCAGACATGCCAGGATGGGGACCACCAGGAACGGGGGAGTGGAGAATGAGACTACCGCAAAGGGCAAGGGCGAGCAGTGTGGGGTCAGATAGCCTGACTTGAGTCCCTGCTCAGCCCTTCTGAGCTGTGTGTCCTTAAGCAAGTGACTCCCTCCTCTGAGTCTCAGTTTTCCTCTCTGTGCAATGGGTCAACTGGATTCTGATGTCAATTCGATGATCTCAGGATGTAAAGCAGTGAGCACAGTCAGCTTTGGCCAAGCGGTCACAGCAGATGAAGGCAAGGGTGCATGGGATGGGTGGGAGACACCAGGGAGTGGGAGGGACAAGAGGGGGTGGTCCCAGTCCCCAGCATAGGGGGTAGCTCTCAAGCAGCCACTGAGGCCACCACAGGGGACAGGATGGGCGTATGGGCCATTAGCTACGTACAGAGCTCTGTGCACCAGTGAGCGCCGCAAGCTCAGGAGCCCGCCCTGCCTGGCTGCCTCTTCTGGCCCTGGACCACCTGTCCCCAGCTCAGGTGAGAAGGGGGTCTGGTTTACCCCCAGAAGCACCCATCTGCCCCCTCAGCCATGCCCCTGGGGCAGGACTAGGAAAACACAAAGGACGAAGCATGTGCGTGCGGCCCCTGGGGTGAGCACCCGACGCACAGTCACTCGCCATCGGCTAGCCCCTCCATTCTCACCCGTCTCCAGCAGACAGCTTCGTCACAGGCACGGGGCCGCAAGGCTGGAGAGCAGCAGCACTGGAACTGGGTCTGGGCCCAGAGACGAGCTTTGAACTCTGACCGAGCTTTGTATCTTACGCCCCCGCCCCCCCCAGCAGATGCTCCATCCACAGCACCGGACCCCTGGCATATGCACGGCTCTGCATCTTCTCTCTGGTCCCCTTGCACGTGTGCCTGCGCGCGTGCGTGTGCACAAACACACACACACACCCGGGATCACACGGATGGGCACACCACAGACCACCACCAGCCTCAGACACACACAACCTCCAGGAGCTGATGGGGCTCCTCACCGGCTTGTGTCTGGGCCAGACCCGGTGGGTCGTGTCCAGGAGGAAACACAGGATTGGCCTGTGCTTGGGGGATTGCGCCAGCAGGGAGGCGGGAAGGAGGGCCCAGCTTCCAGGAGAGGAGCCATCTGGGCTGCAGCCCGAGAGCCGCCTGCAGAGGGCAGTGTGTGCCAGCGGGAGGCGGTCACCAAGCCCCCAGCCTGGGGGCCTTCCTTGGGACCCCTCCTGTCCGTGGCTTTGCCCGACAGAGTCACTAAATCACACACCTGCACAAATCACAGCCCTACCCCCGCCCCCCATATCCAGCCCAGGATGCGGCTGTGCGTTTGGGGAGGGGGCGGACTGTGAAGTGCAGCGCTCTGCGAAGTGGCTGCGGGGAGGGGAGGCCCAGGTACCCAGAGGCTTGGAGCCCGCACACCTGAAAAGGCCCCGTTTTCCCACTGGAAAACTGCCTTTCACAGTGCAGTCTGAAGGTACCCAGCTGCCCCGCTCCCCGGAATGAAGATGGGGAGAGCGGGCGCCGGATCGGGGCCTGCCCTGCCCTCCCTGGCGGCTCAGTTTCCTCGGCTGTCGCCAGCAGGAGCGCTCGGAAGCGGACGGAGACAGCTGGGGACCTTGCCCAGCCGCGCCCGGTTTCCGAGGAACTCAGCGGCCGGCGTCGCTGGGTTCTTCTGAAGCCTGTGGTCAAGCAGCCGCTTCCTGGGAAGCGCGAGCAGGGGCTGGGCACTGCGGGACCCCGGGGGCGGGTGACAGGGGCGCAGAGCCGCGAGGTCCCCCCTCCCCGAGCCTCAGCGCAAGCAGGGACAGCTCGGACCACAAGGTCGGGGAGAGCTACGGGGGCTGCCTGCAGGGGAGCCAAGGGCAGAGCCTTGGCGCCCAGAGCCCGCGGGGGACGGGGCGTGTAGGGACCAGCGCAGGCGGCGCACAGGGCACGGAGGAGACCCGGGGCCGGCGGGAGCAGGGCAGGAGTGGGGACGCCGGCTCTGAAGCGGGCTTCCGAGAAGCGCCCAGAAGATTCGGGAGGTGGGGCCAGAGGCCTCCGGCAGAGGGGTGCAGGACGGGCGCGAGGACGCCCCGGTGTCCCGGGAGCGTGGAAGAGAAGCTGGGCGCCACCGCGGAAAGAGAAACCGAAAGCGGCGCCTGAAGGGGGGCGGCGCCTGCGGGGCGGGGCCCGAAGGGGCGGGGCCTCCGCCGGCGCCCAGCCCCGCCTACCAGGCCAGTTAAAAGACTGGTGCAGGGGCGGGCGCCGAGCAGAGCGAGCTGCGGCCGTGGCAGCTGCACGGCTCTCGGCCCCGGAGCATGCGCGAGAGCCGCCCCGGAGCCCCCTGCCGCCCCGCCCGCGGCGCTCCGCGCCCCGCCGCCAGGTGAGCCCGGCACTGGGCAAGGAGGCGGGAGGGAAAAGGGAGGAAAGGCGAGGAAAAGGGCGCCCGGGAGCCGGGCCGGCTTCGGTGGGTAACGGCCGCCATGCCTCGGGTCCCCGCCGGCCGGCCCCACCCAGGCCGCCCCCCGCGCGCGCGCGGGGTTCCCAAAGCGCAGTCCTTTCTCCAGCCTTTGCCCAGCGCGCCCAGCTCGGGCGCCAGTGCCCTGCCTGGCCAGCAGGCGGCGGCCGCGGGGCGGCGAGCGGCGGGCCGGACAGCCGGAGCCGGGACGGGCTTCTCTCCTGCACCCCTCTCCACGCCCCGCGCGGAGCTGGACTCCGCCCCCCACTCCCCGTGCCTGGACGGGCGGAGTGCCTGAAAAGGCCGTGTTCTAGACGAGCCCACCGAGGCTCCCTGCAGCCGCGCGCCTCCCCTTCCCACGCGCGGCCGCCGCGCCGGCTCACTGCCTCTGTCTCCTCACCAGCGCACCCCCGGACGCTATGGCCCTCCCCTCCGGCTGGCCCCTCGTGTAGGATGGTGGCACACAACCAGGTGGCAGCCGACAATGCAGTCTCCTCGGCAGCAGAGCCCCGACGGCGGCCGGAGCCTTCCTCCTCTCCCTCCTCCTCGCCCGCGGCCCCTGCGCGCCCGCGGCCGTGCCCGGCGGCCCCGGCCCCGGCCCCTGGCGACACGCACTTCCGTACATTTCGCTCGCACGCCGACTACCGGCGCATCACGCGCACCAGCGCGCTCCTCGACGCCTGCGGCTTCTACTGGGGGCCCCTGAGCGTGCACGGCGCGCACGAGCGGCTGCGCGCCGAGCCCGTGGGCACCTTCCTGGTGCGCGACAGCCGCCAGCGGAACTGCTTCTTCGCCCTCAGCGTGAAGATGGCCTCGGGCCCCACGAGTATCCGCGTGCACTTCCAGGCCGGCCGCTTCCACCTGGACGGCAGCCGCGAGACCTTCGACTGCCTCTTCGAGCTGCTGGAGCACTACGTGGCGGCGCCGCGCCGCATGCTGGGCGCCCCGCTGCGCCAGCGCCGCGTGCGGCCGCTGCAGGAGCTGTGCCGCCAGCGCATCGTGGCCACCGTGGGCCGCGAGAACCTGGCGCGCATCCCCCTCAACCCCGTCCTCCGCGACTACCTGAGCTCCTTCCCCTTCCAGATCTGACCGGCCGCGCCTACCGTGCAGGCAGCATTAACGGGGTGGGGGGTGCCCGCCGTATTATTTCTATTATTATTATAATTATTTGCCTGGAACCATATGGGTGCCCTCCCGCCGGGCCGGAGGGAGCGGTGGGGGGTGGGCGCGCCCCTCCTGGGGCTCCCTCTGGGCCCCCTGGTTGGTGTAGCAGCTTGATTTAACCGGATCTGGGGCCAGGACCTGAACTCGCACCCCTGCCTCTTCATGTTTACATAGACCCAGTATCTTTGCACAAACCAGGGGCCGGGGGAGGGTCTCTGGCCTTATTTTTCTGCTGTGCAGAATCCTATTTTATATTTTTTACAGCCAGTTTAGGTAATAAACTTTATTATGAAAGTTTTTTTTTTTTTAAAGAAAAAAGGTCTGGACGGTGTGTACTTTGGGCCAGAGTCGTCCCTGGGAGGCCGGTGGGTTGGACTCCGGGGAGGCAGCCTGGGTCTGGGGGGGTGGCAGGTGGTCCAGCCTGCTGTGTGCCAGTCCTGTGGGGGCTCTGCTGGCTGCAGCTCGCTCGGTCCTGTGGAGAGCCACCCTGCCGAGGAGGCACAGGCGCCTGGCCCCATTTCACAGAAGAGAAAACCAGGCGAGGGGCCGGCTGCCCCGAGGCCGTTTCTGTGTGTGTCCACCCAGGATCTCGGAGATGGGTGACACAGAGGAAACTCGCTGGTTCTGAGACCACAACAACTTCCAGGAAGAGGGTGGGGGCAGCCGGGAGGAGGGGGCGCCGACGGCGGGGATGCAGGGGCAGGGGCGGACTTCCTTCTTCCCGCCCCGTCGGGACCTGTGTACTTTTTGGTGAACACACTTTGGAGTCAGAACTAGGCTCTGTGGTCTGCGGCAGAGCGAGGGCCTGCTGGCGGCTCTGGGTAAATCCCTGTGGCTCCCCAGGCCTCCGCCTGGGCCCTCGCTCAGGCGGGGAGGCCAGGGCTGCTCTGGTCGCTGGCCCAGGATGCGGCTTTCACGGCTACTCCTGCACCCGTGGCCGGCCTGGCAGAGGGGCGGAGAACTGATTCATTCTCAGGTTAGGCGGCCTCGTGGACACGTGCCACGGTGTCCAGCAGCCTGGACGCACTGAGGGTGCAGTGTCCTCATCGTGTAGGGCTGCAGGGCTGGGCTTGTCTGGGCTTTGATAGGCTCGGCTCCAGGTGTGAGGGGAGGGTGGCCCGGAGAGCTGGAGCCCACAGCTGCTGTCCAGCCCCCTCTAGGAGGGCCAGGGGAGGGGGACGTCCCTGCTGTTGCTCTTCCAGAACCACCTCCTCACCCCTCACTGGCTGCCCCGTCTGGCCTGGGGCGGTGCCTACAGGGATGGAAGGCGGCCTCCGGGAAGGCCTCAGCACCAGCCCCCGCCCAGGGGCTGCGGCGCGGCCCTGTGCCATCCTCCCCGCCAGCCCCCACCCGGCAGATGGCAGAGCAGGGCGCAGGGCCCACCGAGGTGGCCGGCCTGTGCTGTCCAGAGGCCACCCCAGGACCTGTGGCGCAGGTACGCGCCCAGGCCCTGCTCGCCCAGGTGACGCATTCGGCCCGCCGGCATGGCACCCGCTTCACAGATGGGGAAACGGGACCTCATCTCGAGAGGGAGGACCGCGCAGGCACTCTGCAATAGGTTCAGGGTTTTTTCTTCCTCCTTTGAGAAAAGTTTAAAACCCAAATTTTCATTACACGGTGCTGAATACACACACAGTCCGCTTATAAAACCTGAAGCCACAGCAGCTAAGCATAAAGGGCCCTCTGATCGCATTCCCCAAGCGGGCCCCTTCTTCCTTTATGAGTCATTTTTCAAGAATCCATACTAACACACGTACGGGGCGGGGGCGGGGCGGGGGGCGGCTGAGCTGCAGACCTGTGCAGACACCACGCCGGGGAGCGCGGCTGTGTGTGTGTGTGTGTGTGTGTGTGTGTGGCTTCCCCGGTGGTGCAGTCTCTATCTCATTCTCAAACCTCAGCTTCGTGATTCAGCAACACTGACGTCAATTTACAAGAATGAAAAGTGAGAGGAGGGTTTGTGTGTGCAAAGGCCTGAGCTGGGGGCCCGGGCGCGTTGGCGCTGTGCTCTCCGCTGGGAGTGCGCGAGTCGGGGCGGCCCGGGGGCAGGCAGAGAGGAGCAGCTCCCTGGGCGATGAGGACTGTGCACAGGTGCAGCTGTTCGCTGGGGACTCGAAAGAGTGGAAGCTCACAGAGCAGGGACCTACTCAAGGCCAGCGCGCACTAGGTCCACCCGACCCTAAACACAATGGAATTCCCATAAAGTGAGCGGGGGGCGGGGAGCTGGGAATCCCGGGGTTCCGCGGTGCTCCCGACCTCAGGAGCAGCTGCTGTTGCCCCGGGAGAGCAGGAGCTGGTCACGGACATAAAGTGACACGCAGCAGGTGCGAGGACACCTGGGGCGGCACAAGCGCCTGCGCACCTGCTGTGTTCCAGGCACCGTGAGATTCCAAGCCCAAAGGGTGCAGGAATTCAGGGCTCGATAGGCAGAGAACAAGAACATTCCAAACAGTGACCATGCTCGGAGGACCACGCGGCAGGACGCTTGGACGGCGGAGAGTGACCGAAGAGGGGCAACAGAGGGGGCAGAAAGGCTGAGCGGGACGGGAGCCCACAGGTAAAGCAAGAGGGAGAAGACGGGGGTGGGGCTTTCTGGGGGGCCTGGGCTGACTTGCTCTACCCTAGGCTGTGAGCACATCCCGTGAGTGCTGGGTTGGAGTGGACACAGGCCGGGAGGCCGCCTGCCTCCTGCCCTGTGTGGCTATTTGGCGAGCCGCCCCCCCCCCCCCAGCTCCAATCAGGCAACCAGCAAGGGCCCATCGGGGTGGAATGCTGGGACCCTGTATGTGCTGGGCCTGGAGTGCCCAGCCGGGGGAGGCAGCCATCATCCCTGGAGGCAATGTCACCTGTGTGGGCCAGAGCTGGCCTCAAGTTTGGGTAGGAGGCACAGACCTGAAAGGGGCGGATGGGGCCTCTACAGGTGGGGGTGGGGGTGGGGGTGGGTGTGGCCAGCGCCACTGGACGCCCGCTGGGCATCGCCCTCACCTGCATCTCCCCCTGCCCGGCCCCATGGCCTCCCCCGGTGCGGGGACCCCAGGAGATAGCATGGCGGGCGCGCCCTGATTCCGGGAAGAGTTTCAACATCCCTCAGGTTCCACCAAAGCAAATTCACGTCAGCCAGAGAAGACCAAGGCGGGCGTTCAAACGGCCCCTCTCGGCCCTGGGACCCGACACATGGCCCTCGCTGGAAGCTTGAGTTCAGGCTCTACGGCGACCCAGCACAACGTCGGCCCTGCCCGACGGCCCCACGCCAACTGTGGCCTCCAACGGCGCAGAGGCTCGCAGGGGGCCTGCCCAGGTGCGTGGCCTCGGCACTCACCACACTCCTCCTGCCTTCGGACCTTTGCACGTGCTGTCCCCGTGTGGCGCTGGCGTTTGCCAGCGAGGCCCGGCTAACCGTCGCTCGCACGGGGGAACCCCGCGGCGCCCGCGCTCCACGGCCGCGCACTGATGACGTCACCGCGCTGCACGCGCCGGCGTGCAGGGGAGGGGGGTGCTGGCCAGGCCCGCGCCCGCTTGGTGGGTTCGACAGCTCTCGGCTGCCTGGGCCCCTCTGAGCCGCTGTGTCTGGCCGCCGGCCCTCAAGCTCTGGGCTCCCGGGGCTCCCGGGAAGACCCCAAGCCCCAGAGAGGCGTGTCCCAAGGGCACGAGGGTCAAGGCCAATGGGCCCTCTCCCCGCCTCCTGGAGCCCTCACCGAGCCCCCCAGTCTGGAGCCTGTCGGTCAGTTTGCGGAAGTCAGAACCAGAAATGCTTAACTTGAGATGGGCCACATCACCGAAATCGGCCCTCTCTGCCTTTTGATTTAAAAAAATTTTTTTTTAATTTTTGATGAGTTTTTAACACATTCAATGTGCTTTGTAGATAGAATTCTAAGAACACAGTGGCGTTCCCTCCCTCCCTCCCTGCCCTAAAACAACACTTCCCTGAGCCTCTCCTGGGTGCCGCCGCTCTGGCCAGGACCGGCCTTCTGATAAGGGAGGCTTGGGAAGGTGATCAGAGTGCCAAGGGCAGCGCTGGCGCCGCGGGCCACGTGGCCTCCCACCCGCCCAGAGGGGCGACGTCTGTGCTGTGCTTCCCAGCCCTGGGAGCAGCCTGCAGGCCAGTCAGCCGCCGAGCCGGCCAGGGCTGCTCCGTCACAGGGGCCCTGGGAAGGGGCTCAGGGCGGCCAGCAGCCCTGGCTGCCCGCTGGGGGCCTTGGAAGCAAACAGAGGGGCAGGGATGGGGGAGGGGTCCGTAGCAGGCAGGGCTGGGAGGGAGGCATTGGGGGCTGGCCCCATCTGGGGACCTGCAGGGGCCTGTGCTGTGAAACTCACCCTCCCTCCCACACCTGGGTGCAGCTGGCAGGGGCTGGCTTCCCCACCAACATTTCATGCCCGAGGCAGCACGCAGGGGCAGGGCTGGGGCCCTGGGCTTGTGTTCAAGTCTTGGCTCTGTCACCTACGTAACCAGAGTGGCCTCATTCATAAAATGTTAGCATACCCAGCGAGCTCTGCTTCGGAAAGGTGGTGACGATTGTTACTTGCGCATGCTCCCGGCTGCCCAGGTGTCCTTGAACAGACAGACCTGGCCGGCCCTGTTCTGGGCTTGCTGCTTGCTAATCTCAGCAGTGGCCACCAGCTGGGTCAGGCACGGTGGACACTGTCACTCGCGGGATGGAGCCCGCCGAATCCTCATGAGGACCGCGTAAAACCGCAGTGAGTGTTGTCAGCTTCAGGAAGCCAGCACAGCGCTGAAGCAGCGCCCAGGGCCATGCCGCGGGGAGGTGGCTGGAGCTGGGCCAGTGGATCCCAGCACAGGCGGCCTGGGAGCCCACCCTTCCCCAGTCTGAAGTGCCGTGCTGAGGTCGTCAGACATCGCCAGAGCTTCGCCTTGCCAATTCTCTGCCAGGTCCAGCCATGGGATAGCCGTCTGGTTATTCTGTTTTCTGTTACTTGGTTTCTTTAAGTATGATTTATTTCGAGGGAAATATTGCCAGACTGGGAAAGCCAGAATGCCCGCTCCAGTGAGGCAGTGGGTGAACAATACAGCCAAACAATGTCAGAAACGCTGCTGTCCCAGGGCCGTCTTGCTCCAGGCTGCCCTGTGTTTGGCTGAAGGAGAGGGCGAGGGAGAGGAGGTGGGGCAGAAGAGGAAGATTAGCCCAGGTAGTGAGGGGAGGGCACATCTGCGGAAGTCCCAGAAGCCCAGCATCCTGCACTTCAAAGTCCTGCTCGGACCCTGATACCCCTCCAGGTGGTCCCAGCCCTACCCCCAAGGGAAGCTCCCAGAATTCTCTCTCCTCAGGACCAAAGGGGTTGCCTGGCCGGATCACACGGGGCAACAGAACCTTCACAGACGCCCTAGGGGAAGCTCCTTTGCCCAGCGCCAGGGTTCCCAACCCTTCACCCTAAAGGAAAAAGGGGAGGTGGTAAAGAGACTCCCTCAAAACCGGGAGTCTAAACACAGACTGCGTGCTTAGCCCTCTGCTGTCCGCCTGCTCAGGTGTATTCTCTCCATTCAACCACGTAACCTTGGTCTCCCCAGTCCGTGTGACAGGGCACTCTCTGTCCATTTGTTTTGACGGATGCTCTGTCCCCGATAAAACCTTATCACTTTTCTCTCTGTTTCATGACTGAATTCTTTATTGCGTGAAGGCAAGAACCCCATGTCTTCTCTATGGTGACAGGTTTAGGCGCCCAAGCACTCGGGCTGTCTTCCACTGCCTCCCCAGGCACATTAGCAGGGAGCTGGATTGGAAGTGGAGTCGCCGGGACTCAAACCGGTGCTCTCGTATGGGATGCTGGCGTCACAGGCGGTGGGCTTAACTTGCTGTACAAGGCTGGCTAAACTGTCCCATCTAAACCCAAGACTGAGAGATGACCCACTGTCCCTTATGTGGGGGAACACAGCCTGGCATAGCTGCCAGGCCCGGCACTGATTCTGAGCCTCCCCTGTGAAACAGAGTGGCGTGGGAGGAGGAGGAGGCCCTGGCCCTCGTCCCAGCTTGAGCCACTGAACATGAAACTGTGAAACGCCCAGGTCTGGGCACCTCTGTGTCATTTATGTCACTTTTACCAAGTTCCCTCCACGCTAGCCTGGTGACAGGAAGGGCCACAGTTCCCAGAAGGTGGGTAAAAGTGAAACCACCTCTGGTCCAGCCGGGATGGGCCTGCTGGGGGAGGGGTGGGGTGGGAATGAGCTCCTGGGTCCTAGAGGCCTTCAGGGGACCTGAGACCGGAAACGGAGGCCGGCGCTGTGGGCTCCAGCCCCTCGGCAGCCTTTGGAGGGAGCAGGATGTGACTGCCCAAGTCGCGGCTTTGACCCCTGTGCACCTGGGCATCACTGCGGCCGCCTTCTCTAGCACCTTCTGGGAAGGTTCCATGATCAGCCAATTTTTTTTAAGGATTTATTTATTAATTGGAAAGGCAGAGATACAGAGAGAAAAGGGAGGGAGGGAGAGGTCTTCCATCTGCGGCTTTACTTCCCAAATGGACACAATGGCTGAGGCTGCGCTGATCCGAAGCCAGGAGCCAGGAGCTTCTTCTGGGTCTCCCACGTGGGTTCAGGGGCCCAAGCACTTGGGGGCCATCCTCCCCTGCTTTCCCAGGTACAGCAGCAGGGAGCTGGATCAGAAGTGGAGCAGCTGGGACTTGAACCAAAGTCCTTAAGGGATGATGGCATCAGGTGGCGGCTTCACCCACCACACCACAGTGCCGGCCCGAATCATGTAACTTTCCAGGCTTGGACACTGAGGCCTGATGAGCCACGGTTCCTTGTCCAGGGCCTTAGAGCGCGTAGAAGTCACAGAAGCCGTGCTTGAATCAAGCAAGGTGACTCCAGCGCTTTCCAGTAGCTCCCAACTGCCTGAAGCTAAACTGTGGCCCCTTCCCTGTGGCGGCTGAGCCGCTCGCCCCCAGCCTCCACGTTCCTTTCTTGCCCCTTGTCGTTTGTGTCACCTGCCCTCCCGTTTCCCTATGTTTTTTTAGGCTCCTGCAGAAAAGCCTTGATGTTTTCCTTGCTTTCTCTCCTCTTGGGAGAATTCCTACGCAGACTTCAAACCCCAACGCAGCCATTGCTTCGCCACAGGAGGCTGCCCTGAGCCCCTGTTTATGCTCCTGCTTAAGCCTACATCAGGTGCCCTGTGCCCCCCCATGCAGGACATAAACCTGGCAAATATTCTGTGTGGTTACTGCAGCATGTGTCCCACACCCACCCCGACACACTGCAGCTACCATGGCCTGAGACAGCACCAAAGTGGGGATTCAGATTTTGTTCAAACTGGGTGGCGGCACTTGGTTACAAGATACTGCAGGGACACTGTCTGGGGTGAGTGAGGAAGATCGTGGGTGCGGGGCAAAGAGAAGAAAGCAAAAGGAGAGAGAGATGGAGCAGGGGGCAAAGAAACAGGAGGGAGAGAGAGGAGGGGAGGGAAGGGGAGGGGAGGGGAGGGGAAGGGAGGGGAGGTGGAGGGGAGGCCAGAGAGGAAAAGGAAAGCAAAAGAGAAACACAGACCATCACAGGGCATGCAGATTGGTGAATGAGGGTGGGTGAGTGGATCGTGAATGAGTCGGCGACTGAGTGAATGAATGAGTGAGCCAGGGAAGGAATGAACTCACCAAGGCATACATAACAGGAAGGACACGGGGCTGGCATTTGGTAGAGTGGTTAGGCACACATGTTCCACACGTCCCTTCACTCCGGCTCCCTCGCTAAGCTGCACTCCGAGAGGCAGCAGGTCACGCTCAAGTACGTGGGTCCCTATCGCCCATGTGGGAGGCCTGGACGGGGCTCCCGACTCCTGGCTTCCCCCGGCCCAGTCCTGGCTGTTGCAGCCGTTTGGGGAGTGAATCAGTGGATGTAAGATCGGTTTCTCCCTACCCCCTCTCTGTGCTTTTCAAATAAATAAAATGCATAGATTTTAAAAGGTAACAGTCATTATTACAGACAAGAAATGAAACAGGGCAAATGAGAGAGGGATCAGTGACGGCCGGCCCGCGTCTCAGCCCTCACGTAGCTTCTGCCTGGAAGAGCCTGGGCCCAGCAGCTCGCTGCTCGCACGCTCCTGGCCACGGGGACCTTGGTGGGCGCCAGGCACGCTCCGTGTCCTGAAGGGCTCGTATGTCATTGACCCTAGGAAACCATACCTGCGACGCCGTCCCCTCCCGACCAAGAACCCCGGCACCTGGCACCTGCTCCACGCCAGCCCAGAAAACTGAAAGTAAAAGCCAGCCGGGCACCTTGCCCCAGCCTTCCTGTCCCTTAGCTGCTTTCTTAGAAATCAGCTGCCTGCCCTGCCAGCTGCAGCCTGGACTTTCTCCCCACCCCCGCCCTACCCCAGGCCCCCTCCTCTGGGCGGTGCTACACTGACAGCAGGGACAGGGAAACCGGTGGCCCCAGAGAGTGTGGCCATCACACCGGCGCCCTGCAAACATTTATTCAGTGCCTGCTGCCTGCCTGCGGCAGGAGCAGAGAGGAGGAGCAGCTTCCCCTAGACGTATAGCTGGGTCCAGGCTCAGCAGGGCCATGGTTAAGGAGGCCCAGGGATGGCAGGGGAGTGGGAGATGAGGAGTCAGGGCAGGCTCCCTGGAGGAGGTGCTGAGTCTTCAGGAAGTTCACCCGGGGAGCCGGGGCGAGGGAGCCGCACTGGCCAAGGTCTGGAGCTGTGAGGTCTGGAAACTGCCTTTTATTCTCTCATCATGCAGCACCTGTCCCTGCAGGTGCTGGAACTGAGCCCCAGGGGCCGGCAGGGATTCATCCGCCAATGCAGCCCGTGTGCCCGGCACCCCTACGCGGTCTCACCAGCTCCTCAGATCTGCTCATGGCTGGGCCCTCGGCTCCCTCTCTGTTTGCGCTGCTCCACTGAAATCCTTGGCCAGGCCACCCTTGGGGAGACACAGGTGGCCTGGCAGGCAGGGGCAGGGCTGGGATTCTCAGTCATTGCCTCTCCCTTCCTCTGGGTGAGGCTCATGGCCCTGAGAAACAGCTGAGCTGAGCGCTGCTGCCCCAGGCCATCAGAGACCATGACCTGGCCACAGGTGGGCATGGCCCAGGCCTGGCCAGAGT
This sequence comes from Oryctolagus cuniculus, assembly GCF_964237555.1. Lineage (NCBI taxonomy): Eukaryota > Metazoa > Chordata > Mammalia > Lagomorpha > Leporidae > Oryctolagus > Oryctolagus cuniculus. The sequence continues at coordinate 25,358,515 of NC_091450.1, forward strand.
TAACCCGGTCGGGGGGAGGTGTGTGACCTCAGCTGGACCAGAGACCTTCCCGGGGCCTTTTCTACCAAAACTAACAGGGACACTCTACTGTAAATGGGGACCTGGTGGCAGGTGCTGTGATCACTGTGTGAACAGAGTGGAAGGTACAAGAGGCCTGATGTCCTGTCTGAGCGGCTGCATCCAGCCATGCCTGAAAGCCACCTCTGACCCCTCCAGTATACGCACCACAACTCCCTGAAGCATTTTCTTTTTTTTTTCTTTTTTTTTTTTTTTTTTTGACAGGCAGAGTGGACAGTGAGAGAGAGAGACAGAGAGGAAGGTCTTCCTTTGCCGTTGGTTCACCCTCCACTGAAGCATTTTCTTAAATAGCATTTTTCCTCATTTCTTAAAGACTCAGAGAGAGAGAGCGAGCGAGAGCGCGCACACGCTTCCATCTGCTGATTCACTCTTCCAAATGCCTAAGGGCTGGGCCAGGCTGAAGCCAGGAGTCTGGAACTCAATCCAGGTTTCCCACGTGGGGGGCAGGGACCTGAGTGCTGGGGTCCTCACCTGCCACCTCCAAGGACACACACTAGCAGGGAGCTGGGTGGAGTGGCTGGGACGCCAGCCTGGAGCTACAATACAGCACGTGCGTGTCTCGGGCGGCAACTTAAGCACCGTGCAGAACACCGGCCCCACATGTCCTCTTTTCTGCTGGTGCCTGTCCGAGTTGTGTTTCTGTCCCTGGCAACCCAAAGAGTCCTGGGTAACCAGAGTTTGAAGAGCAGCAGGGTCAGGAATGGGCTTGGCTGGTATGAAGCAAGAGTGATGAAACGGGCCGGCACTGGGGCACAGTGGGGTAAGCTGCTGCCAGTGGCACCAAGATCTCTCTTCCACTCTGCTCCAGCTCCCTGGTAATGCGTCCGGGAAAGCAGCAGGAGATGGCCCAAGTCCCTGGGCCCCTTTCACCCATGTGGGAGACCCAGATGGGGCTCAAGGGTCCTGGCTTCAGCATGGTCCAGCTCCAGCCATCATGGCCATTTGGGGAGTGAACGAGTGAATGGAAGATCTCTCTTTCTGTGTCTCTCAGTCTCTCTATGTCATTCTGCCTTGCAAATCAATAAATAAATGAAATGGAGCCACGTGTCTGGGGAATGACGAAACAAGGCCACCTATGCCAGGAGCTGGGGCCGGGTGGTTGCGCCCCTCCGAGTGTGTCACAGAGGACAGCGTGAGAGGCAGCGACTGGAACACGGACGCCCGGCTCACCGCCTCCTGATTCCTGCTTGCTCACAACTGACTTTGGGAAAATAATTCACATTATTATTGCTTCTTAAAAATGCCCTTTGCAGGCCGGCGCCACGGCTCACTAGGCTAATCCTCCGCCTTGTGGCGCCGGCACACCGGGTTCTAGTCCCGGTCGGGGCGCCGGATTCTGTCCCGGTTGCTCCTCTTCCAGGCCAGCTCTCTGCTGTGGCCAGGGAGTGCAGTGGAGGATGGCCCAAGTCCTTGGGCCCTGCACTCCATGGGAGACCAGGAGAAGCACCTGGCTCCTGCCATTGGATCAGCGCGGTGCCCCGGCCACAGCGAGCCAGCTGTGGCGGCCATTGGAGGGTGAACCAACGGCAAAGGAAGACCTTTCTCCCTGTCTCTCTCTCTCACTGTCCACTCTGCCTGTCAAAAAAAAAAAAATGCCCTTTGCATTGGCCAAAAAGCCAGACGTGACTTTGGAGAGTGGTTTTAGGGTCACATGAAAAGGGAGGGAAAGGACGGTGCCACGCACCCTCCCCACCGGCAGCCCGCGCCTGCCGCGGTCTCTGTTGAACCCACGCGTAAAGCTGGAATGACAGAGCCTGGATGTTGGCAGCTGCAGGTGCAGGTGTCCTTTCTTTACGGAAAAGAGAGACTTTTCCTGAGGCCCCTGCTGCAGCCTCCTCTCCTCTCCTCACATTCCTTCCAGGCAGGAAATTCCCACCCCCCCCAGAGGCTCAGCACGCCCAGGCGGGGGCCCGGTGCGATGGCCGTTATCTCATCCAGTGACATCACTGGACGGGAAAACCGGGGCTCAGAGGGAGGCCATCTCTCTGGGGTGGGGAGGGGGAGGGCCATTCCCTGCTCAGCACCCTTGAGACAACACACGGCCCAGGGGCTCTGACTCCCGGAGGAGCCCCTGGGGGACCCAGCACTCCAGTCCCTGCGCCTCACCCACGCCTTGGCCAAAACGCCACCCCTGAGGACTCCGGCTGCCTAGCTTCCCAGCAGCCCCTGGCTATCCAGCAGCTACTGCAGGGGCTCCCTGTCCGCAGTGCGCCTTTCTAAGGCCTTGCGGCTATCCCCGCTTCTCGGAGGCCCAGGGAAGTGAAAGGACTTGCTCAGGGTCCCAGAGCTAAGGCGGCGGGGGAAAAGCAGCCTCCACTGAGGCGGGGAGCAGGCAGACAGCAGTTCCAGGCTCTGGGAACTGTTCACTGCACACACACATCCGCCAGCGGCTGCGCGGTCTTAGGCGGGTGCTACAGGAGTCGGTTCTGCCGTGGACCTCCCTGGATTAGGCCTCAGCTCCAGCAGGTGCAAGCTGTTCCCATCAGGCCCCACCCTGGGGTTCAGCAGGACCAGCAGGACTTCTGGGCTTAACTCTGCAGCCGGACAGAGGTGAAGAACAGAGACACCGTGTGGCTCGCCGCAGCCGGTTCCGGCAAGGGTGCGCAGGACGAGAAGTGACCCAGAAGGAAGCAGGGCCTGCTCGGGTGCCTGCCTTGTGTTCACGACTGGTGCCCCCACCGAGGGGCTCGCCCGGGAATGCCGGGGCCGTGGAGTGCAGTGACGGGGTGACGGACGCTGCCACCTGCCCTGGGCACACAGTCCACGCTCGGGAAGGGCTGAAAGACCAGTCCTGTCCCTGGATGGGAGATAAAATATGCTTCTGTGTGGCACAAGGGCTACTGCTCACCGAGCAGTGGGGCCCGTGCTGAGCGCCCCACGCTCTCTGCAACCTTCTCAGTAAACGAGGGTAAATCCTACAAAGTGGCTTTTGGGTCAAAACCACGCGGTAACAGGCAATTCCCTACGGCCGGAGCTGATTTCATCCTCGCTTTACAGATGAGGAAACTGAGGCCTGGAGGAGCCACAACCCGAGGGCCCAGGTTGCCACCTTCTTCCTCTTCTGCGCTCCCCGCCCCGCCCGGTACCTGCGCGCCCGTGGTAGCCTGATCCATATTTACACGCCGGTTGTGAGCTGGGGAAGTTGGCAGTGACTTACTGCACAGTCACTGCAGCCCCTCAGAGATGAGACATCCAAAACCCTGAGCTTCGGAACCGCCCCTCCCCTGCCTAAGTGGAGACCCCGGCTCCGGCCGGATAGAAATGGAAGTCATGTGCCTGCCTGTCCTACGGCCCCCTGCCTGGTAGGGGATTTGTGTCCATTTCTCTGAGGGTAACACTGAGGCAAAGCTGTGCCAAGCCCGACTGTGCACTGCTCAGGGGCAGAACAGATCGGGTGGTTTGGGGGACCTGGGGAGTGGGGTCCTGCCTGGTCCAGTCTGATCTAAGTCCCCAGGGCAGAGCCCTGTGGACCAGGCGTGCTTGGCCGCTGCGGGGGGAGTCGTGGAACCAGCTGAGGGCGGAGTGTTTCCAGGTAGTCAGACCGAGACAGCCGCGGCAGGCGCGGAGGCCGTGGAGGAAGAAGGGGCGGCCTGGTCCCCGCTGCGCGCAGCCCGCCCGCCAGGCACAGCCGGTCTTCGGGGAAGTCGCCGAGTCGGAGTTCCAGGAAGCGATAACGCTTGTTGAAACCCCTTTCTTGTGGCCTGGGCTCATCACATGGCTCGCTGGGGACCAACGGCAGGCAGGGCAGCAGGCCTGGGCAGGTCTGCACGCTGACACTGAAGTGGGGGGGAGGGGCCGGGCACTGCGGCCACCCCACCCCAGACACCTGCCTTGGGCCCAGAGCACTCCCTGGCCTCCCCCACCGGCCGTCTGCACCCTGCCTCCCACAGCCCCCTGGGGAGCTGGCACAGTCAGAGCCCATCCCCGCCGTGCGGCAAAGGGGGCGAGGAGCCCTGGGCCACGGGCTGCCACAGAGGGGCCCCTGCTGCTCTGCCACAAGGCCAGGACGGCGTCCGGCCCTTCCTTAGCCCCGAGCAGGCTTCCTGACCTTGGCACTGCTGCCCCCGGGGCTGGGAGACCCGTGTCGGGCGCGACAGCAGTGCCCTGGCCTCTTCCCACCAGATGCCAGCAGTGCCCACTCCCACCTCCGATTTGTGACACCAAAGATGTCTCTGGACATGGTCAAATGCTCCAGGGGCGGGGGGGGGGGGTGCAGAACCCTGGCTTAGATGCAGTGCCCGGCACGCAGCAGGTGCTCACGATGCTGGCTCTGTGAAACAAGAACAAGATGGGGGGGTGGGTAGGGGGAGGGGGGAGCAGCACGCAGAGCCCAGGAAGGGGCCAGGAAGACGAGAGGACGGGGGACCCCAGGGCCACTGCTGGCCAGGAGGCCGGGCAGGAGGCCCACATCCCACATCCGGGTGCCTGGGTTCGAGCCCTGGCTCTGCTCCCGACTCCAGCTTCCTGTTCATGAAGCAGGCGATGGTTCAAGTGCTTGGGTCCCTGCCACCCGCGCGGGAGACCCAGACTGAGTTTCCAGGCTAGCCGGGCCCTGGCTGCTGTGGGCCCTTGGGGTGCGAACCAGTGCATGGGAGCTCTCTCTCTCTGCCTTCCAAGCACATAAATAAATCCATTTCTAACGTAAATCAAGAAGACAAAACTGTCAGCGTAAGTACTGGAACGAAGGTTGAACAAAGTCTGCGGAGACATTAAGTCAGAGAGGAAAGCTAAGATAATGGAGGGATCACCCCAGACGCTCTAACTTTCCACCCTCGGGAAGCAGAGAGGAGAGTGGGGGGCACTCCGTGTGTGGGGCGGGGGGCGCTCCACCCAATACTTGCTGCCACGGCAAGACTCGCGCCCCCATTCCGCAAAGCGCACGCACTCTGTGTTCCTTAGTGACTTCCGGGGCTGAGGGGTCTCACCCCGGGACCTGCGGCAGGCGGAGCGGCCGTAGCACCCAGGCTGCGTCGTATCCTCCAGCACGGCTCCCCTCACCCACGGGAGTTAATCCAGACGCCCTGCTTACCCACCGGGGCTGCGGAGAGCAGAGGGGACGGCAGAGACGGCAGGCGCCGGCGACACTGGCCGTGTTGTGGCCGGATAGAAGACGCAGGAGCCACCAGCCGAGAAGGGGGGGCGCCTTCTAGGACCCACACTTCCTCGGCTCCATCTGGCAAGGATACCTGGACCTGGCTCCTACAGCCACAGGAACTGAGTTTTGTCAAAACCAAGAACAAATTCGGGAGTGGATGTCCGCGCCCAGAGTCTCCACGTGGGAACCGTGACCCCCGCTGACCACCGGATCGGAACCCAAACCCCACCTCTGCCGGTCATGCTGCACTCAGCTTCTTTAAAACCAAAGCTGGAGAGGCAAAGGTCGTGGCTGGGCCAGGATGGAGCCAGGAGCCGGGACCTAGTGCAGACCTCCCACACGGGCGGCAGGGACCCCGTACCTGAGCCGTCACCTGCTGCCTCCCTAGTGTGCATCAGCAGGAAGCTGGAGTCAGGAGCCTGCGCCGGGAACTGAACCCAGCGACCCTGACGCGGCACGTGACGTCCTAACAGGCATCGTAACCACTAGGCTAACCCCCGCCAGGTCCAAGCTCCCGCCTGCCGTGCCTGAGATAACACACGCGTGTGGCCTCTGCGTGCCATGCAGGAACAGACAGTAACACGGCAGCCTCAAACAGTGCGCATTTATGATCTCACGCGGCTCCCGCCCCGAGGCTGTGGCGGACACGTCAGCCCGGCTGCCGTCACCTGACGGTTTGACTGGGGCTGGATGGCTGGCTCCCCGGAGGCTTGCTCCCAGGGCTGCTGGCTTTCCCCATGAGGCCTGGCCTGGGGGCGACTCCAGCGTCCTCACAGCGTGGCACTCGTAACCTGGGGCAAGTGTCCTGGGGCAGGGCAGAAGCACGTGGTCTTTTTTTTTTTTTTTTTTAAAGATTTATTTATTTGAAAGGCAGAGTTACAGAGAGAGATTGCCATGCCCTGGCTCACTCCTCCGATGCCCTCAAAGGCCAGGGCCGGGCCAGGCCTGAGCAGCAGCCAGGAGCTTCAGCCAGGTCTCCCACGTGGGTGCAGGGGCCCAAGCACTTGGATACTTTTCCACTGCTTTCCCAGGCACAGTAGCAAGAAGCTGGATCGGAAGTGGAGCAGCTGGGACTTGAACCAGTCCCCATATGGGATCCCAGCATCGAAAGTGGCAGCTTCACCCGCTATCCCATAGTGCCATCTTTTATGACTTAGCCTTTGCTATCATCACTGTCATCTACCCTGACATATTCCTTCTTAGCCAAGTAGCCTCAGTTTCCACATCTGAGAAGTGGGAAGATGCCATCTGCCAGAAGAATCCTAATAGGCTGACATAAGGTTAAGGTAGCGCCTCTGAGGGACCCAGCTCCCATCTGCCTCCTGTGCTGATACCCAGGCCTGAGTTCCCCCTGGGATCTTCACCCCAGGAAGATGTGGCCCGGGCAGGGGCTCAGGGAGGGTCTGCAGGCCCGATTCCACCTGTGGCCCCTGCGCTGGGAGGGACACTGCCCTCGCTGGGGTTGGCCCTGCTCTCAGGGCCTCCTGCCACTTGCTGCCTTCTCAGCAAGCCCTCCGTCTACCTGGGCGCCCCTCGTCAGGGCGCTCCCAGCCCAGGCCACCGTCAGAGCCCACCTGAGGCTGCAGAGCTGCGTCCAGGGCAGAGGGCTCTGGGGTCGGCGTCTGCCGCTCACAGGGTTCTGCCATGGCTCCTTCTCCTGTGCCCGGGGAGCACGTTTGCCACCTTGACTGGTGCATCCCAGCTGAACAACGGGGATACACTTGGCCATTCGCACACCAAACATCAATTAGACATCTACTGTCTTCATGACCAAGTCCTCTGCCCTCAGTGAGCTCACAGCCCAGCAGCAAGACTAACCAAGAGACGGCGTCAATACACACAGCGCTGGGGAGTAAAACAAAGCGGGCAGGGGGCTAAGAGGGGCTAGGAATGGGTTATTTAACTTGGGAGGTCAGGGGAGGCCCCTCTGGGAAGCAGCGGGGTGGGGAGCACTGCAGGCAGGGGACAGAGCAGATGCAAAGGCCCTGTGGCAGGTCTAGCAGGTGCCTGAGAAGGGGTGGGGGACGAGCCCATGTGGTGACTGTGCGACCCTGAAGGAGGTAGGTTTCTGCTCCAAGGACAGCTCTGAGCAGCGGGCTGCTGGGAGCACTCGGCTGTGCCCCCGGCTCAGGGCAGGCATCTGTGACTGCCGGCTGCCAATGGGGCCGGGTTAGGCTGCTGCCCATCCGAGTGCAGGCTTGGGTCCTGGCTGCTCCACTGCTGATCCAACTCCCTGCTGATGTACCTGGAAAAAGCAGCGGCAGATGGCCCCACTGCTGGGGCCCCTGCCACCCACATGGGAGGCCCGGATGGAGCTCTGGGCTCCTGGCTTCAGTCTGGTCTGCCCTGGCTGTTGCAGTCATTTGAGAAGTGAACCCGTGGGAGGATCTCTCTGCCTGTCCCCCTCTCTCTAACTCCGCCTTTCAAACATAAATAAATCAATCTTTACAAAGATAAGAATGCTGAGCAGGCCCGGAGCACGTCGGGTCGCACAGCACAGGCCTGCTCCAGGCTTTCCAAGGTGCTGCCATGAAATGTTAGCCATGCAAAGGGTAGCCTGCCCTCTTCAGTTTATGGAGAGCTGTGTACGGCTCAGAGAGGTGAGGACACCTGCCTGGTGTTGCACAGCCCAGCTCTCCAGCGCGGAGGTCTCCTGGATCCAGGAGGGTGGCTGCAGGCCTGACCCCTGGGCCGGAGAGTCCTGGGCAGGGAGGGCGGGGCGGTCCCTGTGACAAAGGGCGTAAGGGTGAGGGTTGCACCCGGGCCTTCTCAGCGCACACAGGGGCCTTCAGAAAGTTCGTGGATAATGCGTCTTATGAAAAGAACTCTGCGTGGATTTCAACTGCTTTGCACCGAAATACATTTATCCTTTTCTAAAACCCTAAGTGGCTGGTGCTGTGGCCCAGTGGCTTTCCATATGAGCTCCGGCTGGGGTGCCAGCTGCCCTGCCTCCGACCCAGCTCCCTGCGAAAGCGCCTGCGAAAGCAGCGGAGGGTGCCCCAAGTGCTTGGGTCCCTGTGCCCATGTGGGAGACCCGGATGGCCCAGCCCTGGACTTTGTAGCCATCCGGGGAGTGAATGAGCAGGTAAGACGATGTCTGTCTCTCACTCTCTCTGTAGCTTCAAATAGATTCTTTTTAAAAAAACTAAAAATGTATTTGCGAGGCAAAGAGAAAGAGAGGGAGAGCTCTCACCCACTCATTTACTTCCCAAATGTCCTCAGCTGCTCAGCTGGGCCAGCACTGAAGCCACGCGCCAGGCACGCAGTCGGGTCTCCTGCACAGGCTGCACGTGCCGGCTGCCTCGCGGGCTCTGCGGGCGCAGAAGCTGGTCCAGGCACTCGGGTGTGGGACACCCGCATGTTACCCTGCAGGCCAAACGCCCACCCCTAAACTTAGCCTTGCATTCCGTCTGCCTGAAGCCTCTGGAGTCCTCTTGCACTGTGGGCTGCCCGACAGGAAGTGCCGGGCAGGGTGGCGGCGGCTGGTTGAAGCGGCAGCTCCACCGGCTCCATGCATCCAGGTTCTGTGCGTCTCTGCACGCTGACGTCTATGCTGGGTCCAGCGGAGCCTGGGCCTGGGAGGGCAAGGAGGCCCCCGGCTCCACCCCTCTGTCGCCCCGGCACTCTGCTCACGGCTCTGGCCAGGACGGGGCTCCCTGACCAGGGACGGGTGCTGATTTATCTGACAAGGAATGCACGCTGTGCAGGGGGGAGACCTCCCAGAGAAGCAGCCCCAACGCTCCGTCCCTCCCCGGACCCATGCCCTTGGCCACGTGACATGGCCACCGCCCTTGTCAGGAAGCCGCATCCGTGTCCCCATCCCTAGGACCCGGTAGCGGTGGCCACGGGAGGCGATGCAGGGGACGGACATGTGGTGCTGGGGCTTGGCCTGGGCCTCAAGGTGCCCTCTGGCTTCCGCTTGCCGTCTGGGGCTGTGGAAACAAGCCGGAGCTAGCCGGCTGGGCGACGGGAGGAACCTGCCAGTGAGGCCGCCCGGCTGACCGCAGGTGCACAGTCAGCCGGAGCGGAGCAGCCCGGCCCCGCCCGGGCCAGGAGGCCCAGCTGACGGACCCACGTGCTCAGGAGCAGGAAATGGCCGCTTGCCGTTCCGGGCTTGCTCCGCTCCCCAGTGACAGTGGACGCGACGGCCTCGTACGCCCAGCTGCCCATTCGAGGACGGCCTCCCAGAAGCATCACCCGCCACTCGCTGCATGCTCCTGGCCGTTCCGAGCAGGCTCTGGGCTCCCTGTGGGCACTCAGAGACTGCCTCCGGAGGCCCCCCGTCTGAATGTGAGGGGACTCGTGGACTGAAGCTTGCAGCCCCCCGTGGGCCCAGGGCCTTTGCAGCCAGGGCTGGCTGGAGCCTCATTCTGCCCTCTACGTTCCCCCAAGCCCACACGCTGTGCCCCTGGGCCTTTGCACGTGCTGACTGCACCTGCTGGACTGCTCTGGCTCGCCTTCCATGGCTTCTCCTGAGACTCGGCCTGTCCAGAACCATCCCCTGGGCTTCCCCTAGCCCAGCCCCCGCCATTTAGCTCTGCACAGAAATGGTCAATGCTTTGGTCCAGCTGCCTCATTCACAGGCATAGAAACAGAGGCCGAGGGAGCAGAAGGTGACTGGCCCAAGGTCACCTGACCCAGGCTGTCTGGGCTGCCCCTGTGGTTTCTGGCCATTCTTTCCCTCAGCCTCCAGCCCGCGGGAGCCCGGGCACGCTGTGGCAATGCAGTGGGCGACGGGGACCTGAGCCCCTGCTGTGTGGCGAGTCTGGGGCTAGGAGGGGATTCCTGAGCTATCCCCAGGGAGCGACAGGGACCAGCCCCTCTGCGCAGCCCTGCCAGGCGGTCATGGGCAGCGCGAGCTCACCCCAAGAGCACAGGGGGCTCACAGGGAAGAGGCGGGCCAGGTCCCAGGACCAGCAGAGACAGGGCAGGGATTCGAACCCAGACCTCGGTGCACCCACTTCTGGCTTTCTTCATGGCTTCTGGGTGGAGCCAGGGTCAGGCATGCTGAGAGGGGGTGCAGAGTGCAGGCTGGGCGGGCAAGGGGGAGGTCTCTGTCTAGGGGAGCAGGGGCTGGCGGGGAACCCCCGAGGCAGGAAGAGGCGGAGCAGAAAGTGAAAGGGGCCCAGGCCCAGAATAGCTGCGGTGGCGGAGCGGGGGCTGCAGAGGCTGCCGGAAAGAGAAGCCAGGCGGCGCCCTGGAGGCTGGGAGCCCCCGGGGGCGGTGGCCGGGTCCTGGCACCCCGGGCACAGCTCCTGCCCGTGGGGACGGCGAGCCCAGCTCCGCTGCTTCTGGCTGCTGGGCTAGTGGCTTCCCTCCTCTGGGTCTCAGCCGGCCAGCGACGCTGCGGATGCCACGGGACTGTCCTGGGGACGGCTCTGGGAACAGCTGAGAAGGCGCACGATTTCAGCCTGTCCTACCTGCCACTCACCTACACAGCTGACCACACACGCGAGCTGGCGCGTGCACAGGCGCGCGGGGACTTTTGCTCATTCACTGCTGTGTCTCTGGGGCCTCGAGGAGGGCCTGGCCCAGAGCAGGTGCTCTGTAAGCGACCGTGGGAGCGGGGTGGGGGGACCACAGAGGGTGGAGAGAGGACCCAGAGAAGACTGTCCCCCAGGCCACGCGTGGGCAGGCACCCCCGACTGTCCCCCAGGCCACGCGCGGGCGGGCACCCCCTTCTGCTTCTCTCTCCTCCCCAAGCCACGCCCACTTCGGTTAACTGGAAAAAGTAACGCATTGCCAGGGCAGGGCCGGTGCGCTGGGGTGGGTTTTCCACTCCCGACGGCCCCCAGGCTCCCCCGGCTGCTGTGCAGGGGGCCTTGGCGAGCAGCCCGTCCCGGGGGTGGCAGCTGTGTGGCTGCAGGCAGCAGGGGGAGGTGACAGGAAGCCCGACGGCACAGGCTGTGCCTGGCCTACCCAGAACCTGGTCTCAGGCGAGGACACGCTGTTCGGGGCTGAGCCCTGCCCGGCGCCCGCCGGGGCAGGGCGGTGGGGGTGGGGGAGGAGTGTCGCGGCATCCAGGGTGGGGACCGGGCCCCGGCCTGGGGATCTGCGGCATCTCCTTTGCTCTCTACCGGGAACTTGCTTTCCAGGAACGCTTCCTGTGCCGCCTGCGGGTAGGTGCTGCACAGCCCCGGCCTGGGGAGGCCGGAGGGCCGGCCCCGCCCTGCTCTGCTCTCCCTGGCTCTACGGCTGGGCCGCTGCAGGCTGTGTCACTCATCTCCTGGGCCTCAGCCTCCTCACCTGCAAACCGGGACGACTCAAAAGGGAGTCACGCTTTGTTTTTCTGTTTCACCATCGATTACTTAAAAAAAAAAGATGTATATATTTGAAGGTCAGACTGTCAGAGAGAGATCTTGCATTTGCTGGTTCAGTCTCCAGATGGCTGGCGACACCTGCCCTGGGCCAGACCAAAGCCAGGTTCTTCTTCCACGTCTCTCATGTGGGTGCAGGGGCCGTCCTCCACTGCTTTCCCAGGCTCAGTAGCAGGGAGCTGGATCGGAAGTGGAGCAGCGGGGACAGTACCAGTGCCCATATGGGATGCTGGCGCTGCAGGCGGCAGCTTTACCGGCTACCCCACAATGAGGGCCCCCATCAATTACTTGTTAATAAAAGTTATCCTGTTAATCAGCCCAGCTCCTGCCATGGCGGCCATCTGGGGAGTGAACCAGCAGATGGAAGACTTTCTCTCTCTCTCTCTCTCTCTCTCTGCCTCTCCTCTCTCTCTGTAACTCTGCCTTTCAAATAAATAAATAAATAAACCTTAAAAAAAAAAGTCGCTCTGTTAATGTGAACAGGCCCGTGGCACGTGGCACGGTGCTGTGCCCCCATTCTCCCACCTGCCCGGTCTTGCTCCAGAACATCTCCTCACCCTAGACAAGACCTGGAGCCTGTCTACTGTCACCCTGTCCTCCCAGTCCCCAGCTCCTGGCCCCAGCAGTCTGCTCTGTGTCCGTGGATTGGTTCTGGACATCTCCTGTGCGTGGACCCACACGATACGCGGCCCTTTGTGCCTGGTATTCACTCAGTACAAGGTGTGCAAGCCACACCCCCATTTGGTGGCAGGTGTGTGGATTTCGCTCTGACTCCTCCTATAGTACACGGGTGACCTTTCAGAAACGCTTCTGGGACATGTGCACCGAGGTGGAATGCGGGGACGTCCTTCCAACAGTGTGTGGCCATGAGGGAGCCCGAGACCACGCACATGCACCTGTCTGAGATGGCCCGGCTGACTGACGCGAGACCACGCACATAAACCACGCACGTGCACCTGGCTGAAATGACCCGACTGACTGACCCAAGTGTGCACAGGCTCCCAGCTGCTGGCTCGCTCCCCACCTGCCTGAGGCCAGGAACCAGGGCTTCCACGCGGGTTTCCTTCATGGGGAGCAGGAACCTGACTGTTTGAGCCCCAGGTCTGCATCAGCAGGAAGCTGGAGTCAGAGCCAGGGCCTGGGAGGAAGCCCAGGCTGTGCAGTGTGGGGTGCAGGCAGCTTCATCCCCAGGCTGAACACCCACTGCCACATCACGCCTTCTCACACACACACCGCACACCAACCACACGTCTCCACATGCATGGCCTGCACTGCACACACGTGTTCCACTCATATACACATACCACTGACACCCTCGCACACACCCAGCCATAGAGCAGACTGGTCGGGGGCACTTCTGCGTGGCACACAGGGACATTACGGTCAGCTAGGCCCCAGTTCCTGCTCCCTCCTGGACTAAGATCTGCTCAGGGCCCTGCAGGCTGCACTGGGGACCCCGGGGACCCGGGAGGCTTTGCTGCAGCCCCGCTGGCGGCTCCCATCACCCCAGGCCAGGCTTTCCTGGGTTTGTTTCTCTAGACCCTCACGAGGAGCCCGCGAGGTGGGATGCTAGGCCCATCCTGCGGAGGGGCACACTGAGGCCCAGGGCACAGAGGCCATGTCCAGCACCCTTCTGCTTGCTTTCAGGTCCTTGTCCTTGCCCAGCCCTGCATCAGGAGAACTGCTCCTTCCCAGGCTGCCCTGGGGCCGGCCGATGAGGGTGGAGACTGGGGCGGGGGCGTGGCGCTTCTCTCCCTCTGCTCCTGAGCCCCGTGCAGTAGCAGGGCCTGCTCTGTGGCTCCGGCTCCACAGGTAAATCCCTTCTCCATGCGACTTCCTGCTCCTGGCCTGGGGCCGCCACCCCATCATTCACGGAAACATTTCTTCCCAACCCAATGCCTTGGGGGGTTTGTTTTCCCGAGTGGCCCCTGGCTGACATGGGGCCTAGTGGGGATCTGGACTGGGATCATCTGGCTCCCAAGGCCGCTGGTTGACCCCTACACAACACTGCCTCCAGCGCAGCCTTCCTTTGAAGGGAGTCTCCAGCTGCACCCACACACAGGCGTCTCCCACCTGCCTCCTGGTAGAGCTGAGTTGCAATACCAACCGTCGCCAGGAGGGGCGCGATCACGCAGCAGGAAGTGCTTTGCCACCATGTTTGGAAAGCTTTCCTGAGGTCCTCAGCAAACAGAATCCCCGGCACTCCCATCCCATATGGCTGCTGGTTCGAGTCCCGACTGCTCCACTTCTTTTTTTTTTTTTTTTTTTTTTTTAAGATTTATTTATTTATGGCCGGCGCCGCGGCTCACTAGGCTAATCCTCCACCTTGCGGCGCTGGCACACCGGGTTCTAGTCCCGGTCGGGGCGCCGGATTCTGTCCCGGTTGCTCCTCTTCCAGGCCAGCCCTCTGCTGTGGCCAGGGAGTGCAGAGGAGGATGGCCCAGGTGCTTGGGCCCTGCACCCCATGGGAGACCAGGAAAAGCACCTGGATCCTGGCTCCTGCCATCGGATCAGGGCGGTGCACTGGCCGCAGCGCGCTGGCCGCGGCGGCCATTGGAGGGTGAACCAACGGCAAAGGAAGACCTTTCTCTCTGTCTCTCTCTCTCACTGTCCACTCTGCCTGTCAAAAAAAAAATAATAAATTAAAAAAAAGATTTATTTATTTATTTGAAAGCCAGATTTACACAGAGAAGAAGAGGCAGACAAAGAGAGGGAGGTCTTCCATCCGCTGGTTCACTCCCCAATTGGCTGCAACAACCAGAGCTATGCCAATCCAAAGCCAGGAGCCAGGAGCTTCTTCTGGGCCTCCCATGCAGGTGCAGGGGCCCAAGGACCTGGGCCATCTTCTACTGCTTTCCCAGGCCACAGCAGAGAGCTGGATTGGAAGTGGAGCAGCCGGGATTTGAACTGGTGCCCATATGGGATGCCCCTGCTCCACTTCTGACCCAGCCCCCTGCTAATGTGCCTGGGAAAGCAGCAGAGGGTGGCTCAAGTGCTTGGGCCCCTGCACCCGAGAGCCAGGATGAAGCTCCTGGCCCCGTCACTTGGGGAGTGAACTGGGAGATGGAAGCTCTCTCGCTCTCTAGCTCTCTCTCTGCCCCCGCCTTTCTGTAACTCTGCCTTTCAAATAAATTTTTAAATAAATACATCTTTAAAAAAAAAAAAAGAGTCCCTGGCAAGAGCAGAGAACTTACGTCTTCCTCTCCTTGCCCGAGCCTCCTGGGCAGGGAGCGCAGACGCACAATTTCCAAGCCGCTTTTGCCAACAACAGCTCCCGCAGGCCCCAGGCACGGAACCTCTGCTCTCCCGCCCTGTGTTCCGCAGGCCTGCAACCCCCTCGGGCTGCCCAGTGCGCTGTGCATGGCAAGTCGCTTCCCCTGCTCCGCAGGCAGCGCCCTGCCCAGGCCGGAGGGTCGAGCGGGAAAGCCCACGCCAGCCCCGGGAGGCCTCGAGGCGTGGGGTACCTCCCTGTGCTCTGCTGCCGGCTGCCGCACACCTGCCACACATCTGCCCCGAGGGGCTGCCGGGAGGAAATGAGCTAAGACTCTAGGCTTGGTGCCTACAAACGATGCCGGGTCAATGCTGGCTTTCCATGCTTTCTCTCTGCTCTGTGGCGTCCAAGGCCACCGACTGCATGTGGAGGCCCCGGCGTCATGACCCAGAGGCCAGGCGCCCAGGACGGCGGCCTCCTTGGGGGTCCTGGCCTTCCGTCCAGCATGGCCGCTGAGTCTCACGTTGGAGGGTTGGGACCCCATGAACACGGGTTCCAGCCAGCCAGGCGGAGCCACGTGGCCTCCCTCCATCCCCCTTAACTTTACTGGCCGGAGCGGTAGACAGACCGACCGACAGAGCCCCCCATGCACTGGCTCACTCCCCGAGTGCTCACAGCGGCTGGGGCAGGGCCAGGCTGGGGGCTGGGTCTCCATCCGGGTCTCCCAAGCACCTGCGCTGTCACCACCGCCCCCCAGGGTGAGCATCAGCGGGGGGAGGCCGGAGCCAGGCTGGGCTGTGACGGGGACGCGGCCGTCTAAACCACCAGGCCAAGTGCCCCCCCCCCCCCAGTGTCGCTTCTAGATTTTTGCACGAAGCCCACTCAGATTCCAGGGCAGAGGAGCCGCGCCTCTCAAGGGCTCCACTCTCAGGGCGCTACCCCGTGACGGAGGCTCCCCGGGGCCAGCTCCCTGCCGAGCAGCCCCTGCAGCCCCACGGAAGCAGCAGTGGGCCGGGGGCACAGTCGCGGACGCCCTGGGCCCCGGGAGGAGGCCGTCCACAGGCAGGTGCACAGGGACCGCGGCCCAACACGCGCGGACCGTGACCTGCGCCAACCGCCGCCTCCTGGCGCCCGCGCCCCCAGGCCCACCTGTGCAAGCAGGAGGAGACGGCGGGAACGGGTCCTCCGGTGCTGATCAGGAATGCCCCTGTGGCGTCGTGGGCCTCGCGCCCTGGCGGGAGCCGGCCGCCATATGGTGAGGCCGCGCAGGCGCCCACGTGGCGGGGCGCGGAGGCCCCCTGCCGGCAGCCGCGGGAACTAGCCAGCCCGAGGGCGGACCCTGGCTGCGGCCGCGGCCGAGAACTTGGGCGCTTGGGAGGCTGAGCCGCACGCACCTGGCCCGGTGGCTCAGACGCTGTGGCCTAAGGCTGGCTGGCGGATATTGCAAGCTGTTCGTGTTGGGGCAGCTGGTTCTGCAGTCCTGGGGAACCGCAGGGCGTGCACAGTGGTTCTCAAGGAAACAGGCGAGGCTGGCAGGACAGGGACAGCCACAGTGCTCTGTGTCCCACCTGCATTTCGAGCCATCTTTTGGGGTCCCTTCGCCTAGCGATCAAGCCGCTGCTTGGAACACTGGCATCCCACGCTGGAGTGCCTGGGTGCGAGTTCCGGGTCTGCCCCGATTCCAGCTTCCTGCTTAGGTGCGCCCTGGGAGGCAGCAGGTGAGGGGCCGAGTGGTGGGAGACCCGGACGGAGTTCCTGGGTCGCGGCTTCCACCTGGCTCAGAACTGGCTGTTGCGGGCGTTTGGGGAGTGAAGCAGCAGACGGAAGATCTCCCTGAGTCTGTGCTATTCAAATAAATAAAGAAATAAAACCATGTTTTTTAAAAGGGCAAGTGAACTGTCAAACACAGACACATACAGCACGTGGTGTGGTCTGGGCGTTTGCGGGATACATCCTAGACCAGTGCTCATGGGGAAGACGGGAGTCACATGGGAGCCCCACCACGTGCCAGCTGTGTCCTGGGGGCCCGGCACTCATCCCCTCTGAACGCCGTTTCCCTATCTGAGAGTGTCGTGGGTCAGCCGTTCACGGGCAGGCCAGGTGCAGGGGCAACACCTAACAGGATAGTGGGCAGCTGATACTAATAAGGGTCCCTGGGCAGGGACAAGGGAGAAGCCACCAGCCCTGGTCCCCACCCTTCCAGGCCAGCTGTGGGGGGAGGGGGCGGGGACAGCCACGCCACGTCTCAAGGTGGGAGCTGGACGAGAGGGCTATGCAGGCCGGAAGGGAACACGAGAGAGACCCCTGCCCTCTCCCTTCAGCACCCAGCCCCTTCCCTGTGCAGGGCTGGCTGGAGCAGCCTGGCCACAGAACACGTGCACCTGCTGCCCTCCCGCTGCAGGAGGGAGAGGCCACCCCTGGGCCCTGGGAGTCACAGCCAGGAGGGGGAGAGGCAGGGGCCGTCCACCTTCCCCCCCCCGGCGTCCCCTGGAGGAGGAGGAGCATGGAGGGGGTGGGCAGGGGCCCCTAGGTTGGGGATGCCCTGGGCACTTGGCTTCTTACCCTGCAGTGCCAGGAAGGGCGTCTGAATGACTGGCATGTGCACGACAGGGTAAGTCCACAGGGAGCAGGCGGGGCGGGGTGGGGGGACTCCCATGTGAGAAGCCAGGGCTGCAGCCTGGACGGCACAGAGGGGTCAGGCAGCCGGGCTCGTGGGACCACGTAGCCCCGGCAGTCCGCAGATCGAGCCACATCCTCTGCACCCGGAGGGGTCTGCACGCTGCCCGGGGCCGAGGCCGGGCTCGGAGGGGGGGCAAGGCTCTGGGGAGGCACCTCCTGGCCTGGCCTGGCCGGGGAAGGGGCTGTTTCCCCCATGACTCACACTTTCTGGGGCCAGCCTCGTCCCTGGGGAGGCGCTTGCCAGGAAGGCCCCACTCCAGCCCCTGTGCCCTGAGCAGATGTTCCGGCCCCAGCAGCAGCGCCCGGCCCAGGCCAGGAAAAGGCTGGCCAGCCCTGCCCCATGGCCTGCAGGCGGGGGGAACCCATGTTCTGGATGGTGAACTGAGCCTGTGTGCAGCCCGCTGACTGTCCCGGTGCACTCTGGGTGACTTGCCCCCCAAGCCTGCATCTGGGGGCCCCACTGACCCTGTCGTCGCCTCCCTTCTCGGCCCCCGCCAGCGCTGTGTGATCTGTCGGCGACCTTGGTGTGTGCTTCCCTGAAACCATCCTAGATGAGGTCTCAGTGACCGTGATGGGGCGGGGCTCAGGGTTTTTGGACACCTCCCACCTTCCATGATTGGCTAAGGGACCCCCTACACACACACACACACGCACACACACACACACAGGGGGTGGAGCATGAATTCCCAGGGCAGGTGGCAGGCCCAGCTGGCTCCAGAGTGGATGACGGTGCCTTGACGGAGTGTGCAGGTGCTGGCCGCCGGCAGGAGGCGCTCCCTGGGAGGAGGCAGCGAGGGCACGAGACCCTGACAACATCTGCACAGCTGCCGAGTGCTCTCAGCTTGACCGCGGGGTTATTTCTGGAAAATGCTGGCTCCTCTTCCTCCCGCAGCTGCCCGGAGCCGCCTCGCTGGACTCCCCGCGGGGTGCTCACAGCAGCACAGGGGCGTTCGGAACCCAAGTCTGAGCCAGGGACCCTCAGGGATTGCAAACTTGGCGGCCTCCAGCTCCAGGGAGGGCCCTGGAGGGCCGTGGGAGCCGACAGGAAGTGAGCTTCACATTAAGACACAGCTTGAGGGTGGTGGTGCCCTGGAGGAGTTGAGGGCACAACAGCCAGGAGCTGGGGAAAGGGACAGTGAGGGGGAGGCAGGAGGGGGCGTGGGCTGGTGACAGCGAGCAGGGTAAGATGGAGGGCAGAGCAGCGTGGCCCAGGCACCAGAGGAGCAGGTGCCCGAAGACCAGGTTGAAGGTCACCGCCACAGACAGGCAGGTTACAGATGAGGCGGGTGGGACCTGAGTGGCGGCCACAGGGATGGAGGGGATGGACGGGTGTGGGACACGGCCAGGAGGCTGTGCGGGAGCACACGGGCTGGGGCTGTGCAGGCTGCAGGCTCAGCAAGGGGACCGTGCCCCAGAGGGCCCCCTGCTGCTGCAGGGGCTCCCACAAAGCAGCGCCTCGTGGCTCTGGGAGCTCACTGGGGAAGGGGGGGTGGGGGGAGCTCAGGCTCCTGGCCACATCGCTGAGCTCACACAGGCGTCACACACACTCCGGGACGCGGCAGGAGGTGGGGTCCAGAGAGCACCTGAGGCCCAGGGGCAGCCTCCACTCCCCTTCAAGGTGGGGCAGAGGGAGGCAGCCTCCACCTTTGTAGGGTGCGGCTCGAGTCACCTGCCCCAGCAGGACACCCCGTCCCCAGCCGCCATCAGACCCCACCCATAGTGGGCAGCTGCACGGTCTCCCTCAGCCTTGCCTTGCTGGGCTTGGAGCCAGGATCTAAGAGAAGTTCCCTCCTCCGCCACTCATCTGAGGCCCCCGGTGGGTAGGGTCCAGCTGTCCTGGGTGCGGGAGAGGAAGGACATGGAGGAGGCATTGGGGACAGCACTCTGCAGGCACTGGGTGGGGCTGCTGAGGGCCCCGCGAGGGAGCATGGGAGACCAGCAGACTGACGGGACAGCGCATCGGGGTCCTGTTCAACCGTGCGATCTGGGGAAAGCAACAGAAAAATCAGGTGCCTTGTCTGACTCTGTTCCAAGTTCCCATCCCGAACATGGTCCCAGGATGCCCCGGGGACAAGACTCAGAGGAGTCTGGAGAAGGGGTCAAGTGGGTCGAGGGGGAACCTTGAACTTGGCAGCCGTCCCTCGCTGTCCTCTGATCCGCCGCTGCCCAGCCCCCTGCCCTGGGGTCCCTCGCAGCAGACTCCTGGGCGGGCAGGGGACACCTTGCGCCCTGTGTCTCCCCCACCCCACCCCCAGACACCTCGGTGCGTGTCCCCAGACTCAGGCATCCCCGCCGAGGGCCTCTTTCTGGCTGTACCTCTGCTCTGGAGCCCACAGCCCAGGGCCACACCTGGCAGTGCAGGGCACAGACCTGTCGTCCACTCCGAAACGCCATCAGGAAGTCCACACTGGGAGGACTCCCTGGGAGGCTGGGAGCACTACCCGAGCAATCAGTGAGCTGCTGGGCCCCAGGACTGGGCGGCCATGGAATCAAAGCCCACCTTCTCAGTCCAGCTCATCTAAGCCCTTGGTGGCTCCGACTGCCTGCCAACCACACTAAGTCCCTGCTCTGCCCTTGCCCCTGGCCACCACCCCAGTCTTCTTCCTGCCCCTCAGGACTATCTGCTGGGACTGGTGCAGTAGTCTCTTACCCGGTCTCCTGCTCGCCTGGTCTGGCTTCCCCTACAGCGGAGTGAGACTTCTGAAACCTGAACATGATCAAGGCACACTCACGCCCAGTGAGGACATATCCCAGGGTCCCCACTGCCTGCAGGAGAGCACCCACATTTGCTCTGGGCCCAGCATCCGGGACCTGGCACCTTGGGTCTGCTCTGCACTAGCACCCCCACCAGGAACCTCACATCCCAACTCCGAGGAGTCGTCACCCTCAACATTCCCGCCGCTGTGCGCGAACCCTGGCCATGGCCCGGGTCAGCTGGCCCTGCTTCCCAAATGCACTTCCTGTTCCGCTGTCAACACGACTCCGCCTCCAAGGTTGACTCCAGTCTCCTGCAGGGGAGCCTCCAGGCTCAGTGACAGAGTCCGGTGGACGCTGCTTTAAGCACAGCACAAAAACACGGATCCTGGGGGGCAGGAGGCCCACGTGAAAGGCAGGTAGGTGGGGGAGGTGAGACCCAACAGCTGTCACAGCCCAGCGAGGCCCCGGCTGCTTCACAGCCACCCCGGAGCTCCGAGCTTCCTGCAGAAGGACCTCTCCACGGGGCGAGCGCTGTGGTGCAGAGGGTTAAACCGCCACCTGCAGCGCCAGCATCCCACATGGGCACTGGTTCCTGTCCCCGCTGCTCCACTGCCCATCCAGCTCCCTGCTAATGCGCCTGGGAAAACAGCAGAAGACGGCCCAGGTGCTTGAGCACCTGCACCGAGACCCGGATGGAGTTCTGGGCTTCTTGGCTTCAGCCTGGACCAGGCAAGGCTGTTGCCGGCCGCTGCGGGGTGGCCCAGCGGATGGAAGCGCCCTCTCTCTGCAAGTCTGCCTTTCCAATAAACAAGTAAATCTTTAGAAAGAGAGACCTCCTTGCCCCCCTTTCTTTGCAGAGGGCCCCCAGCTCAGACTCAAGAGTGAATGCCGCTGATTGGCTGAGCCACACCCTAGCTGCAAAGGAGGCTGGGAAAGTGAGTGCGGGTTCTTCGCCCCAGCCTCAAGGAAAGGTTTTTCTCCACGCGGGAAGGGGGTTCAGATGGGGAGCGGAGACTCAAAGTGCAGCAAAGCGCAGTTCTTCCCAGAGCTCCCCTCCTGAGAGAGGCACAGTGGAGGCCGCGGGTGAGGTGAGGGTGGGCAGGGGCCTCGGGGAGCCCCTGGTCCAGCTGGGAGCACCTTGGAAGGCTTCTCGGAGGTGGTGATGCTGAGTGCTGACGGACAAACAGGAGTCACGAGGACTTGAGAACGGGCAGCGCGAGCAAACCCCTGAGGCCAGAGGGGAGATTCCAGGGAGTTCCGGCATCTTGGGGCAACACACGTGGCAGGGCTGCCGAGAGACGAGGCCACGCAGGGGGAGGGGGCCTGGCTTTGGGGTCCCAGGGCAGGCAAGGGACGCGGGCAGACGTCAGTTTGAGGACGGCGCGTCGGATGCAGGGATGTGGTAGGAGTCCCGGCCCTCCAGGCTGGGGAGGGGGGACCCGGGGCTGGCATAGCAGTGGGGACCAGAAGAGGGAATTAGAAGCCCTGCTTGGCTTTGGGAGGGAGTGAGCCCCAGGCAAGTCCCTGGCCTGTCCGATGTCCTCAGTTTTCCCATTTGTAAACAGAGGCACCAGGTGGTGATCTCTGGGACAGGGACCAAGAGGCGGCGAGGCCACCGGCTTCCCCTTGTCAGACACACACACACCTGCCATGTACCAGGGTGGGATGCAGTGCTGAGAGGTGGAGGCCTTGGCCTGGCTTTCACTGGGCTGGACATGTGCGAAGGACCCAGGACTGGACTCGCCCCGCAGGGTGCCAGGAAAGAAAGGGACTGGAGTCATCCCTAGCCTCCTCCCACGTCAGCCCCGCTGGGGCTGGGTTTCCCGGGACAATCAATGCCGTGGTTCCAGGAACCCTGCCCCAGGAGAGGCCCTAATCCCCCCCTCCCGTATTTGCATAGACACAGTAACAGGAAGCAGGATTTGCATTGCCTCATCAGCATAGGCTGGGCTGGCCTGGGCGGCTCGCGGCTTGGTTCCGATGTCCCAGCCTGGACCGTCCCTGGACAGCAGGCAGAAGTCCCAGCTGGGCATCCCAGCTGGGGCCTGGACAGCCGCGCTGCCCGCAGACCCGGCTGAGGGCAGACGCGCAGACTCCGAGCAGCCAGCTCCAGCCCGGGAAGGGAGGAGGCTGGCGGTGACAGCCGCGAGCTCCCAGGGGCTCAAAGTGCACCACGCTGTCGCCACCCCAGTTCCCAGAAGCCACGATATTTCCTCCTGCAGGAAGTCTGCTACCTGGCCCCTCTCTGTCCCTTGTGTGCCTTGCTGGAAAGCCGGGGTCGGAGCGGGAAGCTTACTTCTCGGACACCCCTCACCTTGGCCCAGGCAGGACTCAAGGCTTCTCGTGCTGAGCCGGGATCTGAGGCTGGGCGCTCAGGAGGAGCCAGGGCGAGGTCTCCTGGGAGCCCTGGCCCTCTTGGGCCTCAGTCCCCGCATTGTGCACTGGCGACACCCGTGCCTACCTCTCAGGAGGGGAGGCATGCACAGGCATCAGGGGCTGGCATCCCAGCACTTACTTGAACGTCCTGTCTGTCACAATGCTCATCAAGGTAGGGGGTCAGCACCCCCCGCCCCGAGGGCTGCCTCAGGGTGCGTCCGCGGTGAGCTCCTAGCTTCTGTGCCTGTAAAGTGGGAATAAACAGTGGTACCCACTCCCGAGGGCAGGGTGAGGCGGCCACGGGTCCCCAGGGAGGTCGCCCGCTGCAGCTCTGTCGCAGCCCCGTGGGAAGGGCTGGCGTTACAGAAACAGGCGTCTGTGACCTAGGCCCCTCTGCAGTCACAGGACAGGCGGCGGCGGAAGCAGTAAGTCATCGGCCAGGGATCCAGGGAAGGTCTGAGGAAGGCACCTGCGTGCCGGAGACATCCGGGAAGGCTGCCTGGAGAAGGCCAGGTGTGGGCGGGGTGGAGGACAGGGTGACGGGGAGGCACCTCAGCCAGACCTCTTGGCGGGGCTGCAGTGTTCGAGGGAAAGATCGGCCGTGCCCTGGCTGTGGCACCCCCTGCCCCCTACCGCACACAGCCTGGGCACTGCCATTCTCTTCCTTGCCGTCTTCGGCTCCCACCCAGGGGATGCCCCCATCCCAGGACCCAGGGGCCACTGTCACAGGAGGCGCAGGGCAGCTGAGTGGCCCCATGGCTGGCGGGCTGCACCCTGTTCTTTAAAAAAAAAAAAAAAAAGATTTATTTATCTATTTGAAAGTCAGAGTTGCACAGAGAGAGAGAGAGAGGTCTTCCTTCCATTGGTTCACTCCCCAATTGGCCGCAACGGCCAGAGCTGGGCTGATCCGAAGCCAGGAGCCAGGAGCTTCTTCCGGGTCTCCCACGTGGGTGCAGGGGCCCAAGGACTTGGGCCATCTACTACTGCTTTCCCAGGACATAGCAGAGAGCTGGATTGGAGGTGGAGCAGCCGGGTCTCGAACCGGCACCATATGGGACGCCCGCACCGCAGGCAGCAGCCCTACCCGCTACGCCACAGCATCAGCCCCCTGCACCCTGTTCTTTCCCAGGGACCCTGTGGCTCCTGCAGGCCTGCCGCTGCCAGCCTGTCCCACACCATCTTGTGGACATTTCTCTATGCATATAATTTACAGAGAAGCAACGGACGGGGCTGCGGGTCTCCGTTCCGCACCACCTGCCTTTTCTTTAAGGATGCACTGTAGGCATTTTCCCCGAATCACCACACTGATGGTCAGCGGACGGGAGGGCCTGGGCCACAGATGGGCCACGAAGAATTCCGCCAAGGCTGAGTGTGTGGCCTGAGGAACGGGGGTTCTGAGTTCCGGTCCTGGCTCCTCTTCCTGGAGCTGTGTGACTCTGGATAAGGTCCTCAACCTCTCTGTTTTCCCTTGGCTTCCTGAAAGATGGGGCACAGAGTGGCCACCGCTCTTGCCTTTGGGGACCCTGCGGACATGTGGGAGATGCCACGGCCACAGGGCAGTCTGCTGGTGCCGCTTGGAGCTGGGACCCCCGTTTAACGTCTGGGAAGGGAAGAGCTCCGGCAAGATGGACCCAGGCCTCCTCCTGGGGAGGAGGGGGTTCATGCAAGGGTGTGAGGCAGAGGGAGAAGCCCCCTCCACGGGCAGTGTCTCACCGACTCCCAGAAGCCTGGGGGGCAGGTGGACCACTCCGGAAGCTGAGGGCCTCCGTCCTGGGAGGAACATTCTAGAAGCACACTCTCCAGGCAGGAAGCCATGCCTGTCCGCCTGGAACTCCTCCGTCATACACCCTCCCTTCTGGGCCAGCACTGCCCCACCCCCACCCACACCAGGTGTCTTCTGGGCACAGAAAGAGACTCTTTGGATGGATGGACAGACGGATGCCCAGCCACGCCCCCTGCACACACACACATACACGGGGCCCCTCGAGAGAGCAAGAAAGCCCCTAGGCGGCCTCCAGCTGCCCAAAGTCCCCTGCACTGAATTCCCCGGCCCGGGGATCACCGCGGTGGCCCTGGTGCTCAGCCCAGGGCAGGTGCAGCCCAGCCTGGCCCGGCGCCCACCCCCGGCCCCTCCGCTCGGGGCTGCGACTCGGGAACACAGTGGCTGACGGCGGGTCGGGCGGCACCAGAGACCGTCATCCTCCCTCTGCCCCATCGGGCGGAACACGGACCCTGGGGCGGTCGGAGGCAGCGAGAAGTCACTGAGAAACGGACCGGCAGCCTCGGCTTGGGTCCCGGCTGAACGCATGCTTCCCCCGTCCTGTTACGCTCTGTGGGGGGCGCCCCTCGTGCGCTCCCAGGACCTGCGCGCCTGCAGCCCTGCCCCCGGCCCTCGCTGTGGCCTCCGGCTCCCACCACCGTCCCCAGAAAGCCCTGACTCAAGTCTGCCGGGCTGGGGGGAGGAACCGTGACTCAGGAGAACCTGGAGTGACAGATATCTGGGAGTGATTAAGCGGGCGTGTGCATCCCCTGACCTCTGACCTCACTCTGCGCTGGGACTGCTCCTGTCCCCACCCCCTCCCCAGGCAAGGGAGGCAGACACTGATCACTTCATTCATTGATTCACCTCTCTCATTCATCGCACCAGATCGATCATCCGGGTGACTCCTCGGCTGGCCCAGCCCTTCATTCATTAGTAATGAGGCCAGTGACCAAGGCCGGGCAGTCCCCTGGGCCCACTGCCCGGCCAAGTGCGTTTTCCCATTCAGTCCTCTCAGTGCCCAGGAGGAAGGGCTCTTACTGCCCCCATTACACAGAGGGAAAAACCGAGGCCTTGTGAACATCGCCGGGCCCCAGGGCTGCGCCTCCCTCACCAGACTGGGAAGGCCTCGTCTGTGTTCCTCCAGCTGTGCACGCAGCTGGCAAGGTGGAAGCTGACCGCCTGGGCCTGCCTCACCCCAGGGGGTGGCCCTCGGCCTACTGCAGACCCCCTCACCTCACTCCTGGGCAGTCCCGTCTGCACAGCCAGCTGTCCAGAGGCCACGTGAGGTCCCCCAGCCCGAGGCTGTTCCCCCCTGGAGCGCGGCGCATCCCTGGGGATTTGGATGGCTGAACCAGCCCTGTGTGCCTCTGTCCCCGCCTCTGCCAGGTTTCCCAGCTCATGAACCAAGGCAGAAAACCCACCTGTGCCCGAGCACAAACCCACCCTCCCGGGAGGCCTGTCTGTGGACAAGGAGGTGGGCGTGTGGATGGGGGGGGGGGGCTTGGCCCGGGGCCTGCCCAAGGTGGATTGGACCGGCCCTGGTAGAGACCACTTCTCGGGGAGGGGTGGGGTGTGGGGGGCTCTTCTGGACCCCCTGGGCCAGGCGGAGCTTGCCCTGGGCCCGCACCAGCAGGGCCCCAGCTTTCATTCTGGAGATCCCAGCCGCTCAGCGGGGAACAGATCTAGACCCCAGGCTCCCCGCCCCACGCCCACGCCACTGTCACCCCCTAGCTGGGCTGTGGCTGCCTCCCTGGTTTAGGGCGAGGACGGGGGGCCCTGCCTGCAGGCCACACCTCTGCTCCTGCTCCCCTCCAGCGATCCTTGGCTCCAGGTGGGCAAAGCCAAAACTTCAGATCACGCCCTGTCTGCCCGCGCCCTGTGTGGCCCGGGGGTTGCGTTTTTATTATTGACCCCTGGGATTTGCTTTGCTTTTTTTCCAGGTGGTCCCTCTGCACCTGTGGGGGACCCGTCCCGGGACCCTGAAGCCCGCAGGTGCCCCGGTGCCCCATGCACAGCCTGCCGCGCGCGCTCTGTCACCTCTGGATCACCCGCAGGGCCGGGTCCCATGTGGACGCTGGCGCAGAGGGGACTATGGCGGGGAAAGGGTGCGATTCTCTTCCCGAGTGTTTGAGGGCTGTCTGACCCGTGAGCCGGAGCCCGCGGATGCAGGGGCCGGCCGTGCCCATCGGAGAGGAGAAAGCTGGTGAAGCTGGTGCCAGCCGCAAGGCCTTTCAGGGGAAAGAAAGGGGCTGTTCGCTCCCCCACAGCCTGGCGGAGCTCCCCGGGCCCCAGGGTGACGTCCGGCTTCCCTGAACCTGGGACTTCTAAGAAGGTAGAGACAACCGAGGCTCAGAGAGCGGGTGGCCCAGGAGGGCAGAGGCGCTCTGCCTGGTGGGCGGCTGGACATGCAGGGGGAGAGGGGACCTCAGCGCGGAGGCTCCTCCCCAGCCACCCCTTGGCACCGGCTCCCCCGCCCCCAGGGCTGCAGCCGAAGGGGCTGGCTCTGGAGGCTGCCTGGCTGTGCCCTCCGCGTCCTGGTGCCCGGCAGACCGCCCTGGGTGTGGCCCCTCCTTCTAGGAACAAGTGACCCCAGGTTTCCTTCAAGGACACCAGCAAGTGCACATCACAGTCTTTCTTCCCCCAAGCAAGTGATGGGGAAGAGGGGGAGGAGAAGGGAGGGGGGAGGAGAAGGGAGGGGGGAGGAGGAGGGGGAAAGAGGAGGGAGAGGGGAAGAGGGGAGGGAAGGGGAGGGGAGGGGAGGGAAAATGAGGTCAGAGGCCGCTGCGAGACCGCTGGGGTCCAGACCCTGAGTGCCACGCATCGTTGCCCCCCCCCCATCAGAAGTGCGCTGTGAAGTGCCCGCCGCACTTGGGGGCAGGGGGATTTGCAGGCAGGCGTGTCAGAATTTGCAGACAGGCCTCAAAACCCCCACCGTGCTCGACCGTTTGCGGTCGCCTGTTGCTGCCGCCGCCTGGGTGTTTCAGAGGGGCCGCACGCCCTCGGTGCACAATGCACGCCTACTGCAAGCATGAGCGCCTCCAGGGGTGTGCAGGTGAGGGCGGCAGGTGGAACGGCCGCGAGAAAGAACGAGACAGAAGGCGCAGGCGCGAAGGCAGAAGGGAGCCGTGAGTGGGAGAGGGCGAGGAGGGCTGGGGGCCGGCCTGCCCACTGCCCTCCCCTGCCCCTTGACCCCTCCCTAACGCGCAGTGATGGCTCAAGGAACCGGGTCCCTGATTGAATCCCAGACTCCTGGCTTTGGCCTGAGCCAGCCCCGGCTGTCGCAGGTGTCTGGGGAGCGAAACGGCAAAGAGAGGTCTCCAGCCAGCTGCACGCCCAATACGATGGAAACATTTCAAACCTGCTGGAATAAATACACAGAGTCACGGCCCCTTGCTTCTCCTTGCGGCCGGCCCACCCGCTCCGCTCGTTCTATTTTTATTTTGTCGTGCACTCAGCACTTTCCCGCTCGCTATGGGATTGATGGGTTTTTCATTTCCTTCGCCATCTGTCTCCCTTGCTGGGCTCCAGAGGCCCCGAGCTCTGTCTCACGCTGTGATGCCTCCCCGGGGCCCGGTGCTCAGCAGGTGCTCCGCCAGCGGCTGGGAAACGCACGTTCACGTCACCAGGGGAGCCAAGCCTTCCCCGCCTGCCCACTGCGGCCTCCCCAGGGCCAAGGCCAGGTGTCGGTGGGGGGCAGTGACCCCAGGCTTTCTGGCAGCAGAGGCCGGGTTCACCCAGGGCATTGGCAGGAAATCAGCTCTGTCACTAGCACGAGAGATAAACCGCTTCGGGAGAAGGCTCTGAGACAGGGCAGTCCAAGCAATTCCTGTGAATTCCTGGGGTGGGTGCGGGGCAGGTGCCCTGCCCGGTCCTGGGCACTGCGCGGGGCGGCGGCTGCTTCTGCCCTCCGCTGCAGGCGCTGCTGTCCGGCTTCCAGCTCCACTGCCCTGAGCTGCGGGACCTGGGGTCAGCGGCAGTCCCCGAGTGCTGGGGGTGCTGGAGGATGGGCTGGGCCCGGTGTGCAGAGCCTCCCAGCACCAAGGACGCGCCCAGGAAGCAGCGGCTCAGCAGCTGTGTGACCTGGGGTAAGTCTCTCAGCCTCTCTGGTCAGGGCCACAGCTGACCACACAGATGGCTGGCGAAGTCTCCCCTTGTGTAGTGAGGCTTGAATGTGCCCGCGTCCCACATCGGGGCGCCTGGGTTCAAGTCCTGGCTCCGCTCCTGCTTCCAGCTTCCCTGGGTGGCAGTGGTGCTGGCTTGGGGGAGACCTGCACTGAGTCCCGAGCGCCTGGCTTTCGGTGCTGGCCTGGCGCTGGCTGTTGTGCGCATTTGGGGTGTGAATCAGCAGATGGAAGATCTCTCTCTGCTTTGCAAGGAAATAAAAGAAAAAAATGTAAAAAGTGTACGGCAGGGTGCTAGCCGATGGGGGCTGGGAGAGATGTCGGCGTCTGTGAGCCGCTCGCAGACAGCAGGGACAGAGGTCTGTGCACCGTGGGGGAGGGGGTCCCAGTGGGACAGCGGGAGCGGCTGCACCCTCCAGCTGGGGAGACAGCTCACGCCCCCTCCGGCGCACGTGCCTGCCGCCCGGCTCGCTCCTCTCTGGGAGTTCCCAGGAACACGAGACTCACCGACGGAGCAGGACAGGACATGAACCCGCGGCTCCAAGGCGTAAAGGTTGGAAGGAAAGGGGCGGGCTTGGTGCTCCCCACCCCGGGACAGCACGGGAAACCCCTCCGCATGGCCGCCCCAGCGAAGCGATCGCGCAGAGGTCGCGGCCACGCGGACAGGACGGGCCCGGGTGAGCGGAGCGGGGTCAGCTCCCAGCAGCGCTTGCCAGACCTGCAGACAGACACCAGGAGCTGCCCTTCCCCCACTCTCCCCGCATGCCCCCCCAACCTGGTATTTCACCTCCTAAATATGTCGCCGCCCACCTGGACTGCACTCTGTCCCCGCCCACCCTGCGTCACCTGTGGGTACGGAACGCACTGCTGCCCCAGTCATTTCTTCAGTGCACCCCAATGGCTGCTCAGGCAGGGCCCCCCCACCCCGGGGGTCTCGGGTCCCGCTGCGTGCCAGTCTCTCCCCTTGGCTTGCACTTGCCCACCTGCGCCCTGTGCCGTTGCTGCCGTGTGGAGCCCCGGCCACGCACCTGTGATGGAATGAACTGGAAGGTTCTATCCCCCTGAGCGTGGCGTGAGAGGGGACGCACCAGGCCACTCTCACCCCTTTTCCAGGTGTGGAAATGGAGGCCTGTGGGCGGGCTGGGGTGAGGTGGGATGGGGGTGCACGGGACAGCGGCTGCGTCTGGGTCTGTGTGCCCAGGGAGCAGCACAGGCCGGCGGGCAGGTGGCTCTCGGTCAAGCGCTGGCAGAATGGAACCAGACTTCAGAAGCGGAAGGGTCATGGAGGCGCCACCCGCGCTCACCGGAGGTGGGAGCAGCCCAAACGCGGCCAGCAGATGCGAGGCGCCGGACGGCAGATGCACAGCACGGGGCGTGACTCGGCCCCAGACCGGGGCCTCAAACAGGACTCCGGGAGCGAGACGGCAGCCGAGGCGGCACGCACAGGAGTCCACAGCCCAAAGTGTCTGAACGCACAACTCCACGGACACACAAGGGCTCGTGGCCGCCAGGGGCCAAGGCAGGGGGAGAGTGCAGGGGGACAGCTTCATGGGCGTGTGGTTGCTTCTTTGACGGAACGTTCTGGAACTGGACAGAGCGGGCAGGTGGCACAATGGTCACAGGCGAACCCCATGCCCTGGAACTGTTTGCTTGAACACGCCTCACTTTATGTTGGGTGACTCTGGCCTCAGTTAACAATCGTGATAGTAATCGGGGGCCTGCATTGTGGCACCACAGGCTATGCTGCTACGTGGTACGCTGGCTCCCATATCAGAGTGCGGGTTCGAGTCCTGGCTGCTCCCCTTCCCATCCGGCTCCCTGCTGATGGAGCTGGGAAGGCATCGGAAGATGGCTCAAGTGCTCAGGCCCTCTCCACCCGCGTGGGAGACCCAGATGGAGTTCCTGGTTCCTGGCTTCCGCCTGGCCTAGCCCCGGCCTTTGCAGCCATTTGGAGAGTGAACCAGTGGATGGAAGGTTTCTTTCTCTCTCTCTCTCTCTCTCCTCCTCGTTCTGTCACTCTCAAGAAAAGCAATTCAGAGCTAAAGGCAGGGTCATTCTGACGCCCACTCCGCACCGGGCAGGCGGCAGCACAACCACTCTTCTCAGACGCCGTGGAAACAGGGACAGTGCCAGCGCCCGGGCAAGGTGGGCGTGCAGAGGGGCCCCTGCCCTGCATCCTGCCCCGGCCGAGGGGCCTCTCTGCGCCTGGCCCTTTGCTGCCAGGGACTCGGGAGGTGGTGGAGAGAAAGCGAGAGCCCTGGCTTGGCCCAGAGCACAGTGACGGGGATATTTCTGCTGCCTCGGGGGGAGGGGGCAGAGGGAGGCCTAGGAAGGTGGCCTCGGCAGGGGCTGGCTCAGTCACACACGGATCGGGTCGTCTCTTGAGCAAGTAGGGCAGGGGACAGTGGGAAGGTAGGCGCTGCTCTCATCTCCTGGACCTGATGAAGGCGTGGACGCCGGGCTCAGGACGTCACAGACGCATAACAGGAAACCCCTGAGACCCAGTCAAAGGGGAGGGGAGGGCTGCGGGCGTGGCGAGCCCACCCTGCCCGGGCTGCCCGGATCTCACCTCCTGATGGAGATGGGCCCACTGTCTCTATCCCAGACATTCCAAGAGAAGCCAGAGACCCGGCCACTCGCACGGGATCCGCAGCGTCTGACACCTTGGCTCGCCGTTTCTCCGGAAGTGCGGTGGGGCACTTGGGCGG
The DNA here is from genome assembly GCF_964237555.1 of Oryctolagus cuniculus. Lineage (NCBI taxonomy): Eukaryota > Metazoa > Chordata > Mammalia > Lagomorpha > Leporidae > Oryctolagus > Oryctolagus cuniculus. The sequence goes on from NC_091450.1 coordinate 25,389,559, forward strand.
CCAGGGCCCAACCAGGTCCCCAGGCTCCAGCCTCCACCTCCTGCACCTGCTAAGGCTCCAAGTTTCTGTCCGGAGGAGCAGCTTGCTCGGGAGGAAATCAGCTGTCCCCGCCCCTGGACAGCTCTCCACCAACCCGGCTCGAGAGTCGGCAGAAGCCCCGCCCCCTCTCCACGCCCCGTAGGTTCAGGCCCTGGGTGCCAGGACCCCACAGCACACCGGCTGCAGCCCCTGCTTCCTGGGACACCAGCTGCCCCCAGCGTTCGCTCCTCACAGGCTCGCCTATCAGGGTTTCCCAGATGAAAACAATGGGATTTGGAACAAACATCCTTCGAGGTGTGACAGGGCCAGGAAGGAAACGGGTGGCTGCCGGGACAGGGGAAGGTGGTGCTGATGCTGCACCAGGAGTGGCCACGGGGACGGGGTGGGGGCGGGGCTCCAGGAGAAGAAAGGCAGGTGCCAAGGTCCTGCTGGTGGTGGTGGGGACAGGCTGGGGTCCTCGGGGAGAGGATGGAGGGTCCCTGGGGCAGGCTGCAGACGGGGCCTGGGCTGGCTTCTTGCCTGGCGGCTCCATCAGTCAGGGTTCTCCAAGCGACTGGAACTAACAACAGGCATCAGAAGAGAGGCGTCGGAAGAGGTGCATCATGGGATTGGGCTCGCGGAGGCCATGGAGCTCCACAGGCCGCTGTCCGCAAGGGAAGCCGCGGTGTGGGTCCAGCCCGGGTGCCAGGAGGCCCAGCCCAGGCGGGGAGCAGGCCGCCCTCCCCCCACCCCCCTGAGCACAGGGGTCTTCTGTAGCCCACGTGGCGCCCGTGCTGATCTTGTCCAGAAACAGCCCCGCAGACACAGCCAGGCACGGAGCTGCACTGGCCGCCTGGGCCTGCTGGAGCCCGGACGAGCTATGCACCTGGGGAACCAGCACAGCTGCTCTGACAGGGTTCTGTTGTTTGTTTTAAATCTGAGAGGCAGAGTGACAGAGACAGGCAGGCATGGCGGGGCGGGGGGGGGGGGGGATCTCGTTTCATTTGCTGGTTCACTCCCTAAATGCCCAGGACAGCCAGGGCTGGGTCCAGGTGAAAACTGGGAGTCCTGAGCTCCACCCAGGCCGCCCACATGGGGGACAGGGACCCAGCTGGTTCAGGGCCGGGGCTGGGACCAGGCACTCTGATGTGGGGCGTGGGCATTCCCCCAGCCTATTAACCACTCGGCCACGCCCAACCCCCACCCCGCAGAGACGGGTTCACCACGTCCCAGGAGGCCTGGGCAGCTGGTGTGACCCTCGCTGGGCTGCGGGAGGCCCGGGGCGGGGATCGCTCGCGCCAGGCTGCGCTGACCTGTCACTGAGTTCTCTCGCTTCACCCGCACAGCCAAGGGCCCTGCCCAAGGGGCTCCTGTGTCGCCCGCGGAGGCTGAACTGTGCGCTCTAGGCTGCAGGACGGAGGGCGTCGCGGGCGGCCAGGGACTTGAGCCCCGTCCGCTGCACCGGGTCTGCCCTGCTGCCGAGGTAGCCCTGGATGCGAGGAAGCTGGCGGCAGCTCAGTCGCAGCTCAGGTACCTGGGAAGCCTCTGACTGTGGCAAAGGAGAGCCCTGCAATGCTGCTGCCCTGGCCGATTCTTCTAGAGAATTCCAGCTGGCCTTGGGGAGACCTGCAAGGCCCCAGAGTACAATAGAAAGGATGGGGTTGGAGGCCACGGCCACACCAGTGTGACCGTGTCCAAGGATCCCGCCCTCCGTGCAGTCAGTGCATTCCTGGGGAGCCCGGGCCCGTGGACACTGGGCCGAATCAGGGGCCGCTGCTGCCTGCGGCCGGGTCTCTGGGAAACGGGGACTGAGAGAGAGTTCCAGCACGCCATGACCTGTGACCTCTGTGCACTGCCAGCAGGCACCCCCAAGATGACCGTTAGGGGCACAAGGACACCGACTGAAACGGCCTAGCTGCACAGAGAACCCTGCCGACCTCGTCAGAGACAAAGCCTCGCTGGGTGCGGGCGGGTCTCTGACCCCAACCGCCTTCCGCTCTAACTCAGGGCGGGCGGGGACCACGACCTGCGGATTTGCTTTTCCTGGGTGTGTGCAAGGCAACCCCCACATAAGGACGTGTCTGTCCCAACCCTCGGGACCCAGCAAGGTGACTTTGTTTAGAATCAGGGTCTTTGCAGAGGAAGTGAAGTGCAGCATTTTGAGATCACCCTGGACCAGGGTGGGCCCTACGTCCGATGACTGGCATCCTGACCAGGGAAGGCGAGGGGGCTTCCACACAGAGACGCAGGGACGCCAGAGGCCGAGTGTGCTGTCACGTACGCACAAGCTCCCCCACCCCTAGCCGGGGCGCTGCAGGAGGCAGCAGGAGCGGCGAGGGCGGCGAGCCACGGGAAGGAGGTGAGCCGGCCAGCACCTTGCGCTTGGACTCACGGCCCCCAGAGCTGAGAAGAGACTGCTGTTTTCTGCCGGAGCCACTGGGTTCGCATCATTCGTCACGGCAGCCCTGGGCAAGGAGGGTGGCAAGGGGCGTGGCTTTGTTTGCAGCAGTGAGTTTAAAAAGTCAAGGGACCCGGGTGAGGTGGCTGTGGGTGGGGTGGGCACAGCTGCTGGCTCAGAGCTGAGCCCACGTGGCTGTGGTTGGGGGGCCGGGGCTGGGGCTGCTGCAGTGGCCCAGGCAGAGGGGCAGCGAGCAGGCCGCTGGGGCCCCAAGGCTGCACAAGGGTTGAGGAGCCTTCCCCGCTGGCTTGCGGGGCCCCTCGAATGAATCCAGGGAAGCCCCGCGTGGACTCAGTGATTAGAACCCCTCTTCTTTGGAGAAAAACTTTAGATGCTGAGGGCTTTTTCCCAGTACCCAAAGTGCCCGAGGCAGCGGGACAGGAGGGGAAGGGGGTTTCCGGCAGCTGCCTGGCTGGGGATGGGCTTTTCCCCAGAGTCACCTGCAGGTGGGACACTGCCACCTGCCCTCCCCTGCCCCCTTGCACCTGCTGATGGAGCTGACCCTCGGTGAGCTGCTTCCAGCGCACACCGACTTCCTGTCCCCCCAAACCCAAGGACCCTGCGAGGGCAGGTGGGGGCGCAACCCAAAGGCATGATGGGCTTTTCTCCAAAGCCAGAGAGGAGGAAGCTGCCTTTCTCTCTGAGCACCAGGCGTGCCCAGGACTGCACGGAGGGCACGAGGGGCTCACTGGCCAGCTCTGCGAGGCCTGGTTCTGGTTTAGGGATGAATGTTCCAACAGCATCGACTGCAAACTGCTGCTTCCGCCGTCCTATGCCCCGCCCGGAGATGTTCCGGCTGGAGCAGGCAGGCCTCAGTTTCCCCCTCTGTATGAAGAGAGCCCTTGCACGAAGTAGGGATGGGGAGGGAGGCAGCTGGACCCCCAGTACCTGCCCAGCCCGAGGCCGCCCTGGGCCATCTCTGTGGGTTCCCGGCAGGCGGGCCCCTCTAAGGGCAGAGGCCTCCACGGTCATGGCACCCGGTGGACATGGCCGGGGGGCTCGGACCCCGAGACTCTGAAGGCCTGGGCCTCGCAGTCAGACTTGCAGGGAGCTGACGGCCAGGGGTCAGCAGCCGGGAGCGCTCTGCTCAGCCAGGCCACGGCCTCCCGCCGTCGCGCCCAGGAGCAGCACGCCACGTTCTCAGTAGCCTTTTTCTTTTTTATTGCCAAGATCAAATTTACAAGGAAGTTCCAGTTTTCGTTTCCACCCTCGTGTTCAGTACCCACGAAGCGTGACTCACGCTGGCCAGGGCAGGTACTTCCCGAGAACCCCGAGGGGAAGGAGCACCAAGACTTCCTGGCCCCTGCTGCTTCCCGGGACAAGTTATTTACATACTCTTGGTTCAAGGAAACACAAGGAATTCTAATAATTTATGCCTGACGTCAGCATGACTACATCAAATGTCTCACACTTATTGCGTCTAGAAGAGGGTCAGGGTCAGCTCACCCGTGCCTCTGTCTCAGAGACCTTGGAGAAATGCGGTGCGCGTTTCAGAGGCGCCCTTGGCTCACCCCTGGATGGCTTGTTGACCCCAGAGATGGCCGGAGGCGGCCTCGGGCTGGGCAGGCACTGGGGGGTGGGGGCAGCCCCTGCTCCCAGGAAGACGGCCCCCCAGCCCCAGCCTGGCTTTGCAGCTGGCTCCCTACAGGTCCACAGGAGCCCCTCCCCTTGCCCTCTGACCTGCTGGGAGAGGAGTCCCGGCTGCCAAGTCTCCATGGCAACTCTCAAAGCCCAGGTGCAGAGTCACAGGGCCACCCTGGCTGCATCTCAGCAAACCGGCCCGGCCCAGCTGGGGACCGGGAGGGCCCTGGCCCCGGCTGCCTCTTCCACACAGTCCTGGCTCCGGCTCCTGCCACCTTGTGCCAGACAGCCGGTGTGTTCCGCCCGCCAGGGCTGCCTGGAGCGTGCCAGCTGTTCCGGTCACGGCCTTCCTGAAGACGCAGCTGTGGCCACTGCCACCAAGCCGGCCAAGCCCGGGGCGAGGCAGGGTCCTTCCTCAGATCCTCAGGGCTGGCTGCCTCCCCTAGACTCCCAGACCTCCCAGGACAAGGATGCGCGCTCTGCCTGCTCCCCTCCAGTGCCGGGGACCCACCCCACAGCTGCTGAGGGGAGCCGCCAGCCGCGGCTGAAGCCGGCCTGGGATCGGGCCAGCAGGCCCACCCTGTCGTCGGCCGGCAGCAGTGGGCAGAGACGCCGTCACCCCCGCCTGTGGCCGTTCTATGAGGCCGCTGGGACCACTGGGTTTACAAGGCAGGCGGGGGTCCCGGGCGTGGCTGCGGGGGCTCCAGGCTTTCTTTTACAGCAGTGCGGCTGGGCAGGGGGGCCCCGGGCCCACTGCCATTCCTGCTGCACAGACAGGCGTTTCAGAGCCAGCTGTGCGTGGCCCTGGGCTAGCCTGCTCCCACGTCCTCTCAGCCATGTCTACAAGGTCAAGCTGGCCCCCTGGAGGAGGCAGCCCCTCCCCCGACCAGCCCCGCTCTGTGCTGCAGCTTCCTTGCACCCCTCGCTGGCCCTTCGGCCTCCACGGTCTCCTCTCTGCTCCCGCTCAGGCCCCCCGGCCGGGGGAGCTGGGTGGACAAGCCGCCGGGGGCTTCTGATGCCTGCAGGGAACGCCGCTTCCTCCCCGTAGCCGGGTCCCGCCTCAGCGGAGGCCGCCAGCGCTGCCGGCGTGGCAGAGGGCTGAGGGCAGCGTTCCCCCAACAGGTGGCCGGCGCCATCTCAGACCATCCCCTGAGGAGGTCCCACGGCCGGGGCGTGGGTGGACGCCCCCGTGGACACCTCCGACGGAAAGCCGGGCAAGGTCCCGCCCGCCCCCTGGCCACACCCAGTCACTGCTTGGAGGGCAGCCTTGGCACGGGGGTTTTCACTTTTGCAACGTGGCCTTGCCCTGGGAGCCGGGGCGGGACGCTCCGAGTCGCCACGGGCGCTGCAAACCCGGCTCCTGCTTGGCCTCCGTGGACAGAGGGGCTGGGGCCTCCCGTCTCACAGGAAGCTCTCGTCCAGGTCACGCGTGGCCTCCTGGCGGCGTCGGCGGAGACTGGCCTCCCGGTCCTGGGTGTACCTGAGAATGCGTGTATCTCCCTTCTTTTTGTTTAAAAAATAATCTGACCTTCGCAGGAAAGTTCTGAATCGTTCCACAGGCTTGCAGAGTTAGGGGCTAACAGAGAAGAAAGAACCACTTTCAAAAACGCAGATGGCTACGCTGAGAACTCAAAAAAAGAAAAAAATTGGAAGTTGAAGGGAAAATGAAAACAAAATCTTAACAGTATTACTACGCTTTCAACACGGCATCAAACCGTGGCGCTGAGGACTGTTTGTGGACATTTTTTCCACGGAGGTGCTTTTTAAATAAATGTGTCTCATCTGTTGCCAAAGGCAGAAATAAATAGCCAGAGGAGATGTTTATCTAAGTCCGCGTTTCTACCAACTTCTACGCAGGCTCCCCCGCGCACGCTGAGCTGGTGGGAGGGAGGGGGGGTGCCGGTGGGTCCTGCCCCCGGGGGCTGCCCTCGCAGCGGAAAATCCCAGCGGAGCAGTCTTCATATGCGAGGGGCGCAGGGAGAGGGGCGGAGATGGCGACGGCCGTGCGGAACTGTGGGTGTCTTGCTAGTCGCCTGCCCTGCGGTGCCTTCCAGTGGGGCCACACGCACCACGGGAGGCCCCGGCACCCACTCAGTGCTCGGCACACGCGGCCTCCTCGTCCGGGGTCGCCGTGCACCCTGCAGCCGGCACGGGAGGTCCGGGGATGCCGGCCAGGGTGTGCAGGCTGTGAGGGTCGACGGGCGGGACGAGCGTCAGCGACTCCACGCTCAGCGAGTCGGCCGCGTCCTCGGAGAGCAGGGAGATGGTGGGCTGCTGGGCGGGGAGGAGGCTGGGGGACAGGTGGGCCGTCTCCACCTCCGCGCCCCTGGCCGAGCTCTTGCTGGGCTTGGAGTCTGCTATTTCGTTGACGATCACCAGCTGGTCAGGAAGGTGAGGCTGAGGCTGTTCCGGACTCGTGGGGGCATCTGGGTGGCGGGAGAAGAAAACGGGCACACTCAGTGCTGGGTGCACCTGCCCACGCCGGTCCCCGGGTGGGAGGTGGCTGTGGGGGGCGTGGCCTGGCCCCATTTCCCCCAGGGTTGCCCAGGCCTGGGGGAGCGGGGTCAAGTCCTGAGGGTTCTAGGGTCTTCCACCTGACAAGCAACAGTAAATGGGAATGGGCTCAGGGGTGCTTACGACCTTGGGCCATTTCCAGAGTCTACTATGGGGACATTCACCTGCGAGCCAGCCCGCTGCAGTATTTAAAAAAAAAAAAAAAGTAATGTCTGGAGAACTTTTAGCTTGCAAAGTCACAGTAAAACCCCGGACCCTGTCGCCTTGCAGTGCTGAGCGGGCAGCAAGGGGCTGGGCCCGCCCAGGCCTCCCCGTAGGGACCACGGGAAAGCACATGGCAGCAGGCAGGCAGGCCAGGCTCCACCTGGCGCTGTTTTTTTTGGGTGCTTTGCAAAATAATGATGATATTATGGACAAATGAGAGCCCATCTGCTTCCGAGCGAGGAGCTGGCCTGTGGGCAACACGTGCCAGGACCGGAGACTCTGGGCACCCAGAGAGACGTGGAGAAGCGGATGGTAGCGTCCCGCTCAGAAAGCAGATCTGCACTTGACCGGATCCTGGGGCCAACAAGCGGCTGCTCAGAGCTGCAAGTGCGACGGCGTTCCGGGCCCAGGGCTCAGGGTAGCTGCTTTTTGTTTGTTTGATTCTCTTCAATGGATTTTTTCCTAGTTTTTTTTTTTTTTTAATTAAGCCAAAATAAAACAGAAAGGCAAACTGAACATAGAGCAAAAGGAATGGGAAAACCAAGAGCAAAATAAGAACCCAAGAGCAGCCAGACGGAGCGGGAGGGGCGCCCCACGGAGGAAGCAGAAGCAGCGGAGGGACCCCGGAGCAGGTGCCACACGTGCCTCCCCGCAGCGCTCCGGCCCCGCTCCAAGTGCCAACCAACGCTTCTCAGGGCCTGGTTTTGTCTTCAGAGGGAAAAAGGGCCGGGTGGGGGTGGTGGGCGGAGACAAAGAGGGAAGGTCCGAGACTTCCAGGGCATGGTGCTCGCGGGGTGGGGTCTGTCCTTGCCCTGAGCGGGTGGCTGTGACCGGAGCTGGACGCTGCTGAACACTCACTACACGTGGCCCCTGCTTCCCCTGAGCGTCAACTCCACCCACTCCACTCGGTGAGGACGCTTGCGGTAGGCTGGGGCCATCCCGCCTCCTGCACTCAGTGTGGCTCTCTGAGCCGGGCCCACCTGCTCCGGCGGCCTCCACCAGTGAGGCCGCTGGGAAAGCAGGAATCCTGCAAACCCTGCACACCCCGTGCGAGTCCCCTCCTGGCCCGGGGCTGCTGTGTGCAGTTCCCAAAAAGGCTGGCTGCTCTCTCTCCCTGCTTCCTAGCGGGGGCTTCTGACAGTAACAACCGAGGATACTCGAAAGTTGTAGGCACATCTATTCACAAAGCAAACCAACAAACCACACCAGGCACACGAAATCGGTCACTTTTTAAGGAAAAGAACCGACACCCTTTATTACAAGTGTGGTTTTCCCTTAAGAAGAGCCTCTTCCTATTTGGGTGCTGGGGAACCGTGATCTCTCACCCACCACCTGCAACGCTGCCCCGCCTCTCCCTCCACCTGCCGAGAGCTGCTTCCTGAGCTCGGCCTCCGACCAGGGCGCGAGGACAGGACTCTGGTCCAGCCGTGGGCTGCACAGGCTCCTGTGGCCTCACTGGCCTGCTGCTGAAGAGTTAGGGTCTAGGCCGAGAGATGGGGGTCTGGAGGAGAGTCTGGCTAGCTAGCCGTGGCCGGGGAGACAGAGCCGAGGCTGGAGCGGGCATGAACGGGGCATGGCCTCCACGGACAGCCAGGCCTGGGTCTCCCCTCCCATGCAGCCTCGGACACACACGTGTGGCCTCAGTCAGGGCGGCTGAGTGGGAGTTTCCAGGCAAGCTGTGGTTCGAGGTGCCGAGCCGGGTGGGCGGGGCTGAGTGATGTGGGGGGAATGTTGAGTCCCGCGCGGCAGGCTCGGGGGACAAGCGCAGAGCAAACGGCTGGGAAACGAAAAAGAAGGCGCGGGGCCCGGCTGACAAGCGCGACTGCCACGGGAGGGAGGGGACGCGGCTGGACGCACGGCCACTCGGCGCGAGCGCTGCCGGGAAAGCGGCACCCGTGCACCGCTCGGGGCGTGCACCGCTCAGAGACATGCCTGCTGGCCTCCATCTGGCCCCTGGCTTTCAGCAACAGGCCGGGGGCAAAAGGAAAAGGGAAAGTGGCCTCCTGGTGGCTCATCACAGATCCTCATTCTCCAGCTCACCGCCACCCAACTCCCACGGCCTACCCTGGGTCCTGCGGGAACTCGGGGCGGGGACTCGGCCTGCTCCTCGGGCGAGTGATGCTGGGCCGTGTTTCTCGGACAAGGACAGCTTCCAGGCCGCACAGGGCTGGCTTGGAAGAACCGGCGGCGGGGAGAGGGCTGAGGACAAGACAGGGAAGGCCCTGCTTAGGGGGAGCGGAGGAGACGTGACCGGGAGGCTGGCGCTGTGGCTGCCCCGTGGCGGGAGGAGGTCGCGGGCCCGCGGGGCTAACGGAGGAGACCTGCCTGAAGTGACTGCGCGTGGGTTGCCGTGGCAGCTGCCGTTCGAAGCACTAAACCCAGTGGCCGCCGTGACTGTCGGCCTCCGACAGGCTGAACACTCGCCGGCGTCCTTTCCTGCCACTCCTGACTAGAGGGAAAACACAGCGACAGATCACACAGAGCCTTCAACAACGGCACAGCGCAGGGGACACGGAGAGAGGGCCACGGAGCAGCAGCGGACGCCAAGCACCGGCCACGGGAGGCGGGGCAGGAGGGGGGCGGGGCCTGGCGGGGCGCCTGCCGCCACCCCGGGCAGAGGGGACACCCATGTCGCGCTCCCTAGGACAAGGCAGGGTTGGGACATTTCAGAACCGAGGCGTTCACTCGCGCGTCTGGTGAGGTTATGCACAGAGAAGGTTCAGTCCTGTGGGAAGAAAGACCAGGGGCTGTCGGTCGGCGTGGGTTCAGACAGACGCCAGTGCCTGTCCGTTCTCGCTGCGGGCCAGAGGTGAACAAACAGAGCCCCCGCGTGACCAGGGCAGCCTGAGCAGGGCAGGGTGTGTGGCTGGAGGATCAGCGCCAAACCAGCCAAGCAGGCCAAGCAGATTTCCAAGTCCAATGGAGGAGGCTGATGGTCCTCCGTGTTGTACTGGGGAATGGCAGCAGCCCGCCTCGCGGGTTCCGGGAAAGCCCAGGCTGCCCGAGCTGCTCGGTGCCCTCCTCCCTCAGCCCCGGGGAGACCGCTGATCCGCACCTGCCAACGCCAGGACCGAGCCACAGCGGGAGAAGCTGAGGCCAGGTGGAGGAAGCAGCCACCATGTCAGAGACACACCGCGGAGCAGCGAGTGCCCCCGGACCCCGGGCTGCACCGAACAAGGCGGACACGGCACACGACGCTGCGCGATTTTGCCACACACACAAAGCTGGGGAGAAGAGACAAGGCCTCCTTCTCGGAGCTTCTGTCTGGGAGTCCCGGGGACTGAGGTGCGGAGTTGGTGACAGGGGCTGTCTGGCTCCCCTGTGACCCAAACGGGAGGGGCGCAGTGGGGATGCTGTGCTCAGAGAGGGGCCCAGGGAGCAGGTGCGGTGCGGGGAGCACTGCAGAAGCCCCGGATGTTGGCACCACCGGGAATGGCACTGCCTCCCTTCCTCCTTCTCTGTCTGTCTGTAGAACCTCAGGGGAGAGTCGCAGGTGGCCATGGCTCAGAATCTGGTACGCCTCACAAACCCATGTTTCAAACAGCGGGTGCCCTTCACTGATGTCATTTTCTGATCTCCTTGCCCAGGAGCTAGCTCACTCTGCACACGTGGGACGTGCATCCAACCTGGAGACTGGAGGCTGCTCAGGGAGCTCCGTGCAGGTCACAGAGCCTTGATCTGAGGACATGGCTTTCTCATCAGAACTGTACTCAGTGTGTGCACTGGTTAGTGTTACTATGCAAGTGTGCAGGTATATGTGCGTGCATAAGCACACATGTTACTGTGCGTGTTTGTGTGTGTCCCTGTGTGAGCGTGTGCACTGGCGTGTATGACTGTGAGTGCGTGATGAGTGGCTGGGTGAGTGTGTGCACTGGCACGTGTGTCCCTGTGAGCGTGTGCATGCGTGCTATGAGTGTGCACGTATGACTGAGTGCATGATGAGCAGCTGGGTGCGAGTGTGTGTGCCCTGGGTGAGTATGTATTGGCATGTATGACTGTGAGTGCATGTGTGAGCATGTATGTGTGTGCACTGGCACGTGTGTCCCTGTGAGCGTGTGCATGCATGATACGAGGGTGCACGTGCGTGTGCACATGTGCACATATACACAGGGGTAACCCAGAAGATGCCTCCTATCGCCCCCACATTTGGCTCTAGAATCGGGCCCGTCTTCCCTTTCCCACCACACGTCCTCTGCAATTTCAGTTCTCAAAACCATGAACTTTAGGGGATACAAGGCTGATTCCAGGCCTGTAATCTTCTCACTAGGGACAGAGCGGAGGCCTCGCAGGTGGTTATGGTGGATGTGTAGGCGACCAGAAGCTTGCGTCCTGGACACGGCCCAGGGCAGGGTGTCCAGCGCTCCCACAAGGCCCTGGGGCGTCCCAGAGGGCCTCAGATGGAGCGAGGCCATTCAGGTCCCCTGATAAGGAAAGCAAAGCCCCTTACTCCCGGCGGGTTTCTACAGGCCCATCAGGGAACTCAGTCTCGGCAGGTCTCCTCTTGGATCGGGACTGTGGGCCAGCACCTCTGGAGATCCACCCCAGAGTGCTCGCAGCTCTGCCTCTGGCACGTGCAGGAGACCCAGGCAGGAGCTGCTGGCACAGGCGGCGTCTCTGGGTGACCCCTGGGGGGTCCCCTCCACGTGCCAGCTGAGGCGGCGCCACCCGCTCTAGGCCTGCCCAGATTTGTGCCTCTTGGCCTGATGTCACTGCTGGGCCCTGGGCCTTGGCCCTAATGGGCCAGGGACTGCTTCTCAGAGACAGATTGCCCCCTGGTCTGTACTGGGAAGGACAGAACCTACAGGGACCTTACGGGGACAGGGAGAGGAATGACGGGTCTCCAGCGAGCTGGTGGGCTCATGTGGGAGCCCCCATTCTCGGGGTGTCCCCTCCAGGGCCTCCTGCAGCTGTGCCATCTGGCTGTGGAGTCCCGCACGCTGCCTCCCCCCACTGTAGCTGGTGGCCGCACACTGGCCGCATGGGAGTCCAAGGGTCTGTGCCTCTGCTCACCTGTGAGAGCCTCGTTTTGCCACCCAACACTCCTAACGCCTGTGCTCAGTAAGGGCTCGATATAAACCTGCTTGTTTAGCCAAAACTAATGCAGTCAGAGTCGGGGAGGCCACGAGTGGGCGGGCCTCTTGGATCCGGCCTCGAGTCCACAAAGCCAAGTGGGGAAGCTGGGCTTCCCAAATCCCACGAGTGCACACTGCAGGCCCCACAGGAAACTGGGAACATCTGTGTCTCAATCCCAGGCAGGAAGCCCAAGGCCTTCTGAGCTGATGCAGGCTGGAGGCAGATAACCTACCCAAACATCAGCTCCCTTGGGCCACGCAGGCTGAACCCACTTAGGCCGGCAGGGGCCATGGTATCTGGGGCCTTCCCGTGACAGGGCCCGCCCAGCCCGGCCTGCTGAGGGGCAGTGGCGTGTGGAAGGTGCGCCATGGAGCCCAGTGCCTGCCACCAAGTGGGCTTGGTTTCAGGATCGGTGTCTGCTGGGCGCCATGTAGCAGGTGCTCACTGAGGAGGTGGCTCTGGTGGGAGCCCAGCCCTGCTAACTGCTGCAGTGCCAGGGTTACCTTTACCCCTCACTAAAAACTCAACCCCCCCCACAGTGTGCATGTTTGTGGGGTACACTCTGGCATTCTGACGCTGTATGAAATATGTAATGATTAGAAGAGGGCAATCAGCATTTCCCTCGCCTCCGACATTGACTGCTTCTTTGTCTTGGAAGATTCACAAGGCTCTCTTGAAATTCACAACAGATTATTATTAACTAGTATCACCCTACTGTGTTATAGAACACTGGATTAATCCTGTTTAACCGTAGTTTTTAGTGATATCTTCGTTTAGTTCAAGTCTCCAAAACCATGGGGCAGAGCCATGGAAAGCGGGGCCTGTCTTGTCACCTGGCAGGTGGCATCTGTCACGCCCTCGCCCAGACACCTGACCATGCAGTGTGGCTGTGGTGGCTGAGAGGCACTCAGAGTGCTGGCTCTGTAGCTGTCTGGGCCCAGGGCGGCGGGGAGTTGCGTGGACCAGCTCAGGCGGGCCCTACAAGGGTAAGAGATGTCAAACCAGGCATCTGGCAGAAGGGCTCCCCTCCCAGCCTCCCTTCCTTGTCCCTGGTTCCCCCCTGTATACCATCTCACTACACCCACGATGACGACCTAGAACACGGATACTCCCCGGCCTTGCCACTGGATGGACTGGGGAGGTTGAAGGCAAGCCTGGGGGTCACGGCCTCTGACACCTTCTCTTCCCAGGGGCCAGCGGCTGCGTCCCAAGGCGGCTGGGCCTCGGGCTTTCAGTGTTAAGTGACATTAACAAAAAAACAAACCAAAGATCCAAAAACCAGGGACCTGCATGGTACCTCACGGCTTGCCTGGGGTGCAGACCTGGGAGGTCCTGCCCTCCACTTATCACCTGGCACCTGCCAGCCAGGCTAACAGCCCCTGGATTCCTAGGATGAGAAGCCGTGTCCTTGGCACTGCAGGGAATGGCGGGGAGGGGTAGGAGCAGGCTAAGAAGAAAGAAAGCGGCGCTCAGTGAGACACCCGCTTCCGGCAGGAGGTGCAGAGCCCAAGCCACAGGTGTGGCGCTCGGGGGAGGCCTGGTTTTGATGATGGGGGTCTTTGCTGGCTTTTTTGTTCACTTAGCTGCTGGCTGTGCCTCCTTGAGCACGAAGGCTCCCTCGGGAAGAGACCTTTCACCCCCATGCAGGTGTAAGTAGGTGTGACTGGGTGCACACACAGGACAGACACACAACCCTGCATGGGACCAGGACCAAGAGGGCCCCTGAGGGGCTGCGCTTAGCTTCTGGAGGAAGCTCCGTCTGGACTTCCCAGCTATGAGCCTGGAGCCAGTGATGCCAGTCACTGCTGGAAATACACGTGTAGCCAACCTTAAGTCAAGCTCAGAAACAGCTGAGACAGGCGGCCACCTCCCCCCAGCCTGGGCGGCGGCTTGGGGGTGATCTTGGGGCCTGGGCCTTTGGCTGTCAGCAGATGGATGGCTACTTCACTACAGGAGGCACAGGCGAGCAGGGATGCCCTGAGCCACAGGCACGGGCACGGGCTGGCCTAACTCTGCTGGGAACACAGGGGCGGAAATGGCTGCAGGGAGAGGCGCGGGTGCCCAGGGAGATCCTGGCACTGCATGGCCCCTGCCCTGCCATGTCTGTTTCGTCGCAATCCTTCAATCCATAATCCGGTCAGGCGCCCCTACAGCACAACGGGCGAAAGTTCTGGATCAGGGACAGCAAAGGACCTGAACTGGGGGAGCAGCCTGAGTCGCTGGGAACCCCCAGAGCCACAGCGCGATGTTGCCACGGTGTGAAGCGCCACACTGGCCCCCAAGGCCCACCCGCGCGCGGGCCCCACTCCCAGAGAGAGAAGCCCAGTGTCTGCTCCCTGGGATCTCACACAGTGAGGCAGGCGCTCACGTGCAGGGGCTCAGGGCGGTGACTGAGAGGGGCGGGGGTAGGGACCCACTTGTACGTCGGGTTCCTGGCTGGCTGCGGGGCCTCCTGCCTGCTCCTGGCTTCCTCCGTGCCGTGCCGGGACTGGTGTAAGTTAGACGGCTGTGCACCTCCAGCTCATCACATAATTGGGCTGCACAGACATGCAAGACTCTCCTCCCAGGGCTGGAACAATGGCCTCTGGGAGAGCCCTCCTTGCGACACCTGGAACTCGGGGGTGCCGATGGGGTGGGCCGGGGCTCAGCCCGCCTGCTGCGGGGGCCCCTCGGCTCTGCAGGCAGGGAAGGCCTTGCTGTGCAGCAGCCTTGGCAGGAGCTGTTTCCCCCAGCCTGCCTGCGGGCAACAGCAACTCAAGGGCGTGCCTGGGGCAGCTCCTCCAGACACCGTGACAAGGAGGAGCTGGGTGACGGTGGTCGTGACTACGGCGGTGAGGAATCGGGGTGCTCCACCAGGCCCCCGCCCTGCCCCGGGCCCATACCTGCAGGACTCTGGGTGGCGGAGGGTGTGGACGATGAGCTGGCGCCTCCTGAGTCACAGTGGCCGGTGCTGCCGCTGGGGCTCCCGCTGGCGGAGGGCGGCGACGGCGAGGACAGGGAGGGCGAGCTGTGCTGGTTTATGCACTGAGCCACGGCGAAGCCTGCAAGACGAGGGAGGAGGTGACCAAGTGGGAGAGAACTCACGGGCCTGGCACTGCTGTGTTCAGAGACGCTGTGGGGGTGAGCACCCGATCCAAGGGCCACACCAGGGGCCTCAATGTCAAGGCCCCAGATAAGCTCAACCCAGTTCCTTGGAAGGCCTGGGCTGCTCCCTGAAGCAGCTGACCTCACAGGTCATGGGGCGGCACCGGCACACGCAAGGCCGTTCCAAGGAGAAAGGAGCCGTCAGCCATAGGGACGGGGGCAGGGCTGGGAGCCGCAAACCGGGGCCCGAGACGCTGGCTCAGCGGGGCGCTGTCTCTGCCCTGAAAGGACACCGGGCCTTGGGCTCCGCCTGCTGCACCTACTACGGTCTGTTAGAGGACGGGCAGCGGGCCTAGGGTCTGTCTCACATCCAGCAGGGGAGCGCCCCAGACCCCATCAGAGATTCGCTCTGCCCTGGAGGGACGTCAGGGTTGGAAGCCGCGAAGGCTCCGTGAACAACTACCCATGACCGTTTTGGAGGTCGCTCAGAGCGACGGTGGTGCCTGCGCCCACGCTTCTGGGGTCTGCAGCCTGCCTGGCAGTCATGCCTCTGCACTGCCTGCATCGCCCAGCGACCAGCTCTGGGCTGACACCTCTTCCAGGAGGCCCTCCAGGTCCTCACCTAACCTCTCCCAGCACTCAGGAAGGCAGAAGGGGGTGAGCAGGGCCTGACTTACACTAAGGCCCCGTGCCTGTTTGGTGAAGAAACTTTTGCTGGGACACAGCCATGATCCTGGGCTCACACGCTGCCCGTGGCTGTTTTTGCGCTCCGTGGCAGAGCCATGTGGTCGCCTGAGGTGGCTCAGCTGGCAAAGCCATATGCCAAGATGGGTGTGGGGTGTGGGGTGTGGGGTATGGGCTCTGGGCCCAGGGAAGCCCCACTTGCTCACTCATCTGCTGTGGGACCCCTGCCTACCTAGAAACGGGGCCTGCTGTTCGACCCTCCCCTTGGGACCTAGAGGGACCACATGGCTAGCCACGGACAGGCAGGCAGTACCACCAGGCGGGGGGAAGTTATTTCTGTCTAAGGCCCAGGTCTGTCAAAGTCAGGGGCCCAGGTGGGTTTGGGAATGGCACAACAGGTGGACACTGTGATGGCCCACGCTTGAGGCTCGGCGGGCACAGGTCTGCCTGCACAGAGGCCAGCAGGCCCGGGGGCCCGGGATCTGCATCATGGCCAATCACAGCCAGGAGGGGAGAGCCCAGACTCCCTGTCAGAGGCTCGCTCCGCCCTGGAGGGCTGTCGGGGTTGGAAGCAACAGAAGCTCTAGGCACGACACGATGCGACCAGTTGTGTGTGCGCCGGGGCTGCCGGCCAACATCTGGCAAATCCAGACACTGGACAGGAAAAGTCCTCAGGGACACTCAGCCGCGGCCTCGCAGAGCCCGCGTTACAGCTGCTTCCTCCTTCATCACCTACAGTGGCAACCCCCCAGTCTACAAGCTGCTTACTTGCCTCGAACAAGAATCACCCCGGTACTAATCAAAACATCAAGGCAGCTTCTCCCAAGCGGCCCATTCATCAGCGCCACAAGCACAGGGCTGGATGACGCCTCGGCCGCTTCCTGACAACAGCGCCTGGACCCACGGGGACGAGTCCGGCCCGGGTCGGTCACACTCCCTTCTTGGAAGCCACATCCTTTCTCTTGTCCTCTTCCAAACTCTGGTGAGTTGCCGTGATACCACGTCCTCGGTTTATTGCCATCACACGTCTGGAGTGAGGCGAGTGGGGCCGCAGAGAAGGCGCAGGGCAGGCTGAGGTCAAGCCATACCTGGCCATAAAATTGCCACTCGCTGTGCGCTCAATAGGATAAAGTAAACAAATACACCCCCAAACCTGTGTCCTCGGCCCTGGGCAAGGCCTGGCTGAGTGCAGGCACCCGGCCGTCCTTCCCCCACCTGCTACCACAGAAACCCCACCTCCCTCCCTTCCGTCCTCGCGCCGTCCCCGGCGACACTGGGACCCACGAGGGTGCCCAGGCTCTCTCCCAAGTCAAGGTGGAGAACGCTCGGCGGGTGGATCCGCCGCATCAGAGGTCAGGAGACCGTGGGAGAACTGTGGAGGGCCACGGCACCCCTCCCGCGGGTCCTGAAGAGCGAGCTTTGGCGGGGGCGCTGGCAGCTTTCTGGGCAAGCACACAGGGGCTGCCAAGACATGGCGGACACACAGGCTGCAGGGCACGGGACAGCAGACAGGCAAACAGGCCTCCCATACGGAAGATTCTGGGCTCTCCCCGGGTGTGTCTCAAGAAAAGCCTGCAAACTGGGTGCCAGAGGGCACAGCGTGGATTCCCTGCCAGCTGACCCACCCTGCATGCAGGGATCTGTGCCGCGGGGGCCACGCGAGTGCAGCCACACGATGAGTGACAAGGATGTTCGAAGGCCTGGGGGAGGACAGGGAGTGACGACGCGCCCCGTGGGCACTGGGCGGGCGTGAGCGGATGGACGCTAACGGACGGACGCGCGTGACACAGCCTGCCGCTGCAGCCACCACAGCGGCCGGGAGGAGGGATTCAGGCTGGAGCAAGGCGCACACAAGGCGCAGCCCGCGTGCTCCCCGCAGTGACAAAGGCGGGCGCTGGCCCGGAGCACGGGCAACACCAGGGTAACCGGAGCAGCTCATGGAAATGCAGTTACAAAGACAAGCTTCTTTGGGTTCCCCCAATTCGAAAACCATGCCTGTTTTTTTCCCTAATACACATTTTCTACGAAGCTTTGGCAGCCCCCCACCCCTGTAGACTGGAGGCAGGGACGCGGAAGCGGTGAGACCCAGGTGGTGCGGCTGAGCCGAACTTGTGTTTTCTGTGCCTGGCAGAGTTTCCCAAGGCGCTGCTAGGAAGATTATTTTAAACTAGGGACAAAAAGGGAGGCTGGCGAGAGGAACACAGACTGGAGCTCCGGGCCCTGATGGCCACAACCCCCACCTGTGCTGGCCTCTGCTCCATCAGCTCCCCACAGGACGCGGCAGGACGCTTCCGAAGCGGGTGGACCGCGCCGATGGTGAAACACATCCCCTGCCTTCCAGGAGCCCCCGGGTCTTCCTGCTGCCCCCGGCAGCGCTCTGCCCATTATTCTGCGGAGATGAACTAAGGAACAACTCTGGCATTCTTCAAGCACAAAAATACCACACAAAGGTCAGCCTTCTATTTTGGGCCCACTGATAGGAGTACCGCACTTGGAGTCAGAACACCGGATTTGAGTCCAAGCTCTATTCAAAGGGGAGCGGTGCTGTGGTGCAGCCGGGTTAAAGCGCTGGCATCCTGTATGGGCACTGGTTTGAGTCCTGGCTGCTCCTCTTCCTATCCAGCTCTCTGCTGTGGCCTGGGAAAGCAGCAGAAGATGGTGGCCCAAGTCCTTGGGACCCTGCACCTGCGTGAGAGACCTGGGAGAAGCTCCTTGGCTTTGGATCAGCACATCTCTGGCCATTGTGGTCATTCGGGGAGTGAACCAGTGGATGGATGACCTTTCTCTCTCTCTGGTTCTACTTCTCTCTTATAAATCGCTTTCAAATAAATAAAATAAATCTTTAAAACAAACAAACACAACACTGTGGCTTTGGGAGCTTGGATCAGCCCCCTCTCTCCTGTGGGCCTCTGGGCTTTTAGCTTTCCCTGCCAGATCTGGGTTCTATGAGCCCGCCATGGGGCCCCAGGGCCGGCAGCTGAGTTTTGCTTTGTTCACATCAAGTCTGTATTTGCTGTAGGGACCATTTACACCCTGGTGGCTTTGGCCTACAGATTTGGGTTTCTGGCTGCTTCTTCAGAAATGAAAAGATCTAGGAGGCTGGCACTGTGGCATCATGGGTAAAGCCACCGCCCGCAGCACCAGCATGCCATACGGGTACTGGTTTCAGTCTCGGCTATTCCATTTCTGATCCAGCTCCCCTCTAATGGTCTGGGAAAGCAGTGGAAGACGACCCAAATGCTTGGGTCCCTGCATGGGACCTGTGGAAGACCCAGAAGAAGCTCCTGGCTCCTGGCTTTAGCCTGGCTCAGACCTGGCTGTTGCAACCACTTAGGGAGCAAACCAGTGGATGGAAGATCTCTGTCTCTCTCTGCCTCACTCTGTAATTCTGCCTTTCAAATACATTTTTTTTTTTATAAAAAACATGCAAAGTTCTGGGGCAGGAATGTGGCACAGTGGGTTAGGCGCTGCTTGCAATTCCTGCACTGCATATCAGAGCACTGGTTCCACTGCTGGCTGCTCCACTTCTGATCTGGCTTCCGGCTAACACAAGG
Source organism: Oryctolagus cuniculus (assembly GCF_964237555.1). Lineage (NCBI taxonomy): Eukaryota > Metazoa > Chordata > Mammalia > Lagomorpha > Leporidae > Oryctolagus > Oryctolagus cuniculus. The sequence goes on from NC_091450.1 coordinate 25,408,729, forward strand.
CATTAGCAGCAGATGAAGGCCCAAGCATTTGGGACCCTGCCACTCACATGTGAGACTTGGATGGAGCTCTTGGCTCCTGGCACCAGCTGGGGCCAGCCCTGGCTGCTGTGGGCATTTGGGAGTGAACCAGTAGATGCAAGCTCTCTCGCTGTTACTTTTGCTTTTCAAATAAATGAATGAAAGAAAGAATAAATGAATATTTTTTTTTGACAGGCAGAGTGGACAGTGAGAGAGAGAGACAGAGAGAAAGGTCTTCCTTTTTGCTGTTGGTTCACCCTCCAATGGCCGCCGCAGCCGGCGCGCTACAGCCGGCGCACCGCGCTGATCTGAAGGCAGAAGCCAGGTGCTTATAAGAAGAGATCTGGCCTCACTGAGCACCACCCGCACACAGAGGCTCGGGGAGGTGCCCTCCTAAGTCGACTGGCTTGGCATCGTTTGCATTTTCAGTCGGTTGTCTCAGCTTTCCATCCTGAGATTCTTGGTCAAATCCACAGAACCCAGGGCTGTTCTAGCCCTCAGAGACCTTATGAGCCAGATCCCTTCTCAAGCCCCAGAATCCTTGGGCGGGTGGGGGGAACGATGGAAACGCGGCCACCCGCCCCCAGCTGCCAGGCCGGCGTGCAGACAGGACCTGCCTGCCCTCCGCTCTGCTGGGAGCTCCCTGTGCCTCTGCTGGGTCCGCACACATCCCTTCCCAGCCTCCAGGGCTCTCGTGGCTCAGGGCCGGCTTGGGCAGGAGTTCTGGTATCAGAGGGGTGCACCGTGCTGTCCTCTGCTGGCCTATAGCCAGTGCTGGGGTCCTGTCAGCTGTGCCCAAGCGAGGCCTCAGGAACCCGACTGCAAAGCTGCCGCTGTTCTCCGTCCAAGGCCTGCTACTCTTCTCACAGCGAGTGTCGGGGAGCCTCTGGGTTGAGACGGCGTGGGGACAGCGTCCCTGGCCTTGCTGGCTATCTCCCAACAGCACTCCCCCCTCCCCCCGAGCCACAGTCACAGCCGCTGGCAGCTGAGCATGGCCATGGGACCAGGTTGTGGCCAAAGACTAGAAAGGGAAGCAGCTGTGGGATTTCCAAGAAGGTTCTTTTTTTTTTTTTTTTTTGACAGGCAGAGTGGACAGTGAGAGAGAGAGACAGAAAGGTCTTCCTCTGCCGTTGGTTCACCCTCCAATGGCCACCGTGGCCGGCGCGCTGCAGCCGGCACACCGCACTGATCTGATGGCAGGAGCCAGGTACTTATCCTGGTCTCCCATGCGGGTGCAGGGCCCAAGCACTTGGGCCATCCTCCACTGCACTCCCTGGCCACAGCAGAGAGCTGGCCTGGAAGAGGGGCAACCGGGACAGAATCCGGTGCCCCGACCGGGACTAGAACCAGGTGTGCCTGTGCCGCAAGGCAGAGGATTAGCCTAGTGAGCCACGGCGCCAGCCAAGGTTCTTTTTTTAAGATTTATATTTTTATTTATTTGAATAGCAGAGCTACAGAGATGCAGAGGCAGAGAGTCAGAGAGAGAGAGAAAGAGAGAGGTCATCCATTCGCTGGCTCACTCCCCAAATGATCACAATGGCAGGAGCTGGGCCGATTGGAAGCGAGGAGCCAGGAGCTTCCTTCGGGTCTCCCACATGGGTGCAGGGGCTCAAGCACTTGGACCATCTTCCACTGCCTTCCCAGGCCATAGCAGAGAGCTGGATCAGAAGTGGAGCAGAGGCCGGCGCCGTGGTTCACTAGGCTAATCCTCTGTCTAGCGGCGCCTACACACCGGGTTCTAGTCCCGGTAGGGGCGCCGGATTCTGTCCCGGTTGCCCCTCTTCCAGGCCAGCTCTCTGCTATGGCCAGGGAGTGCAGTGGAGGATGGCCCAAGTGCTTGGGCCCTGCACCCACATGGGAGACCAGGAGAAGCACCTGGCTCCTGGCTTTGGATCAGCGCGATGCGCCGGCCGCGGCGGCCATTGGAGGGTGAACCAACGGCAAAGGAAGACCTTTCTCTCCATCTCTCTCTCTCTCACTGTCCACTCTGCCTGTCAAAAAAATAAAAAAAATAAATAAATAAATAAAAAAAGAAGTGGAGCAGCTAAGACTCAAACCAGCACCCATATGGGACGCCAGCACTGAAGGTAGTGGCTTCACCCACAATGCCACAGTGCTGGCCACAGCCAAGAAGGTTCTTTACAAGAAGGGTGGGGGGTACATCCTCCTCCATTCTGCTTCCTAAATTATGGATGTGATGGCTGGAAACCCGTAGCCATCTTGGACCAAGAGGACGAACCACATTAGAGAAGGCAGAGCAGTGGGCAGGAAGGAGCTTGGCCCTTGACACCTCTGTGTAGTCCCTGACCACCTACACTCAGGTTCCTTTTATTTCAAGGGACAGGAACCCACTCTTAACTGATACGGTTGAAAAAAGGCTTTGTGAGCGCAGGGAGGCGAGCTGAGTGCCCGAGGGACAAGGACTGGGGACCACCAGGGCTTCCGGTGCAGGTACGGCTGGTCTGGGCCTGCTGGAGGAATCTGGACACAGAGGTAAAGACAAAGAGGGAATGGGGCAAGTGAGACCGGAGGTGACCTCCTGTGGCCTCCCAGCTCTCTAAGAAACACTCTTTCAACTCCTTCCTGGGTGCTACAGGCAAGCTTTCTGAGGGAAACCAGCCAAGCTGAGTTTCTGTCTGGGCCCAACCCAGGCTACAAGGATATTTCGAGAAGGCCAGGACCTGGAAAGAGGGGAACCAACAGAAACTAGCCGGGGGGAGGGGCGTGGTATGGGCTGATGGGAAAACTGGGGGGGGGGGGGGCTTGAGCCCACAGTTCCCTATCTCCAGGTGAGCAAGGAGGCCCCAGACGCCCTTGCTAAGAGTGGGCGTCATCTGTTTCACTGGAACTACCCAGAGGAGGTGAGCGGCTGCCAGACCCCAGTGGCATGTTTCAGGCCAGGAAGTCAGAAAGCCAGCTGAGAGCAGGGGAATTCTCGGAGCACGCAGAGCTGGCCCAGGGCCCACACACAGATCCTCCACTCCGACGGCCACGACCTTGCCCCTGCCTCTGCCTCACCCCCATGGGCACGCGCACCTCTCGTCTGCTTCCAGGAGGCCTGTGAGATGGCTGAGAGCTCAGAACCCAACCCGCAGACGCTAACCCGAGAGCCACTAAAACGGAAACCAGATGATGAGAGCCGGGACTAAAGGTGGACGGGGAGACAAAGTGCCCACAGGACGGCGTCCAGCTCTGGGAAGGTCATGTCGCCATCTAGCTCCGAGCTTCCCAGGAGCCAAGACCTTGGGGACAGTTACCCCCGGTGGCCTTGCCCTCCTGACACACTGGCCCACTAAGCCCTGGGGCAGGCCTCAAACACAGTTTCACGGAAGAAACAGCTGCCTGATGGGACTCGCGGCCGCCCTGGGCAAAGCTAACCCCAGGCAGCGCCCCTTGCAGGCTTTTTTTTTTTTTTTTTTTTAAGATTTATGTATTTATTTGGAAGAGTTACAGAAAGGCAGAGGCAGAGAGAAAGGTCTTCTGTCTGCTGGTTCACCCCCCAGTTGGCAGCAATGGCCGGAGCTGCGCTGATCCGAAGCCAGGAGTCAGGAGCCTCCTCCGGGTCTCCCACATGGGTGCAGGGGCCCAAGGACTTGGGCCATCTTCTACTGCTTTTCCAGGCCATAGCAGAGAGCTGGGTTGGAAGTGGAGCATCCAGGACTCGAACCGGCGCCCATAAAGGATGCCAGCACTGTAGGCGGTGGCTTTACCCGCTGTGTCACAGTGCTGGCCCCTCTCGTAGGCTTTTATCTAAACAACACAAAAGCCATTTGCACACAAGACGAAGATAGGACTGCTCGGCTGGCACGGAGCCTTCCTCTTCAAGGAGGGCGCCTCTTTTTGCAGACACCCATGGGGCTCCTGGGTCTGAAAACCACAGGTATGGCAACGGCGGGGGAACGTAGCACACGGGGAGGGGCTGCAAGTGGAAGGGTATTTCCAAAAGCCTTTGAGGGATGCAATGAAAAGATAATTTCATTTTGGTGCCAAAAAATTTTGAGGGGACGGCACAGTGGTGCAGTGGGTTAGGCCACCGCCTGTGACCCTGGCATCCCATATGGGTGCTAGTTTGAGTCCCAGCTGCCCCACTTCCAATCCAGCTTCCTGCTAATGCTCCTGGGAAGGCAGTGGGTGATGGTTCAAGTCTTTGGGCCCCTGCCACCCACGTGGGAGACCAGGATGGAGTTCCAGGCTCCTGGCTTCAGTGTGGCCCAGCCCTGGCCGGTGTGGCCATTTCCAGCAGATGGAAGATTCTCTCTCTCTCTCTCTCTCTCTCTGTAACTCTGCCTTTTAAATAAATAAATACAACTCTTCAAACAAATTTTTGAAACCCATGCATACAAGAGCTTTTCAGAAAGCCCCCGGAAAATGCGACTGCTGAGAAAGTGCTACAGGGTCAGCGGTCTCTGCAGTCGCCTGTTTTCCCTCACTTGACACAGACGTGGGCTCCGGGTGGACAGTTCTACCAGGAAGACAAGGGCACAGGCAGGCTCATCAGTCTGCCCCAGTGAGGCGACGGGGACAGGCAGAGGCTGGGGGGAAGCAGCTGGTGCAGGCGGGCGAGCTTCTGACCGCTGCTGCCCGACAACACAGGCCTCGCAGACGCCACCATTTCCAGGTCTTCCCGAGAAGCTGGGTGTCTGAAATCTACAGAAACGTCTCTGGCATTTAAAATGTACTGATGTCTTAACTGGCATCCTTCTTTAAAAACCAGAAGCAGGCAACCTTGGGAAAGCCAAACCAATCACACCTCGTCTGGGTGGGCCCCGAACTTCTGTCCGGGGCTGAGATGGGGGGTCTCCCAGCCTCCGCTGGGAGATAGGGGATCACACGCTGGGGCTGCCTTGTCCAAACCCCTGCCATCAGTGGTTTCAGAACCTCGCGTGCACCACTAAAGTGAACCTCAGACGAGGGTGCTTCAAAGAAGAAAGTCCAGTGTTCAGAGACTTCTCTCAGCCAAAACTCTCCAGTTTGGAGGGGAGAGCTGCCTGCCCCAACGTTTCCGTACGCCTATTCCAGATGGGGAAGCACAGAACAAAACCGGCCGAGGCCAAGGGAGAAGCAACCGGTGCGTGCATTTTCCGTGTCCAAGTGAACGAGGCCCGGGGTGCGGTTCCCCGAGCTCGCCTTTCATTAGCACGTCCACCCTGAGGCTGCAGCTCAGGTTTCTGACGATGCAGTGTTCATATTTTCTCACCACCCGTAGCAATGCTGGGAAACAGTAAAAAATCAATTGGCCTCGCGACCTCGCGCACAAACTGAAGACAGCAAGTGCGGCCGTGGCCTGATTTCTCCCTCGCTGGCTCCTTCGCCGGCTCTGCCCTTTCACCTCCCGGTGCTATCTGCCGGGTCCCGCGGGCCACAGAGGAGGGGCGAGGATGGGACTGGCTCTGAGACTTCAGCCGGCTGGTACGATCGACAGGGAGGCAGCTTCCCGTCGGTGCACCCGATTCAGGGGGCGGCTCTGCAGCCACCCTGGGCCAGATGCAGGTGCTGGCAGCCAGTGAGTGGGGGCCGCGCAGGAAAGGTGACCTTAGGATGATGACATGCAGGGGCCACGTCACCCACAACCGTTCAGAGAGCACGTGCTGGGGGCACTGAGGAGGAAGCAGCGTTCAGATTCAAGTCCAACAATGGTGCACCCACGGTGGTGCTTGGGAGGCCCGGATTCTCACCCAGAATCACCCTAGAACCTACCAGCATGTTCACAGGTCTGCCTACTCACTGCTGGGACTCTGCTGTCGGGGAACAGGGAAGACGGGCGTGTTTGCCCAAAGACCCGTGCGCTCAGTCTCCCTCTCAGACCCTGGGCTTAGGGGCCATGGAAGGGCTCTCCACACCCACACCCCCTCAGGGGTGGTGGTCCTCCTATTTTCTTCCTGCACTCTGGCCCTGAAGAATCCATGTCCTGTCCAGCCCAGGGGGGCAGATCTGCAAACCAGGCACCTGGGGAAGAGGAGTTTCTAAGGCTTCTCTCGACCAAGCCTAAGCCTTACCGACCCGTTTGCATCACTGACTGGCTGCACCTCAAAATGCGTAAAAACTTTTATTGCTGATTGCTTTAAAGGGATAACATGTCCAACATACAAAAATAGCTGGGAGCGTGCAGCATCGGTTAGCCTACAGCTCCTTATCCATGGATAAATCCTCTTGGATTTTAAGGACTATACTTGAAAACCTGCAGGAAAGAAAAAATGGTTTTCAGTATCTTGCTTTCTCTCCATGGCACTTCTGGGCTAAGTGTGCCCTTAGAAACCTGTCTACTGTCGGGTGTGGAACCCGCCCCCAGCAGGAGAGATCCAAGACCTAAGGGGCACTTTCTCTGTGCAGAGTGGGAGCAGGGGGCTGCGTGGTCTTTATGCGTGCAGCCGTGCGGGTAGTACTTTCCTGCCTTGGACACAGGCGCCCCTCCAGGACCCAGAGGGATGGCTGGCGTGTGGATGGCTGGCGCCAGGAGGGCACGGGACCTCTGGGAATCTCTGGCGCTGGGACACCCTAGCGTCAGATTTGTTTAAAAGTGAAGGTTGCCAGGACCTGGGCTTTCTTCCCAAGCACTGGGCCCTGCCTCGCCCGGCCCCTGCCCTCCTCCGATGGCATTACCGTCTGTACATTAGCAAGCAAAGAGCTCCACAACAGTCTCTCAGCCAGGGCACTAGCAAGGTCACCAGCGAGCGTCTAAACAGGGCTGAAAGCAGCGACAGGGAGGCAGGTTAGACCGCTGCCAGGGGCTCGGCGACCCCTGACTACTCGGCGCTCAGAGCCCAAGGGAGTGGAACTGGGGAGCGGCTGGGCTGGGCGGTCGGGCCAGCCCCCTGAGCTTCCGGCTGGCAAGGACCAGCTCTTTCCAGGAGGCCTCTCGTCCCACGAGGGAAGGCACAGGGTGTGTCACTCACACTGACACCTACGCCCTGCCCTGCCTGTTCCATGAGGTGGCAGTGTGAAAAAGGGGCCAGGGAAGCTGCTCTGGCAAAAAGCACGTGCCGCTGATGCGAGAGGCGAGGCCGAGAGCCACGCGCCAGGACTGGCAGCTTGCAGGGTGGGGCGGTTAGCTTCTTACGTCACTGAGGCGCTCCACTGTGTGTTCTAACAGACTGGGGCTGGGCCAGCCCCGCGGATGACGACGCTCTATCACACATCATCTCCTCTACAGAGAGAACAGACGACACCGTCTGAAGCTACGCGGGGCAGATACAATCAGGCAGTGTGTGTGGAGCCGCACACAGACCGAGATGCCTATCAGCCCAGGGCAAGCTCCAAAGGCCCGTAACTGAGGGTGCTGAGTGGACGGGGCTCTGCAGCTTCCGCCCTGGCATTCGTGGGACACGGCCAACAGATGCTGTGTGCGCGGCGTCTGTCAGCCGCAGGGCAGGTGCTGGGCCTGCAGCTTCTACCCGGGGTGCAGGACTCAGAGGTGGAAGGGGGCCGGGGACCTGGCCGTCCCCAGGGGTATGTGACTGGGGGGAGGGGCCGCTGACCTCGAGAGCCCTTGTCCTTTCTCTCATGTAGGGTGGGGTGACACCACATCGCACAGGGCTTGTGAGGAGTTGGGTCAACAGGGCCTACGTGTCCAGGTGCTGCTCCAAGGTTTCACTACTTAACTGGAGTTTATGGGGCCTAGGACTTGGGCCCAGGGAGGCCCGAGCTGGAGGTTTTCATCTGTACAAGTGTCTCTAAACCCAGGGCTAAGGGCAGAAGTGGCTCAGCTCTTGAGAGAAAGCAACACGACGCAAGACGAGGTTCTTGCTCCTATTCCTCAGGTTGAGAGACTGGGACACCGGACAGCTTTCCTAAAGCACCGTGACGCACTAAGTTAAGGGTCTTAGATAACACACAGCCTCTGAGAAAGGGGAGCTCCTGCTGTTTCCACCTGGACTCTCAGAATCTCAAGTTACGGCGCGTTGAAGGTCGAGGATGGCGCGTCTGCCAGTTCTTCTCCAAGGCCGAGTTGAACGCGGTAGGTGGAACTGTGTCAAAGGACAATGTTCAGGGAGGCTGGGCCTGTTAGCACTGCTGTCTCGCCTCGGTCCACACGGGTCCACTCGCAGGGCAGACCTCTGTCCCCATGACCCCCACGGCCACAGTTCCAGGAGGAAGGCAGGGAACAGCCAGCTGTGGACTCCAGCGAGGGGCTCTAATTCTCCATGTCGCCTGGTCCTGCCGTGCAGGCGCACACCTGGGCGTGCTCTCTCACCAGCTTAGACACTCTTCGTTTCTGGAAGCTGGTGCCTGGGAAACAGCCATGCCACTTGAGGGGCGTGGGTCTGCTCAGAAAGCCCATGGAAAAGGGACCTCCCAGGACCTGCGGGGGCTTCTCAGATCTCTTTTCTCTCTGCGCTTCATTGCAAAAGCTAAGCTAATGTGTTCAACATTAACATCACCCTGGCTACCCTGCATCTGTAGTTTTGACTTCTTTTTTTTTAGTATTATTAATATTTCATCATAAAAGTATTGATTTCCTTTAACTAAGAGACTTAAAGTTTGCTGCATCCTTAAGCATGATTTTATTATGTCTTGGGGCCAAATGTTTTTTCCTCCCCTCAAAAAACACTTTTCCTTTGATATAATGCGTGTCGAGAAGGAGGAGGAATTGATTCACGGAATTCTGCAGCACAGGCAGCTTTTAAGGGATGTATCCAATAAGTGAACTGGAGAGACATTTCTTAAACACAGCAGCATGTGTCCCTGTTAAGCCTTTTCCATGCTTTAGAGGTGAGAAACGGAGCACGACGTGTGTATTACAATGTCAGATCGTTCAAGAGAGGCAGACCTGGGAAACTCACATCAACTCGGGACAGGACCCTCGAGCTCACCAAGTCCTTGGAAATGCCCCAGGAGTCATTAAACCCACATTCCCACACTGCCAACCTCTTGCTTCCTTAGAGAAAGGCAACAGAAAATGAGGAGGCGTCCTGCAGCCTTGGGGCTGCCAGCCACTGTTCCCTCGTCTGTAGAAATTGCCAGAAGGCGATGCCAGTGACAGGTTAGAGAAAGGAGGCTCCGTCTCCCAGAGCCCATCCAGGAAGCAGGCGGAGGGCAGTGCCTGGCAGAACAAGCCCGGCGCTCCGAAATGTTTAAATATTGAACACCCTTTCTCTCTCCTCCACATTCATTATTAACTCGGACCTGCATCACTGTGTGCACTGACTTCATTGCTTCCCAAGAATCCAAGACACAATGGACAACGCTCAGGGGCCCGTGGGCGGGGGCGGAGCACGGATTTGGGTTTCTTCCCTTCATGCCCTCGCTGGAAATCCTTTACGGTCAGCCCCGCGTTCTCAGAGCCATGAATTCCTGGAAGCGTCTCAGCCTCTCAGTGACCCCTGGCGCCCGAATGCAGATGATGAGTGTCCCGAATATTGACAGCTGCACTTTCTTCCCCTTCCCGCCACGGCAGCAGTGTCACGCGGAGGCCGCAGGACAGAAGCTGGCAGCGCAGCGCAGCGCAGCGCAGCTGTGGGAGCACCACCCAGCCAAGTGTCTGTTGTGCGAGGCGGGGGTGGCTCCCAGCTGCGACTATGTAGCAGCAACACGTAGGGCGCCGTGTGCATGCGACGGGAAGAAGTCTACCCGTAGCTAGCAGATGGCCCCTGCCTGGTTTCTGGACACCTGTTCTGACACGTGACACCTGGGCCAACAGCCAAGCAAACTTGCAGCCGGAGCCCACGTCATGCCTCCGGGACATTAGTGTGTGGCATCCCAAGGAGAAAGCTAAATCCTTCCAGAAAACACGGCAGCACCTGCTCTCGGGGACAAACAAGGGGGCAGGTGGCCCATCACAGCCTCCCGCCGAGAGGAGAGGAGCCGAGCCGGGATCTGCCGGCGGGATGAGCTGGTCACAGCCCGCCTTTCTCCTGGACTTTTATCTGTGCGAGTGAAACTGTCCCAGATGACCAGCTCAAGGCTTCCACCCTCCTCTCAGAGACAGCACGGCATCGGAGATCGATGCTCTGCCCTGCAAGGCGGGCTAAATTTATCCTTCCCTGCATCCTGCTCTCTCTCTGCGTGGGGCTGGCGAGCTGCGCTGCCCCGGCCCTGCTGAGTGAGGTGTCCGCCGGCCTACGTGGCTTCCTAGCAGGCAGCACGCACGCTCCCAGCCCCGCCCGTGCTCAGCACGCACACAGGACCCTCTGTTTCTCCCAGAGCTCCCTGCTGCCCGGTTCTCGGAAGTCCCCACAAACAGAGCTCTGGAGGCCTGAGCTCCTGGTTCATCCGCAGCCCCCAGCGTGTACCCTGCGGAGCGGCCAGGTCGGCTGGCCGTGCAGCGGCTCCGGAGGCCCTTGGCTCGCACAGCGGCGCACGCCCTTCGTCTGAGTGCCTTTCGCAGCAGTGGGATGGTGTGGGCTGCCAGGGGCTTTGACGACTGAACTAAATCAGAGACTTCCTTCTCTCTCCCGGTTGCGCTTGGCAGGCTGCCCTGTGAGTGAAATTTCCCTGATTTAACGCCCGATGCCTGGAGGGCCCCGTATTTCTGAGATCTTGATCCGTCTGCGTGGCTGCGGAGAACATGCCCCAAACAGACAGCCTGAGCTATGGCTTCCATTTTGCTGTTAACCCGTGCACTCTGCCTTTTTGGCAGGAATGAGAAATTGGGAAAGACGCCAGCGCCCACGCTGGCAGGTGCACAGGCACACACGCGGGCGGCTCTGCCCGACACTGTTTTCAGAGGCTCACCGGAAACACGGAGCCGGACCTCTGTGTGCGGATCTGCACCGCAGGCTGATCCAAGGGGAAGCAGCAACACCTTCCCTTGCCAGTACAAGCAGACTCTGCGAATTCTGACCAAGCCCACGGGCCTGGGTTGCACTGGGTTTCCCTCGCATCCTTTTGCTGAAGCGCCAAACCCTCAGCGTGGGACCCGATTAGGAAATGGGGTTATTTTACAGGTGCGTGTGAGCTGAGATGACGTCATCAGGGTGGGCCCTAATCCAGTCTGACCGTGCCTCATAAACAGAGCTCCGCACGCAGGAGAAAGGACACCATGTGGAGATGAAGGCGGAGCCCGGGGTGATGCCTGTGCAAGCCAAGAAGCCCCCGAGACGGCCAGCAGAGAGGCCTGTGTCAGACTTCTCTCCCAGGGAGCCAACCGTGCTGACACCCACGTCTTGGACTTCTGGCCTTCGGAGCAGGATAACATGTTTCTGTTGTTTAACCGGCCCAGCTGTGGTCCTTCGTCACGGCTGCCTCTGGAAGTAAACACCCAGATGACCGACAAGTAGGCAGCCATTAAAAATGAGGTGGGAGAGAGGGCAGGTGTTGTGGTAAAGCAGGTTAGGCCATCACTAGAAATGCCTGCATCCTGTATCAGAGTGCCTGGGATTAAGTCCCTCCTCTGCTTCCGATCCTGCTCTCTGATAGTGCACCTGGAAGGCGCAGATGACAGCCCAAACACTTGTGTCACTGCCACCCACATGGGAGACCTCGACAGAGTTCCTAGTTCCTGGGTCCAGCTTGGTCCAGCCCCAGCTATTGTGGGCATTTAGGGAATGAACCAGAGGATGGAAGAGCTCTGTGTCCCCCTCTCTGTTACTCTTTCAAATGGATACATTAAAAAAAAAATGAGGTCTAGCAAGAGGCCGCCTACAGCATGGGGAACTGCTCTGATAACAATGGCAATGGAGTTAAACACAAAACCTTGTGACCCAGCAGCTCACTGCGTGGGCTGCACATGTGCACAGAAGGCACACCTGAGCATGCCCACTGCAGACCTGTTCCGGCAGGGAAAGCCCAGGGTGACCTCAACTCTCAGCCAGAGAAACAAAGTTTCCACATTGCAGAATACTACACAGCCATGAAAAGGAAGACACAGACTCTAAGTGCTAATACAAGACAGACTTCTGATACACAGGGTTGGCCAAAAACAAACACTAAGCAAGCTGTAGCAGGGTACAATAATGATTCTCTTTAGGTTATTTTAGAAAGCCGTCCAAACCATAAGACAATTCCAGGTCTGTAACTCCTTATCCTAAACCCCTGTAGTCAGCTGTGTCCTGGAAAGCAGAAATGCTGGAGTGAAAAGCAATGTGCTGCACTTATAGACACGATACATATTATGTTACATCTTCAGCTGGGTCTTGAGCAGCTAAACCCAAAAATATTACATTTCTGGAGAAAAAATGTATACTGACAATAACTGGTATGAACAACTCTGAAAAATAGCCCATAAATAGTTCAGTGAAGGTTTCTGACAACAAGTGAGCCACGAAAAACTGGAGTTCAGAATTGCTGAGGGGCCGGCGCTGTGGTGTAGCGGGTAAGGCTGCCGTCTGCAGTGCCAGGATCCCATATGGGCACCTGGTTGAGTCCTAGCTGCTCCACTTCTGATCCAGCTCTCTGCTATGGCCTGGAAAAAACAATAGAAGATGGCCCAAATGCTCGGGCCCCTGCACCGTTGTGGGAGATCCAGAAGAAGCTCCTGGCTCCTGACTTTGGATTGGCACAGCTCTGGCTGTTGCAGCCATCTGGAGAGTGAACCAGGAGATGGAAGACCTCTCTCTTTTTCTCTGCCTCTGCCTCTCTGTAACTCTTTCAAATAAAAATAAATAAATCTTTAAAAAAAAAAAAAAAGAATTGCTGAGAAGAGGTTGTGGCCCTGGACTGTGCACTGGCTGCACACACACACACACACACACACGTGAGATACAACTACAGAGAAGGTTCTGGAAGGCAATCAGCCAGCCCTGACTGTGGGTATCTGGGGAGGGGAGGCAATTGGAGAAGAAGAGTCAAAAGGAATTCAAGCCTCACTTTTAAATGAAGAATCAACTTATATATTTCTTGGGTATATATATATATTTTATTTTTTGACAGGCAGAGTGGACAGTGAGAGAGAGAGACAGAGAGAAAGGTCTTCCTTTGCCGTTGGTTCACCCTCCAATGGCCGCCGTGGCCGGCGCGCTGTGGCTGGCGCACCGCGCTGATCGATGGCAGGAGCCAGGTACTTATCCTGGTCTCCCATGGGGTGCAGGGCCCAGCGACATGAGCCATCCTCCACTACACTCCCTGGCCACAGCAGAGAGCTGGCCTGGAAGAGGGGCAACCAGGACAGAATCCGGCGCCCCGACCGGGACTAGAACCCGGTGTGCCGGCGCTGCAGGCGGAGGATTAGCCTAGTGAGCCGCAGCGCTGGCAGGTATACATTTTTTTAAAGATTTATTTTATTTATTTGAAAGACAGAGTTACAGAGAGAGGTAGAGACAGAGAGGTCTTCCATCTGCTGGTTCACTCCCCAGATGGCCAGTCGTGCCGATCCAGAGCCAGGAGCTTCTTCTGGGTCTCCCACATGGGTGTAGGTGCCCCAGGAATTGGGTTATCTTCCACTGCTATCCCAAGCCAAAGCAACGATCTGGACTGGAAGCGGAGCAGTCGAGACATGAACTGGTGCCCTTATGGGATGCCTGCACTTCAGGCCAGGGCGTTAACCTGGTGCGCTACAGCGCCGGCCCCAGGTATAATTTTTTTTTTTTTTTTTTTTTTTTTTTAAGGAAATGAGAGAATAACAACAGGCAGGACGCAGATGGAAAGCCAGCTGAAATGTTCATGGTATTTTCTTCCACACTGGTGGGATTGTGAGTGCTTTCTTCTCCCTGTAGCTTTACAGTTTTCCCTTGTAATTTCCAACATTCACAGATTAATGCACAAAAATTAATGCAACAGGCGTGCAGTAACAGCGAAACAGCTGACTGGCCCCTCCACTCCTGTCACCGTCAGCTCGTCTGCAGGGCCTGGGTGACCTCGTGGGGCCACGTCCTGCTGCCTCCCCGGCCTGCCACCCTTGGCGTCCACACTCTGACAGCCCGGCAGTGCCGGCCCTGCACCGCCGCCATGAAATATGGCCCCTTCCTGGGCCTCTGCTAACACACTCGTCGCTTTGATTCATCCTCTCTAAGTCTCTCTGTCCTTTATTCTCCCTCCTTGCCCTTCGATTGCTTTTCGGGAGTTTATCATGCTGAACTTTTACCCCTTTCCAGGAAACCCTATTATTTTTTTTCTCCCTTTCACAATTAATAAATAATTGTGAGAGCGCTTCTTTGGACAGAACTACATCCTGCCTTCTGAGCAGGACGGCAGGAGCTCTGCTTCCGCGGCCCCTCTCGGCCTGTGCTGGGGGCACGTGCCCTGTCCCAGCAGGACAGCCGCCTTCTCCCGGACCCTCGCGCTGGCTGTGCTTTCGTGGCTGCCCTCCAGGTAGGGGATGCTGGCTTTGGAGACAGCAGACATGAGTTCAAACCCCAGCCTTGATGCTGCCGGGGCTGCAGCCTCGGGCCTCAGTCTCCCTGGGTCCAGCACGGGACTAATCCCTAACCCAGACAGCATTATGAGGACACGCCCGTGCTCGGCACGGCGGCTGATGTACGGCAACTGCGCCATCACCAGCGGCTGCTGTGAACTTCCAGTACCAGCTCCGGCCGTGCGCCTTCTCCTCCGACAGCCTTCTCCCACACATAGAGGGACACAGCTGGCCCCGACTACCTCCAGGACACACTGTGCAGCATCTGGGATCATACGGTGTGTCGCTGGCATGCTGGTCACTTCCAGGGCAACAGGCAGGTACTCCACCTCACTAAGCGCTCACGGCTGGGAGTCTCCTACCTGCTGGCTTTCCCAGAAGTCACAATTCTGAGGTCAGACCACAATCAACAGATTTCTGGAAAGGTAAGACATGCAAACTTACCTCATAATTTACAGGAAAGAAAAGGGAACAGGAGGCTATTTTACCAGCAAGAACAGAGTTTTTTCGTCAAAGTCAAGACGAGATGGAAAAAAGGCAAATTTGGGGGAAGAGGAAGGGTGCCAGGTGAGTCTGGACTGCATCAAGGTTTCCAAATTATTCTGGAATGTGTCATGAGTTCCAATTTTTTCCCCCCATTTGGACTTGTTTAAGGAAAATGTTACACAAATCAGACTACTTTATGATAAAAATGGGACACAAATGAGATCGCGTGGTCTTTATGTGCTGTCTGATGGCAGCGCTGTGACGGGCTGGCTAGTTTAGAATGGTATTTTTTTAAATACGCAGTTTGATTGAGATGCACTTCATATACCCAGCAGTGCACCCACTGAAAGGGTACAAGCCACTGAGTTTTCGTGCTTCCAGAGTTGTGTGGCTCTCGACACATTCCAGTCTTAAAAACATTTCCATCACCCTCATAAGGGGTTTGCTGACAACCTGTGGCAGGGGACTGCACCCAGCCCGCCTCTCTCTCCCTCCGCAGAGCGGGTCTGTTACCTGCCCTTAGAAAGGCCTTCCACCTCACACTCTGTGGTTCAATCTCCTGCCTGGGGTACAAAAGACTTCATTCTTCAAATCAGGCCCAAGCCGAAGGAACTTCTTTTCCAACAGAATTCATCCCCAGACCGAGGCGAGGTCAGCTCCTCCTGACCTGCCCTGTGCCCACAAAGGGAGGAGGTGTTAGCAACAGAAGGGATCTCAGGCCCCGCTAATCTGGTCAGGGCAGGAACCCATGACAAAGGCTGAAGGGTGGCAGGTGCCACAGAAGCAGGTCTGGGAAGCCCTTGGGCCAAAGCAGCTAGGGCTCTCCGATCCCGGGGCGTCCGTCTGGGGCACAGAGCCACTCAGCTCTGTTCGTCCTCCTCCAGCTCACCCTCCCTTGCTCGGAGAAGCCTTCCTGGACCCCAATCCAGGTCCGTGTCCTTCCCTGCGCTCCCCCAGCTGCAGGGCACTGATCACGGTGGGCAGCTGTCTCTGGTGCCCCGTGCCTGGGGCCTCTGAAAGGACTGATCTCTTTGGCTCACCTCTGAGTCTGCAGTGAAAATGTCTGTCACACACGAGGGTAATTCAAAAAGTTCATGGAAAAATGAAGCAGAAAAGCTTTATTTTGGTCTAAAAATTTTGAAAGCCACGTATGGTTTCTCATGATAAGCATTTTCACAAACACTTTGAAGATTCCTTGTAGAAGGGGGTATTAAAGGTTTGCTGGCTCCATCCATCCACCCTCATACCCACCCCACCCCCTGTCTATCCATTCACTGCGTTCCTATCACCACCAACAGGCCTGGGACAGCCCAGGAGCTGGGACTTCCTGGGGGTTACAATTCAGTCACAGGATAGGACAGGATCGGGTAGTGGGGAGAGAGGATGAGGAAGAGACAGAATTTGGGATGGGGTGTGCGCTTATGAATAGGGCTGAGCATGTGGGTGTCTGGAGAGCTAGGAGTGGGGGCAGGCTGTTGTCACCCAGGACCGCAGGAAGGACCCTCTGAGAAGGTGGAGGGGGGAATCTGAGGACTGACATGCAGTAGGTGGGGACAGAGCCACGCAGGTACTTGGGGAGAGCAGGGGTGCTCAGCACAGCGAGGCCAGCCTGGAAGCTCCTGGGGCCGCCCTGGAGAGGGCCAGGGGACAGCGTGGAGGTGAGGGCAGTCTTACAGGGAGCACAGGGATCAGACTGTGGGTCCTGGGCCACCTACGTCAGACAGGAGCCATTGGTGGCATAGGCGCAGGAGGTAACTATCTGACTTACACCTTAATGGGATCATCTTAGCTAAGGTGACCAGAGGGCAAGGCCAGAGTAGCAGGCTGATTTTGAAGCCACTGAAGTAGCCAAACCTGGCCAAGGCCAAGTGCCAGCAAACACCATCCTGGAAGCCCACTGTGGCATCTGCCCATTTTTGTCAATGAAGACGTGCTGGAGCCCAGCTCGTGGCTGTTTCTGACTGCAATGGTAGAGTCTTGTTGAGATGTAGACCCTATGTCCCAAAATAGCCTGAAATATTTACTATCTGGCCCTTTAAGAAAAAGTTAGGGGCCGGCACTGTGGGGTAGCGGGCAAGGCTGCCGCCTGCAGTGCCAGCATCCCATATGGGTGCCGGTTCCAGTCCCAGCTGTTCCACTTCCCATCCAGCTCTCTGCTATGGATTGGGAGAGCAGTGGAAGATGGCCCAAGTCCTTGGGCCCCTGCACCCACATGGGAGACCCGGAAGAAGCTCCTGGCTCCTGGGTTCAGATTGGCACAGCTCCAGCCGTTGTGGCCAACTGGGGAGTGAACCAGTGGGTGGAAGACCTCTCTCTCTCTCTCTGCCTCTCCTCTCTGTAACTCTGTCTTTCAAATAAATAAATAAATCTTAAAAAAGAAAAGAAAAAGTTAGCTAGGCCCTAACCCAGGAGACAGGTGTGGTGGTGAATGGTTCTGGCTTCCTTCTGCACTTCCCAGGTAGAGCCCATAGGTGTAGGGTGGCACTGGACATGCAGAAAACAGAGGTCAAGGATAATGCCCAGCCTTGGCCTTGGCCCAGACGAGTAGGCTTGAGCCCCAGCTGTTCTCAAGGTTTCTCAGCCATCCCTTCCTTCTAGCTCAGCGTGGGTCATTAGGTCCCCTGGGCAGCTCAGCCTGGGGCCGGCCCCTGTGAGCACCTGTTTTACTGCTCCAAGATCTGCAAGTGTTTTTTGTTTGTTCTTTTCAGAGTAGGGCCTTTGGTGCTCTGCTTGAAGCCCCTTGGGTCCCCTGGTGAAGTCCACGATGGTTCGGCTGGCACAGGAGCCCACTGCTGCGTGGCTTCAGCTCCCGCTGCTCTGTTTCCCACCCCTCTGCTGCTTGTGGTCCCCAGGTGTGCACATGGTTTTCAAATCCTGCTCAGGCCGCCTGCCAGGATGTGCCAGGCCTCACCCAGGACATTCTTGAACACCTCTTTCTGGAGGCCCCTGCCCTGTCCGGGCTGCACCTTCACAGTGCAGATCAGATCATGCTGCGCATAGTTCAGCGGCACTTCCCAAGGAAGCCGGGAAGCCTTGGGAGCAGGGCCTTCCAGGACACTGCACTCCCTCGTGTTTGGAGAAGAGCACGGCGCGGAGCCCTGCCCGTGGTGAGTCTGCTGCCAGTGTGACAAGCTTTGAGGAACTGGCACTCCGTGCACTGAACCTATTCTACTCTCACAGCCAGAACCTCTTCCACCAGACACGCCCTCCTCCAGCAGGGATGCCCCAGGCCTTCAAACTGTCCATTCATCCCCAGGCTACAGAGCAAGCGGGCACAAGGACACATCAGCTCCATGGGAGGAGGAACGTCAATCACATGGTGCACCACGCCAGACTGTCCACAATACATCCTCAGGAAGGAACGGGACCCAAGGGCACAGCAGTCGACCCAAACTCACCAATAAGAAACTCAGTGAGACCCTTCCATCTCTATCCAGTTCTTGGCTGGAATGGACATGGAACAGCCCTGGTGGGCGTCACAGACACCAGCGGTCCTCTTACATCCTGGTTTAACTGGGCTGGGCCTGGATGGCTTTCCACAGGTGTACGTAGACCCAGTTCAGGGCCTCCAGTTGGGGAAACTTTTGCCAGTGCTGGGACTCCATGCTTCCCAAAAAGCTATGCCTCTGGGTAGCTGGGCACCATCAAGGTGGACTGTGGCCTCTCGGGGTTGAAGGACAGCTGCAGGACAGCTGACTCCTTTGTAGCTGTGGTCTTCTAGTTGGCTGGCTTCCCAAACAGGTAGCTGGTGGAGCCATGGAGGTATAGGAGGGAGAAGGGACAGGAGCTAGGAGCTGACCCTAGGCCATGCTAAACTGAGCCTCATCATTCCTGGCAACAGGACAACGAGGCCAGCATCCAGCCTGAGGCCACAGAGAGCTCCTGGAGCTGGGTGATGTGTCCCTCCTCCAGCTCCTCCAGGATAGTGTAGCTTAGCACATGATGGAGGCTGGAGGCCACCAGGCAAGTGGTTTGATGACAAAGTGCCCAGTGCCAGGGACAGGACCACTCTCAAGGCGTGGCTGTGGGTTTCCAGCTGTCTGCGGATTCCAAGTCAGTAACAGAAGCAGTTCTCCTCCAAGCGGCTGGAGAGCTGTGCGGTTTTGCTCTCTGGCAGGCCTCTGAGCCACACTAGGGACAACATGGGGTAGGGAATGACAGGGAAAGATGAGGACACAGCAAGGGAGGCTGGGTAAAGAAGAGCTGGGACAAGACACCAGCTTGGCTACGTACTGGCTGTGCAACTCCAGGGAAGCTGCTTAACCAGCCTGACCTTAGGAAACCAACTGGAGAATGAGTGTATTACGGTACTCCCGAAAGGTGTTGGAAAATGAAATGAAAAAATCAGCTGAGTTTGCTGTGAAAAGATTTTGAGATCCATCCATACAAAGGTCTTCAAAGAGTTCATGGCGTAGAGGGTTACGGAGCAGCTTAGTCCGTATTGCAGTGCCAGACGGAGTCCTGGCTGCTCTGTTCTCATCCAGATTCCCAGTAATGCACCCGAGAGAGCAGCAGGTGACGGCCCGAGCACCTGGGCTCTGCCACCCACAGGGCAGACCTGGATGGAGTTCCCGGCTCCTAGCTTTTCCCAGTCCCAGCTTTCATGGCCTTCTGGGGAGTGAATCAGTGGATACAAGCTCTCTCTCTGTAACTGCCTTTAAAATAAAATAAAACCAATCTTTAAAAAAAATCATGGAAATGCATCTTACAAAAACAACTCTGCATGGATTTCCAATTTTTTGCATTCAAATGAACTTCTTTTTTAGCACCACTTCTCCGTGAACTCTTTGAAGTCCCCTTGATGGCTGCCTCCCCCCAGGGAGGTCCTGAAGATGAGACCACCGATGCACGGAACGTGCTGGGTTCAGAGCTTGAAGCAAAGCAGGGGCCACCCTGGGAGCCAGCTGTGCCTGCACCGCCCTCACTCCTGCCCCAGGGGCTTCCTGCAGCAGGGCCCTGCCCGTGCTGGCTCCAGCCTAGTTAGTCTGGTGGCCCCACAGGCTTGCGTGTTAAAGGCTTGTCAATGGTTCCGAGAGGGTAGACTCAATCAGGTGTGATGTTCCGAGGTGGGGCCTCTGGGGAGTGATTAGATTGGATTAAGGTATCAGGGTGGAGATCCGTGATCATGGCTCTATAAGGAGGAGCATAGACAGACGCACGCTCCCCCTTGCCATGTGAGCTCTGCACTGCTTAGGGGCCCTGCCAGCAAGGACGCTGAACCAACGGCTCCAAAACAGCCAAAAGAAACCTCCTTCCTTCCTAAGCAGCCTGCCTCAGGGATTTCGTTATAGTAAGGAAAAGCCAACTAACACAGCACTGTCCCCTGGGCCTCCCTGGGCCTCCCTGGGCCTCCCTGGTGCAGGGTCTGCCTCCGTGCTACTCCAGCGACTCCTTCCACAAGCTGCCCACTCACTTGGCAGGGAAGCGGCCTCCCATTGCCACGAGGGGAGGCTAGGTTCCCTGATACAAGCTAGGCAGTTAGTGCTGCAATCATATGTGGTGGGGTCAACAACTCACACACAGTGCTGGGCACACAGTAGGTGCTCAAGAAACACCTGCTGAGTAAAAGAAGGAGTGAAAACACAAACTCTACTGAGCTCAACAAACTCCCAAATGCACATAACCAAAAGGCTTAACAACACTCTGGGTCAGTCCCAGAACTTTCCAGAAAGCTTACAAATTTGCCACTGCGTGTGCCTCCACTGCTCAAGACCCTGTGTTTGGCTGGGGCACCGACATTTGCCAGTGTAGGCCGGAGCCTGATTATTGTTCTTTTAAGCAGCACCCTGGCTGATAGTAGAGATGCAGCTGCTGACTCTCACACCTACAGGGCAGGTGTCAGCGGGCACAGGAGCCTGGACAGCCCTGAGGACTGCTGGCCAGACACTGGCAGTCAAGACCCGACTAATTAGCAGGTGAACTCAGGAGGCTCACGTGAGGGGCTGCGGGTGAGACCCACAGTGCCCCAGGCTCCTTCAGGGCAAGGCTGCGAATTTCTTCAGTTCCCTAGGCCTCAAGGAGTGTCCCTGGACACCGGGCTCAGCAGGTTGAGGGCCCAGATGACCTAGGACTGTTTCAGCAACACCATCTACCACGTGTGGCCTTAGGTGAGTCCCTTCTCTTTGGGCCTCAGACCCCTTGCTGGTCACGTGAGCCTGGATTACGGGGACAGCGTAATGCCAGCAGCACAGGGCCCCTCGCCAAGTGCTCTGCTGAGTGATGCCCACACCACTGGGACGGTTCAGGGACAGAGAGTAAAGCAGGGCCCCTTCCTGGCAGTGTGACCTTGTTGGTCACCTCCCACCACGGTTACCGCGCTCCTGGAGAGGAAATACTCTGTCTCCCTGAGGTGCCACAGAGTGTGTGGGACAGCATCAGCCCTGGGAGCTGGGTCGTCACAACCAGGTGGGTGCCCAAACCCCCTGCTGCCTGTGCCGGCACCCCCCCACCCAGCTGCTCCCACACTGCTATCCCCCATTCACTGCCCACCCTTCCTGTGCAAGAGCTGAGCGAGCACATCCAGGTCCAGAGGGCCCCGAGTCCAGGACAGCCAAGATGAAATCCACATCACCAGGGGCCCTGCTCCGCTCCCCCAACGGCCCAGGTCCTCTGGGGGACTTCCCCCTCACCTGGTATCCCTGGTGTAAGTCTTCATGTCCATGTCTGCCTCCCTCCCCTGGGCTGTCACCTGCAGGAGGCCCAGGGCAGGCTGCTGGAGGTGGTCAGTGCACACTTGCTGGGAGAACGGATCGCCTGAGACGGCGGGTGCCCGGAGGTCTGCTGGCCCGGTGCCCTCTCTATGGCTGACAGAGTCCGAGTTGCCCATGCAGGGGCCTGAAGGAGCTGGGCAAGCTGTCCTGCTGGCCTGCCACCCTGAGCTCACAACCTCGCACAGACACGATGCCACAGTGTGCCCAGCTCCTGCCTCCCTATTCCGGTGACTGGGGACTCCGCGCTGGCATAGTGGGTACGCAGTGCTCACCCTGCTGAGTTCCTGCCCGTGCGAGGCAGCGCCCATCATCAGTCCCACTGTACACTAGAGGCCATCAGGTGCAGGGCATGGCACAACTCCCTGACATCACACTGTCGTTCCTGGGTGGGTCTGACTCCAGGACGGGTGCCCCAACCTCCCCACAGCAGGGGCTCCCTTGGCACGGATGTGGCATGGTTTCAACACTGTGACACACTGACACACTCTGGCACACAGCAGTGCCTAGCCTGAGCAATGGTGCCTATGAAGCTGTTTCTGATGGGTCTTCAGGCTGGGCCAGCACCCAGGGCCCCTCTGCTGGCCATGGTGGAGACAGGGGACACGGCGGATTCTGCATTTGCCCTTTGCTGGTGGTGGAATGTGGCAGGCAGAGAGAGGGACAAGGGACAGACCATTCTCTCCAGCGGCCGGGTGCTACTCCAGGACGCGAGAACACGGCTCTGAGCTGCTGGGTGCTCCCTGGGGCTTCAGGCTGCCAAATCTGGCCAAGAAAAGCACATTTTTCCAAAACGCCCAGGATTCTGTAAATGTCAGCTATTTCAGAACATTTTCCAGGTTCCTGAGGGTGGGAGGGGGGTCTCCGGGGGAGGCTCATTCCTTCAACACCTACTCTTCCTGCCACCTGGATGTTTAAGGAGGCCACCAGCAATCCAAGGGGCTGAAGCATGGAACCCAGCGGTCGCACAACTGTCGCCTGTGAGGTCAGAAAGCCTCAACAGAAGGGGGCTGTGCCTCAGATGCTCTGCAGGAAAGAGAGAACCCGGAAGGGGAGCTAACTGTTCCCTCAGGAGGCCAGAGGAAGCGCTAGAACGCAGCGAGCTCTGAGACTCGGCCGAGGGACCCGCTTGCCCCAGCGGTCACAGTGGGATTAGTGCCACGGCCGCTGTCACACACTGACCTTGTCATTTGATGAAGACCAGCTAGCCTGGTGCCTCGCACAGAGTTGGCATGCAACGAACGGCACTTCTGTCCCGCGTGGCTGGAAGTATACCAGGTACGCGTGCACCTGAACTCTGACCGACGAGCAAACGGCTTGGGAGGAGCCATGGCAAATCAGTCCAAAGTTAGTGTTCAGAGTCAAGCGTCTCACACCCAGACCACGGTGTGAATTCTCACACTCCACGTGGAGACCGAGGCGGCGGCTCTGGAGGACTGAGCTCACGGCAAGGAGCCACAGAGGCAGTCCAAACAGTTGGTCAGGCCCGGCCTTGGAACAGGCTTCGGCGAGGAGGCCGAGGCTTCGGGAGCCAGGCTGCGAGAGTGTGAAAGATGCCTCACGGCGGCCATTCCCATCATCGGGGAGAACGCGGACTCTCAGCCCTTCGGGAATTTGAGATGTTAGAAAAAATAACACTGTGTGTATTCTGGAAGAAAAGCACATTTCTATAAAATGCCGTGGCTGGACAGCCGCGAATAAAGGATGCTGTATTTGAGTCCGGGGATGCTGGCTACAGAGAGAAACCTCAGCAGAGGTGCAGGAGCAGGACCTGCTGGTGGCTCCAGCATGCCAGTCTCGGCGGCTTTCTTGGGGACAACTCCAAGCCATGGGGATGGGGTGGGGGGCTCTGGAGACTCCTGTCAGTCCCTGAAGCCTCCTGCACAGAACGACAGCCCCGAGCAAGCAGGATGGTTGGCTCAAAGGTTTGGATTATCAGAATGCCCTGCCTAGCTAAACGGCAAGAGGACATTCAGAGACGAGAAACTGATGCTCTTTGTATTCTGCCTTGAACTAGCCCTGTGGCTTCCCACTACCCCCACCCACATGCTTCACTGGTCACCAAATCCTGTTAGTTCCGCAGCCCAGCTATTTCTGGATCTGTTCGTGGTTCCGTACCCTAGGGAAACCCTTGCGCAAGACCTTCAGTGGCGCCTAGGATTTGTTGAGGGACACAAAACTGGCCACAACCTAAGCATCCACCAATTAGGGACTGGTTAAACACACAACGGGCTGCTCAGATGAGGGACTGCAGCAGCCGAGCACGAATGAGAGCGCTCTTAGGAACGGACGTGAGAAGTCTCCCGTGTACACGGCTGAGTGAAAGCAGCAGTTAGTTAGGGATAACAACTGGTATGACCCTAAGAAGTGAGTCAGGACACGTGTAAGTGCCCAGGCAAAGTCATGGGAGGCCACACAGCAGCCTGGGGAAGGTGGCCTGCTACCTCATCCGTAAGGTGGGCAGAGCGCCACCTCCTGCAAGGTGGTGAGCGATAGGTGAAGGGATTCATCACCTGTGTCTCTTTCCAGCCCCCCCCCCCCTTCCCAACTTCAGCCAGTCAAAACCCAAGCCCACTGCTGCCTGCAGCCGGTCGAGCCAAGTCCATTGCTGCTCCTGCCCCTCATCCTCGCCTACCTGGGAACACGCCAAGGCTTCTGCTGCTTCCAGGACAATAGTACGACCCTGCCTAGCTTTCACTCCACTACCCCGTGGCCATGCCTTGGCACACGCCACTCCCCTCGATGCAAGCAGCCATGGCCACCTCCCTCTCTGTGCGAGCTGGCTAAGTCTGTTGTAGCCGTCCGGCTGTCTCCATATGCCCAGCACAGGATTTATCTGATTCACAAAAAAGCCTCCGAAAACTCCCACTCAACAAATCCTCCTCTGCCTGAGCGCAATCGAAGTATCGCTCACGAGCTCCTCGGAACTGCAACAGCTCTTTTTAGAAGACGCCAGCCCTGCCCCTCCCCTGGTCCTCTCCACCACGTGGTCCCCCGCCCTGGTTCCCCAGAGTGGCCGTCCAGGGCGGACAGAGCACAGTGACTCCCGCCTCTCCCCACACCAGCATCTCCGCCTGCGCTTTGGCCCTCATTCTTGGCGGGTCCGCACGAATGAACTCACTTTCCCTCTGGCCCACTCATACTCAGCTGTACTACTCATGTGGCTTCTCATTTTCTCCGATTCAAGGCACAAGCACTATGAGTCGTTCTCGGGAAAGAGGCAACGTTGTTCTCAATCCCTGTTCCGTGGAGCACGCTGGGGTTCCTAGAGGTAGTCACCAATCCAGTCAGGGTGGCTTTCAAGACCGTTCACAGTTTCGGAGTTTTCAGCCATAAATGAGCTTAATCTTGGGCATCTGTTACCATTTGTCTGCTAATGAGGACTGGCAGGTGGTGAAACAAGTGACTTGGAAGCAAAAAATAAACATCAGCAGAAAATGGCTTTGGCAAGTTCTCCAAATAACTGAACTTTCCCTTCAGCCCAGGGACCAGATTAGGGCTTCACACTTGGAGGGGAATGGATGCCACAGCACGGGTCACGGGCTTCCCGACGTGCACCTGCCCCGGGGCATCCTGCTGCCCAATAATCCTTAGAACGGAAGATAGGGCAGTTCACACAGTGGGAGCGGGCAGCTCTGGTCTGAATCCCAGGCTGGCCACCTGTGAACTGGGTGCCATTGGGTCAAAGTGCTCAGCTTCTCTGGGTTCAGGCTCCCCACCCATACAGTGGGAAATGACACCAGCCTCCCAAAGCCGTAGTTAGGTCAAGGGGCCTGCCCTGCGCAGGCTGGCACTGCAGACAGGATGGCAGTCTGTACTGGGCACAGGGACAGGATGTGTGCTGGGCTGCTGGCCTCAGGCAGGAGTCCGTGCTCTCTCTGGCCCTGGCCCTGCGTCCGCGAGCTGCAGACCACAGGACAGATGCCCTGCCCGGAGTGCTCAGGCCCTCTGCTGTGCGAGAAGGAACGTCCTGCCTGCTCCATGTCAGCAGTGTCTCACAGCGCCTAACGAGGGCTTTCGGAAAAGAACCAGTCTGTGCTGGTGCCTGTGACGCTCGGATCACCAATGTTGTGTGTGCAAACTCTTTGAATGTGTAGAGTGGGAACCTACGATCTAGGGTCCTGACAGAAATTACGAGTGCAGAGGCCCTTTGCTGCCTGCTGCTTGAGGATTAAGCACTGCTCTGGGCATGCAGGCGAATAAACTCATTTTCTGTGCGTGATGAAGTGAGTGACGTTTTCATTGCTGTTTCTTGCTTTTCCAGTTGTGATGAAGTACACGTAACACACAGTTCCCCAGCTCAGGCATTTCCAAACGTACACTTCGGTAGTATGAGGACACGCCCGTTCCCATTTTTTCCATGGAAAGACTGAGGCCCAGTGAGGTGAATCAGTTGGCTCAAGATCACGCACGAAGGACAGGGTGCAGGTAGGAAGTTGGGGCTTGAACCCAGGCTGTCTAGTTCCAGGCTCTGCGCTTCCGTAAGGCTCTACTGCTGGGAAAAGAAGCCCCACGGCGACGGACAGCAAGAACGAGGGAAAGGCGGACGCTAGAACTGACTTTATGGTGACCTCAGAGCGGCCAGATTTGTGAATGTTCTCTCTTCTGGGCCTCGTTCCATCTTTTCCAACTGTTCTGAAATAACTGTGCTGGGAGACAGCAATGGGTGGGAGCTCGTCCCATGAGCAGGGACAGGCCCATGCTGGCGAGCGCAGACGGGCGTGGGGCTGGGCCTCTCACTCCGGGCGCTCGCTGAGGCACAGCCACACTCACATGGGGGCTGAAGACGGGGTCTGGTCTCCCACCCCTCCCCGTAAGCAGGCAGGGAGTGTCCCCGCAGTCTGACACGCCATCACACGCAGCAGGCTCCCGGCACGGGCACGTGCGCAGTCGAGGCAGGTGGCGGCCTCAGAAGTGACCCAACATCCACTTCTCAGGAACTCGTCTCCAGCCTCTGCCTCCTAGGAAAGGCGTCTGGGGCACGATGGCTGTGCTGCTCGCTGTGTGACCACAGTTCTCAAGGGAGGGGGCTGCCACTGTGTCCACTGGGTGGGGGTCTTTGGGAGCATGTTTATTAAACTAGCTGAGAGGCAGTGAGACAGAGACTGGCACTGAGAGCGCTCCTCTCTGCAGTTTACTCCTCAAACGCCCGCGATGACGGGGGTTAGCCTGGACCCAAGGCCAGGAGCCAGGAGCTCCATCCAGGTCTCCCACATGGGTGGCAGGGACCCAGAAACTGCAGCCACCACCTGCTGCCTCCCAGGGTCTGCACCGGCAGGAACAGAACCCAGGCACTTGGTGCTGGGTGCAGGCTTCTTCACCTCCAAGCCAAACACCCACCCCGGGGGACCTGTTCTAAGAGGGGAATCCTGCAGGCCCTGGCTTGAGAACCTGGTTCCCTTCCAAGCTGGGTGCCCCCAGCTCCAGGGCACCTGAAGAGCTTTTTCTTCCTGGCCGTCCCAGTGGCCCTGAAAAGAGGCCTAGCACACAGGGGACCCTTGGACTCGGCTCAGGCCTGATTTCTGAGCGGGCTCGGTGCGCCCCCACCCCGCCACTTGCAGGCTTGTGCCAGGAAACTTGGCTTCTCTTGCTGAGGCAGGAGCGTGGACTCTCATTTCTACTTTCTGTTCACGACGGGCCAGGGGCGAACTTGTGCAAGAAGCGTTGTTCGCTGTGACCCTGCACTGCTGCCCTGGTTCGGAAGTGCTGGTCTCGGGAGACAGCATTTTGCAGGTCTGCCCTTGACCTTTGTGACCTCAGCCTGCCTCCCAGAGCTCCAAGGTCTTGGCCTGGGCCTCACAGTACAGAACAGGGCAAGTGGGATCAGCTTCCAGAGAGGCCAGGAGGAGCAATCAGCGCCTGTCAAAGCTGATTCTTCCAACTACAGACGCACTTTCACACACAGGGATGACTTCTGCCCCAACGTGCTTAAGAGCTGGAGCTGGCAATGTGGCTGTGGCCCCCCCACCTCCCGCCCCGGCCCCCGCTGTGAATGCTAAGGGGCCCGTGATTAAGTCGATTTCTGAAACCAGAGCTGGGGAACGCACTGCAGATGTGTGAAAGCAGAAATTAAGAGGCATCGGGTTCAGCGGGGTGCTGGGGCTCCGGGTCTGAGCGGGGTGACTTGGGGTCAAGGGATTGCTGGGGGGTGGGGTGGGGTGGTGGATAATGTGTGACTTTAGGGAGGACAGTCCCTCCAGGCACAAAGGGAAAAATGGTAAAATCTTCTTCCCAGGGTTGTTGGGAAGTGATAAAAAAATAGATAAGGTGCTTAGCAGCTCAATATATTTTGCTTACAAATGGAGGGGTTGGGGCTGGTATTGTGGCGCAATGGGTTAAGCCATCGCCTGACACTAGCATCTGTTTCAGTACTGGTTTGTGTCCCAGCTGCTCCACTTCTCACCCAGCTCCCTGCTAATGTGCATGAGACGTCAGTGGAAGATGGTCCAAGTGGGGCCGGTGCTGTGGGTAAAGCCGCTGCCTACAGTGCTGGCATCCCATATGGGCACCGGTTCCAGGCCCAGGTGCTGCACTTCCGATCCAGCTCTCTGCTATGGCCTGGAAATGCAGTAGAAGATGGTTCAAGTCCTTGGGCCCCTGCACCCATGTGGGAGACCCAGAAGAAATTCCTGGCTCCTGGCTTCGGATCGGTGCAGCTCTGGCTATTGAGACCATTTGGGGAGTTAACCAGCAGATAGAAGACTCTCTCTCTGCCTCTCTGTGTAACTCTGCCTGTCAAATAAATAAGTAAATCTTTAAAAAAACGGCCCAAGTACCTGGGCCCCTGCTACCCACGTGGGAGATCTGGATAAAGTACCTGGCTCCTGGCTTTGATCTGGCCCAGCTCTGGCTGATGCCAGAAAAATCTCTCTGTGTCTTCCCCCCTCTCTCTGTAACTCTGCATTTCAAATAAATAAATAAATCTTAAAAAAAAAAAAAAAAACCAACAACCAGAAAACAAATGGCGGGGTCCTCCATTCTGGGTGGCAATCGAATTTCCCACCTCACTAGCCCATAGGCCCATGCTCTGGCTGCGGACACTGCAGGACGGGGCAGGCTCTCCTTCCTGTGTGACCCCACAAAGGGTATTTTTTGCCTTGAGGAGCTGGAAAGAGAAAATTGGCTCCAGTTTTATAATCGGAAACAAGAAAAATAACAGAGCTAGAAACTTAGTTTCTGGGAAACATCACCACGGGATGGCATTGGCACCTAGTGCACATCCCCAGGAGAGGGAAGACAGAAGCGACATCTGTGAGTTAAACATTGATTTTTTTTCTTTTTTGGCTGTCAGTCGGTGGCTTCGCGGTTAGCTCCGCTGGCTCCGAGCGCTGTAGTCTTCGCGTTCTTCGTCAGTTACTCAGCTGCCAGAGGCTGGCCCTGGCACGGCCAGGCTTCTCGGCAGAACCCTGAGGTGTTCCGTGTCAGGCTGACACAGTCGGTCTGTTTGCCTTTGATAAAGATAACACCTGTGACAAGCACAGTGCTCCCAGTTGCTCCAGGACAGACATGGCTCCCCCAGCCCAAAAGGAGGCTGGGGCGAGGAGCGAGGTAGACAGAGCGTGGCCCTTAGGGGACTTAATCCCATTTTTTTTTTTTTTTTGACAGGCAGAGCTAGACGGTGAGACAGAGAGAGACACAGAGAAAGGTCTTCCTTCCATTGGCTCACCACCCAAATGGCTGCTACAGCCGGCGCGCTGTGCCAATCTGAAGCCAGGAGCCAGGTGCTTCTCCTGGTCTCCCATGTGGGTGCAGGGCCCAAGGACTTGGGCCATCCTCTACTGCACTCCCGGGCCACAGCAGAGAGCTGGACTGGAAAAGGAGCAACCAGGACAGACCCGGCGCCCCAACCGGGACTAGAAACTGGGGTGCCAGCGCCGCAGGTGGAGGATTAGCCTAGTGAGCCGCGGCGCCGGCCAGATTAAGTCCCATTTTCTAGCTGGCCCCCCAATCCATTGCCAACTGGTGACAGGCACCAGAGTGGAGTCAGAGATGCCTGGGCCACAGGAGCTTACGGCCTGCTGGGAAAACAAGACTGGAGAACCCACCCGGCCCCAGCCCCTGCCTCCCCCGTCGCAGTGCACCCACCACACAGTCACTGCTTCTTGTTGAGCTTCTGTGCACTAACGCCAGCGCTGTCAAGGAGAGGAAACAGGGACTCTCCCCACAAGTGCCTTTTCCTTTCTGCAGGACCGTGGCAGCAAGCAAGAAAACAAACATGGCAACTGGAGTTGCAGATAAGGGCTACGAAGGCCGTGGGAAAAGTCTGGCAACTCTTCAGAAAGTTAAGTGATCGTCTGACCTCGCTTCCACTCCTAGATATACATCCCCGAAGAAACGAAAACAGATGTTCAAACAAAGCCCTGTACACAAATGTTCCCAGCAGCACTGTGCACGGCGGCCAGAAGGTGGAAAGAACCAAAGTGTCCATCGGGGAGGAGCAGAGAAGCAGGGCGCAGGCCGGCCATACCGTGCGCGTTATTCGCCATTGAGAGAAACGAAGTTGTGACACACGCTAACCTGTGCGTGGATGCTGAGGCCACTATGGGAAGCGAAAGCAGCCAGGCACCAACGGCTACGTGCTGGGCGACTGACAGGACAGGCCCAGGGCAGGGAACTCTGAAGACAGAGGGGGAACAGGAAGAGGAGGGAACAGGCAGGGGCTGCTCAATGGCTGCGGGCTTCCATTTTGAGGGATGAAAATGTTTTGGAATGAGCAGAGTGCTAATGAGAGCTCACTATTAGAACTGTGTGTGTACTCACCGCCCTGAGTGGTTCCCCTTCAATGGTTAGTTAGTTCTGTGTTATGTGAACGTCACCTCAAGCTAACCAATGGAAACCAGCTGCTGTGCAGACGGCGTGCGGTGGCCGTGCATTCGGGCAAGGGCCCTGCAGAGGTACCTGAGCAAAGCCCTGGACGCTAAGCCAGTCCCAGCCAGGCAGAGGGTTCTAGGCACGGGGAGGCACAAAGATGGAAGCCCTGAAATGCAATGTGTTTGGTCCTGGTAAGGCCTGGCCAGAAAGCTTGTGTGGCTGTTAACACTGAGCTGTGTTATGTGTCCACAAAGAGGAGGGGAGAGGGGAGTGAGCAGCCGACCCCAGGACGAGGGCTATGGGTCACGGGGATGGGGGAAGTGGAGACTTTGACACAGAGGAGACAGCAGTGACAGAGGCAGGCCCAGTCCCTGTCCCGAGTTACAAGGCTGGTGATAAACAACATGGGGAGATGGGTCACTAGGCCCTGCTCGGTCAGGACCACTGCCTGTCAACCTGCCTGGCTGCTCTCTCAGGGCCTCCCCCCACACCCGGCCAGTGAACACCTGGGAGCAGCCGCCACTCCCCAGCGGCCTCCTATCGAGGCCTCCAGGGCAGAAGGCGCCCAGCAAGGAGTAATGCGCTGCTCTTGGAGGTCAAAGCCTGCCCTCGGAATGAAGGCGCTGGCCCGTGGGACCCCAGGGTCACTCCAGGGAACAGCTTCTGCTCTGGGGGAGAGGCTTCCTCGTGGGCTAGTTTTGGACACTGCCTGCCTTGGCAGCCCCAGGACAGTAGCCATTGCTGTGAGTCACTGGGACAGGTCCAGGAGAGCCCTGACCATAGGGCTGTGGCACCTCATAGCCACCGAAGGCTCCAGTCTAGACCTGGTTGAGCCTGCTCACTCCCACATGCCGGCCACCGTGGGCCCCTCCCTCCCTGGCCAGGGGCACGCATAGCAGAAATGCCATGGCCGAGGGCCATCAACATAAAAGTGGCCAGTGGAATTTGTGATTTCTTTCTAAGCCAAATGGAAAAAGGAAAACATACCCAAGTGCTAGTCACCTATTAGCCCCGATTAACGTGCTCCTGCAGTAGCTCCTCCCAGGAGGTGAAAGGTGTATTTTCATCAAACACAGTCATTGACAGCCTCTCCCGGAAGACCAACTGCTCTCTGACCACCACCCGGACTCGCAGATGCGAGAAGATGGGGCCCCAGAAAGCAGACCGCTCCAGCAGTCACTCCGAGGCTTGCGGCCGGCACTGGTTCCTTCCTCGCAAATCCTCCCCCAGGCATGGGATGGGGACACCACCACTGTGGAGGTGCGAGGGGTCACACACAGGAGGCCTCCTGGGCCTTCTCTGATGATCAGCGCCCCCACAGCCTGCTTGCCCAGCCTGCGCTTTGCCTTCTGCACTGCACTTGTGAGGAAGGAGAGGGCACGACATTCAGTCAGTGTGCGACCACCCCGACCTCCTACCTGGGGACACCTGCCTGGCCGCCCATCTGGCTCACCGTGGCGACAGACAGGAAGCACAGCAATGCTGCTCAAGACCCTCCCCCGCTGCCCCAGGTGAGGCGGGGTGCGTCTCAGTCTCCTTGTTCAAGGGTCCCAGATGAAACCACCAGAGGTCTAGGGCCCCAGAAGGCATCTCCTTGTCTTTCTGGGAGAAGCAGATGGGATCGCCCCCGGGGTTCGGTCTTCATTGACCAACACTGAATCGAAGGCACGGTACTAGGTGCTGAGATACAGCAGTGCACGGGACAGACCAGGGCCACCCAGGCAGGTGACGATCTACCCGGGAAAGAGACTATGACCAGGTACACTAATGCCTGCACCAAGTAAGGAACGGCTGCCAGGCTAATGGGATGGCGGGGGTGGGGGGTGGGGTAACCCCAGCCGGGGACTAAGCAGAAAAGGCCTCTGTGGTGGCAGCCACTTGGTGCAGCAGCTGAAGTTACTGCCTCAACACTGGCATCACACATCAGAGCGCTCGTTTCAAGCCCCAGCTCCTCTGCTTTGATCCAGCTTCCTGCTGAGGTGCACCCTAGCAGACAGCAGATGATGGTTCAAGTACTTGAGTCCCGGCCACCTGCACGGGAGACCTGGATGGAGTTTCCAACTCTTGGCTCTGCCTGGCTCTGCCTTGGCTATTGTAGGCATTTGGGGAGTAAACCAGTGGGTCGAAGATCTCTCTGTCTCTCACCGCCTTCCAAACGGAATGAACATAAAGATTCAAAAACCATGTACAGATACACAGCCAAAATTTCCAACAAAATAAAATAAACAAGCAAGAGAGACGACCTGTGTGAGAGACCTAGAGAACAACTGATGCAAAGGCCCTGAGGCAGGCAGGGGCTCAGGAACTGCCTCACAGCAGTCACTTAAAGCTTGCTGTGGGGATTGGTGCTTCCACAAGAACAAGACATCACTTTCCTTTTAAACTCATTTTCCCAGGGGCATACGGGAAAGTTCTCCAGAGGCCACGCAACGTATGCTGTCACAACGGAGCCAAAGCAGAAGCAGAGAGGGGAATCCAGCTGTCTTCTATTAAGCCAGACACTAAGGAGACTTGAAAAATTATAAAACAATTTTTGTTTGTTTTGGAAAACAGTTATTGTTCACATAAGTTCACAGGCAATGGCTTTACTAAATGCATACATCTTACAAGCACGGCCACAAATATCGGTACAAGTCACATTGACTAAAGCCCTCTGGGTTTCTCAGGACAGCTCTGAGGCGGGTGGACCTCCAGTGTCAGCAGGCCAGGGCACAGATGGAGTGAGCAGCGTGGCAGGGGCCAGCCCTCCTGGTCCTCACACCAGGTTTACTCCACGTGCAAGGGGAAGCTACTGGAAGGCTGGCAGCAGGGTCCTGGCATGATCTGATGTATGTTCTAGAAAGATCCTGCTGGCTGCATGGAGGGGAGGGGACACGGAGGACGCTGCTGCTGCGATTCCGGAAGCCCTGTGGGAGGAGAAAGGGGGAAGGACCTTCTGGGGGTCGAGGACGTGCTGGATGTGCGGAGGGGGAAGAGAAGGATTAGGGATGTTTCCCGGAGGCTGAGTATCGCTGTGGCAGCCCTGCCTACTGAGAAGGCAGGCAGGGAGGGGCAGGGAGCTGAAGTCACTCCTGTTCACGCCACGCCATGGCGGAGTGGCAGCGAGGCCTCTCTCCCTGCAGGGGACGTGAGTGGCACCTCCATGGGCAGTCAGGGGAGAGACCCAGCCAAGGGTTGGATGGCCACCTGCAGAGGCTGGCTACCTGTGACTTGCTGTAGTCCCACTCGGCACTGCCGCCCGGGCCAGTGTAGCCCCGATGATCTCCCAGCTCCCCTGGGAGCCCCGGCAGGGCGGGTGAGGTGAGAAGTCAGCACACAGAGCGGCACACAGAGAGACGGCAACACAAGTCCCAAAGGAGGCCACATTTGGCTCAGCTGCTTGTTCCAGGGAGGACTGGGTGGGGATAATCCTGGTGCTTTTCTCCTTAACCAGGAAGTCTCCAAACTCAAAGAGGCCCCATGACCTAAGGGAAAGAACTTCTCCTAAGGCCACTCTGCCTTCAGTTAGCCTGGGCTCTCGGCCCTCAGTTAGGTGTACTCAGTGACCGTTGCTGTAGAATGAGAAGCAACCTGGAGAACTTTTTAACAAAGAATCCTCCTGGCCCAGGCCCAGGCCCAGGCAGAATCATCTCGCATTTCCTAGCTGAGAACAGAGGTGGTGCCACAATCAGTCTCACAGCCTAGGGTTGGTTTTGAGAATGCAAACAATTCGCAAGGCAAGTGAACTGTGGCCCTTTTCTCGAACGTTCACATTGGGACGGAGAGCGAGTGACATGCTCAAAGCCCTTCCCTGGGACTCAGCAGACGCCCTGTTGGGAATTTACCCCCCAGACACGAGAAATTTCTACAACTACACAAAGACACTCCAAGGGTGTTCACTGTGACACCGTAAAAGCAAAACACTGGAAATGGCACAGAGATCTCTGATGAATACGAAAGGGTTAGGAAAGTTTTTGGCTCATCTGCATGTCAAAATGCCACGCAATGAGGATGCCACCAACTCATCTGGGCGACTGTGCAAGGCCGGTCCATCGGTCAGTGAAGCGGGTGCAGAACCACATACCCCCTGCCTTCCCATATGACATACAAATACACGTTCCCACAGGATATGCAAGAAACTGTTCACTGTGGTTACTTGCAGAGCAAAGAAGACCTATGTTTGGATCCTTAAAAATCACATGTCCACAGCATATACATTTTAAAGTGGATGAATCAAATGAAACAATAAAGAATACACCATACGCGGTGTTGGTGGGCAGTGGAGGAGGTTTGGGGGCTGGATCTGGGGCAGGTTCTGACGGCCACCCTATAACTGCTTTGGAAAACATGTTGCAGCAGTGCAAGCCGCAGCCCTCCGTGTGGAGGGACAGTGCTGTGGGGGTGGGGAGTGTGGCCAGATTCCCAGGGGAAGGCTCTCTTCCGAGGGACCAGGGTGCACACGGACTACTGAAGCAGACGTGTCAGAACGGAAGAGAGTCGGTCTTCAGGAGACGTTCTTCCTGTCTGCCAACTCCACCTTGAGCTTTCCCTCAAGTGCGTCTTTGGGGAGGGCAGGGGCAGGGCGAGAGGAGTGCTGGTCAGAGTGGGGAGACATGTTCCAGGGTCGGAGAAACGGACGCTGCCCGGGGCCATCCTCTCAGGCCCCAAACAGGAACCACGGGCGCTCTCTCCTGCGAGTCATCCTACGTGGAGAAGGAAGCTGTTCTCCCACGACCTCACTACTACTGATTTAAGCGTGTCCAAGAACTTTCAGAGAAACTCCTGCGTCTGAATTCTGAGAAGCTCTTCCACACACCCACCAAAGCCAACCCCACAGGGAAAGGCAGGACTGACTTGTGTGGCTTGCATGTAACCTGGCCCTCTGGTCAGTTCTGAGCGGCTGGTGCTTCATGGTGGCCTGGGTTCTGAGCGAGGAAGGGCAGCTCGCGGAGGCACAGGCGAGGAGACACTCTCCAGCCCCACCCAGAAGGGCACGAGCCACGGCGCAGGCTCCGGGACTGGCTTACCTGGCACCTTGTCCACGGATGCGAACACTGAGCGCTGAACCGTGGGGTCGCTGCTGCCCCGGCGGCCCTGGTCATAGAAGCGGAAAGGCAGGTGCTGGGTGGAGCTGGAGGAGCCGAGTCCAAAGCCCAGGACTTCGGTTGTTGGCTGGATCGGGAGGTCCAGGAGGGCTGCGGGCAAACAACACCACAGTCCACTCTCAGCATGCAGGACGGGAGGTGGGGAGAGTTTCCAGGGGCTGTGCCCTGCCGGGAAGCAGGCAGCCCGGAGCTGGGAGGTCAACAGGATGTCAAAGACCCACTGAGGTGGGGAGGGCATTTGGCACAGTGATCAAGCTGCCACATGAGCCCCAGAACCCTGTACTGGAGTGCCTGGGTTCGAGGCCCAGTTCTGGTTCTGATTCTGGCTTCCTGCTAATGTGCGCCCTGGGAGGCAGCAGGTGCTAACTAATAGTAGGGGCACTGCTATACACGTGGGACACTGGGATGGAGTTTCTGGTTACTGATGTCATGTTAGGCTGGCTCATTTGTGGAATGAACCAGTACACGGAAGATCTCTGTCTTCCTCTGCCTTTCAAATAAATAAAATCAATGAATAATAGTAAAAATAATAATAAAAATCTACTAAGGCTCAAAAAAACAACTGTGTGTTTGACAAGGGGTTCAGGCCAAGAATGGGACTAAGAAAAAAGGGGTCCCGGGCCAGTCTCCACACTGCATTCACGGCTTTGGTGTATAAAGGACTCTTATCAAGCAAAGCTTGCCTGCTGGTTCCATCTCAGACCCTAATGCATGTGGGACCAAGTCTGCCTTGAAAATTCTCTCTCTCTCTCTCTCTCTCTCTCTCTCTCTCTCTCTCTCTCACACACACACACACACACACACACACACACAGCCATCCCTCAGTACCTGTGGGGTTCAGGATCCTCTACCCAAACCAAAATCCGAGGATGTTCAAGTTCCTTATGTAAAACGGGACTGGCATGTAACTTATGTACATCTTCCCAAAGGTGTTAAATCACCAGACACAACGTAACTGCCACACGCACAGTCGTTAAACAATGTTAGAACAATGATGAGAAGGTCTCTATGCGCTCAGCGCACTTGTCATTGCGAATGTGGTACCTGCGCACGAGCGCGTGCATGTGAGAGAGTACATCTGTGCGTGGACAGGTGTATTTATGGGGCATGTTTCTCTGTCTCAGCTGCTGTTCTCCCTTCCATAAACAAGTCTCATGTCAATTTGGAGGGGCTTTTAAAAATCAATTTAAGAAATACCCAAGGCGTTAGTTCCAACAGCCACTCTGCAGCATAATTCTCAATTTTCAAATGAAAGATCTGGCCTTCATGTCGGCCATGAGAAATTGCTTTGCATTAAAAAAAATCCCTCTGAAAATAAATCTTGAAAGAAAGGGGCTGAATGATTTAAGTCACTCTGCACATTACAAAATGCTTCTGCAATGATTTTGGAGGCCAAGTTTCAGCCAAATGAGAGTAAGGTAGGGAGGACCACGCGGGAGGCAGGCCCTGCGCCTCGACAAGGAAGGCCTGCAGCTGGAAATAACCCAGCCGATGGAGTGTTTATTTTTAGGTTATTTCTTCAGAAATTCCCCCTGCCTCCACAGCGACCTCACGGGAATGGTTGCTGGTGCCTGGACCCGGTGGCCCGGAGCAAAGCTGCTTGTCGTGTGGGGGTTCGCAGGAGGCCTCCCCATTGAAGAAAACACCATGCGCCTCAGCGAACGCAACACCTTCAGTTCAGGGCCTCGCTGAGAACCCCCATCCTCGGCAAGCAGGGCTGCCCCTCAAGAGAGCCAGGAAGGAATGAGCTTGCATAGCCACCTTGCTGCCCGCGGGACTTTGGGGCAGCAAGCCTCAATCTGACCCTCAGTTTGCTCCTTTGTAAAATGGGTGGAACAGACCCTACTGAAGAGGACCCCAGGTGGGACAGGAGAGTCTAAGCACTTTGCGGCCACAGCCTTGGGAATAGCAGTGCGGAGGATCGACACACGGTCCCTCACGAAGGGCTCCTGCCTGCTAGGGAGGGCTGGCTCTCAGACCTACAAACCAAACTCTTCTGGAAACCAGACACCGAACAAGTATGACATGAGGAGCAGCTTCCCTGAACTATTTGTGTCCGCTTCTAGAGGAGCGAGGGGGTTCTGGAAGTCCGCGCTGGGGCTGCTCTTGCCCCCAGGCCCGGAGGACAGCTGTGGGCCAGCCACTCACCAGCGATCCTCTGCATCTTCATGCGCCGTGCCTGGATGCGGCCCTTGGCCAGACGCTGCTTGGCGATGATGCAGCGGATGTGGTCCGAGAAGACGAAGGTGGCCTGCAGGATGGGGAAGGGCCTGGAGTGCGGGCTGGACGCGGGCTTGTGCACGGTGATGTTGAGGGCGCGGCTGTCATCCTCCACACCCGTCACCTGCATGTCCTGCGGGGAGGAACCAAGGCACAGCGTGCATGTCCTGCTCAGCGGCCGTGGATCTGAGTCTCAGCCACAGAGGGGCCCGGGTCAACCCCGCTCTGTAGGGGACCTCCAGAGACAAAGAGGGGCACAAAGCAGACCAGGTCCAGTAGAAGACAGGCCAGAAGCCCAAGCGCTCCAAAGGAGCCAACGCTGCCTGTGGTGGCTAGGACCTGTTTCTAGGAGGAATTTTATTTTTTAATATTTATTTTAAAATTTATTTAAAATAAATAAATCTCATTTACTTGAAGAGCAGAGTCACTCACACACACACACACACACACACACACAGTCTTCTATCAAATGGTTTCCTTCCAAAATGCCTACAACAGGCAGGGTGGGGCCAGAATGAAGGCAGGAGTGAGGAGCTCCCTCTGGGTCTCCCACGCGGGTGCAGGAACCCAAGCCCTTGAGCCATCATCTGCTGCCTTCCAAGATGCACCGGCAGGAAGCTGGACCAAAAGTGGAAAAACGGGGACTGGAACCAGCACTCTGCTATGGACTGCAGGTATTTCAAGTAGCAGCCAAACCCTCCTTCTTGGGAACTCGAGTCAGATGCTGACCAAAAGGGGACAGCAGCCTCTTTAAGGGGCCACTGGCAACTTAGCAGGCAAACTAACAGTTCTGAGAAACCAGAGGTAACAAGCCAAGACCCCTGTCACCATCTGGCATGATCTCAGATAATCTCTAATTTCCTAATCAGTTTCCTCCTGCTTTCTCTTAGAAAGGGATCACTGGGATCCATCTGTGCGCCTTTAGGGGACTTCTGGTCTCTAAAGGAAGGGCCAGGGAGGGCTAAACTTAGCAGTGATCTGAAGAGCGCTCTGTGTGAAAGGTGCAATAGAAACCGGTGTCACACGTGTCCTGGGGAAAAGTCCAGTCCGAAACCTCAGAACAGACTCTACCAGAGCACCTGCTCCCCACAAAGCTTTGAGGTGACTGAGATAGCAGCACAGACAGGAGGCAGACACAGAGTCCGAGCGGCTGGAGGAAGTGGGGAAATGCTGAAGAAGCCGTACACCAGACGCACGCTGGGGATGGTTCCCAGCCATCTCCTATGGCACGGGCCCCTTGGAAATAATGCGCTGGAGAGGCCGACGTTGGATGAGACATTTTACACACTGGAAGCAGGGAGCGAGGCACGTAGCCTGACCTGACACACAGTGGCTACTGGAAGATGACCAAAAGCGCTGGTTGAAGTCCCAGTGGCTTCCTGCTAACTTCCTGGGAAAGCAGTGGAGGATGGCCCAAGTGCTTGGGTCCCTACCACCCACATTGGAGGCCCGGATGAAGCTCCTGGCTCCTGGCTTTGGCCTGACCCCATCCTGGCAGTTGCAGCCGTTTGGGGACTGAACCAGGAAATGGAAGACCTCTCTTTCTCCCTGTCTCTCCCCACCCCCGACAACTCTGCCTTTCAAATAAATAAATCTTGAAGAAAACAAAGAAAAACACAACTCCCTCAAAAACAAGGAAATGGATTAGTCTTTCAGGGACAGGAAAACACTTTCCTGACACCAAATTCTAAAGGAAACTGATCATAAGCTTTGATAAATACACATAAGTCACCTAACACACAAATATCTTACATGGAAGTCTTTTTTTTTTTTTTGACAGGCAAAGTTAGACAGTGAAAGAGAGAGACAGAGAGAAAGGTCTTCCTTCCATTGGTTCACCCCCCAAATGGCCGCTATGGCCAGTGCGCTGCGCAGATCCGAAGCCAGGAGCCAGGTGCCTCCTCCTGGCCCCCCATCCTCCACGGCACTCCCGGACCACAGAAGAGAGCTGGACTGGAAGAGGGGCAACCGCGACAGAATCCAGTGCCCCAACCAGGACTAGAACCCGGGGTGCCGGCACCGCAGGTGCAGGATTAGCCTAGTGAGCCGTGGTGCCAGCTGGAAGTCTTTTTTAAAATGAGAAGTTCTGGCTAGCGCTGTGGCGCAGTGGGTTGAAGCCCTGGCCTACAGTGCTGGCATCCCATATGGGCGCTGGTTCTAGTCCCGGCTGCTTCTCTTCCGATCCAGTTCTCTGCTGTGGCCTGGGAAAGCAGTAGAAGATGGCTCGAGTGCTTGGGCCCCTGCACCCACATGGGAGACACTGGCTTCAGATTGGTGCAGCTCCCTACGGCTGTTGCGGTCATCTGGGGAGTGAACCAGCGGATGGAAGACCTCTCTCTCTGTCTCCACCTCTCTCTGTAACTTTGTCTTTCAAATAAATAAAATAAATCTTTAAAAAAAATAAAGTAAAATGAGAAGCTCTGGGCAGGTTTGGCATGGTGGTTTGGATGTTACCTGGGACACTTGCCTTCTATGTTGGAGTGCCTGAGTTTGAGACCTGGCTTTGCTTTGCCTTTTTTTTTTTTTTTTTTTAAGATTTATTTATTTATTTGAAAATCAGAGCTACACACAGAGAGAAGGAGAGGCAGGAAGAGAGAGAGGTCTTCTATCCGCTGGTTCACTCCCCAATTGGCCACAATGGCCAGAGCTGCGCCAATCTGAAGCCAGGAGCCAGGAGCTTCTTCTGGGTCTTCCATGAGGGTGCAGGGGCCCAAGGACTTGGGCCATCTTCTACTGCATTTCCAGGCCATAGCAGACAGCTAGGTCGGAAGTGGAGCAGCCAGGACCGGAACTGGCGCCCATATGGGATGCTGGCACTGCAGGCGGCAGCCCCACCTGCTACACCACAGCACAGCCCCCTGGCTTCACTTTCAATCCTGCTAACGTCTAACCTCAGAAAGCAGCAGGTTCCTGCCACCCACGTGGCAGACCCAGATTGAGCTCCTAGCTTCAGCCTGGCCCTGCTCCAGCTGTCCCAGGCATTTGCATTGGTGAACCAGCAGACGGAAGACCTCTGTCTGTCTACCTGTCTTTACCTTTCAAATAAAAGAAAAATAAAAATAAATAAAATGAGATTCTTCTGTAGTGGTTTCTCACATCATCCTCTGGAAAAGACGGTATAAAAATAGAAAGGCCTTGAGAAAGAGGACATTGGGGCTGAGGCTGCAGGAGCTTCTTCAAACACATGGGCGGTTCTTGTGGAGAACCAGCCACAGCCAGCAGGTCATCTTGTGGCCAGGCAGAGGTGAGTCAGCCTGGGCAGGGCCTTACAAGAAATCAGGACTGGGGGCCAGCACTGTGGTACAGGAGCTGAGCCTGCAATGCCAGTATCCCCTATCACAGCGCCAGTTCAAGTCCCAGCTTCTCTGCTTCGGATCCAGCTAATGTGCCCAGGAAGGCAGTGTGAGACGGCCCAAGGACTGGGGCCCTGGCTACCCATGTGGTAACCCGAATGGAGCTCAGGGCTCCTGGCTTGCTCTCGCGCAGGCCTAGCTGTTGCGGCCACTTGGGGAGTGAGCCAGTGGCTGGAAAATGTCTTCCTCTTTAGGTCTTTAAAAATAAATAAATAAATCTTAACAAAACAGAAAGGTATTAGGACCGTCGAGCAAAGACACAGACTGCCGGGACTTGTGGGGGGGAGGGGCGTGGCAAGGGGAGAGCTGGCGCGCTGTTCTCAGCCACGCATCACGCTGACAAATAGGACAAAACCTCAAGCTCCAACTCGGTCCCTGGCACTCAGAGCCTGGCTCTGCTGAACGGGGGATGAGGCAAGGGGCACTCTCCTGAGTTGCTGGTGGCAACCATCGCTGTGGAGAGGAATGGGGCGGTCTCTAGCGACAGGTGCCCCCAGTTTCTTGGTTACCTGCCTAGGGAAGTCTTGCTCAAGTGCACCAGGAAATAACACTCCTGGTCATGGCAGTGTGGCTGGGAAAGCCTACACATGCCTTGCTACAGTTATGCAACTGAGTGAAAAAAGCACAGTTCAGAATATGGCCAATGTGACACCATAAATCATACTCTCAAGTAATAGGTTCGGTAATCCCTCAGGATCCACAGGGGCGTGGTGCTGGGAACCCTCCTGGCTACCAGAATCTACAGGTGCTTAGGTCCCTCTGTAAAATGGCAAAGTATTTGCATATAGCCTATGCAACACTTTCCCGCACCCTTTAGACCACCTCCAGATTACCTGTAATACAGTGAAAATGCTGTGTGAATAGTGGTTACGCTGCATCGCTTAGGGAATAGCATGAGAAGGAAAAAAAGCCTTTAGATGTTCAGCACACACACCACTGTCCCCCAGTAAGTCTGCAGATGCAGAAGCTGTGGATACAAAGGGCTGACTGCACACAATTCTAAAAAACAGTCCATGTCGTCACATTCACCTACGTCCTTGGCAGATGGGCAGGTGTGGAAGGACAAGACTGACAACACAGGTTATCTCCTGCAGGGGGGAGAGGACTGAGGGTTTTGGTCAGGGTGCCTTGGCCCGTATCTGTGCACCTGTGCAAGGCTT
Source organism: Oryctolagus cuniculus (assembly GCF_964237555.1). Classification (NCBI taxonomy): domain Eukaryota; kingdom Metazoa; phylum Chordata; class Mammalia; order Lagomorpha; family Leporidae; genus Oryctolagus; species Oryctolagus cuniculus. The sequence continues at coordinate 25,450,795 of NC_091450.1, forward strand.
TGGTGTTTTCAGGGACAAGTTCCATATATATTCTCTGTATCACTAAAAATTAGTTGTAAAATGGGGATGGGGCTTAGGATGCTGCCTGTGACCCTGGCATTCCACATGCACACCAGCTCAAGACCCCGCTACTCCACTTCTGATCCAGCTCCCTGCTAATGCATCGGGGACAGCAGGGGAAGATGGCCTGAGTCCTCAGGCCCCTGCCACCCATGTGGGAGGCCTGGATGGGATTCTGGGCTTCAGCCTGCCCCAGACATCACTGTTGCCGCCATCTGGGGAATGAACCAATAGATGAAGACCTCTCTCTGTCTCTGTTTCTCTCTTCTCTCTGTAACTCTGCCTTTGAAGTAAGCCGTTTGTCAAGATGATGGCGTTTTGCATGTGAGGGAAGAGATTCTGGAGCTCTTGGCCATCTTACCTGCAGAAGACCTGCGAACTTGACCACTCCCCAGCCCAGTCTGGACACATCCGGCTCCACCAAACTCATCTGGTAAATGTCAACAGCCAGGAAGCGCTGGGCCATGCCGCCATCCTTGGTGACCACTGTGCACGCGATCAAGTCACTGTTGTCTGGGAGAGAGAGTGGAGGGCAGAATGAGGCTCGGTCCAGCTGCCTGGACTGAAGGACGTGTCTAGGCTGCCTCTGGTTTTCCTGCGCCGCAGGGCTCAGTGTTAAGGGGTCAGGTCTCGTGTCACCCAGACCAGGGTTCGAGCCCTTCCTCTGAGTTATATTGGCTGAGTCTCTTTACCTCTCTGGGCCCCAGATTGCTGATCTAAAAAACTAGGATAATGCCTACACCCTCAAAGTGCTTCTAAAAAGGAGCTCATACCACAGCTTAAAAACATCCAGCATCCCAAGACTCCTAGGCACACTGCTGCGCTTCCTTAAGACCTGGTGGCAGCTGACAGGTGGGATGGTGTTTGCCTCGACTGTGGGGAGCAGCTCGGACTAGACTAAGTTACTGGAATTAAGACTTATTCTATGCATCTGCTCTCCTCTGTGGGGAGCAGCTCGGACTAGACTAAGTTACTGGAATTAAGACTTATTCTATGCATCTGCTCTCCCACAATATGGCGCTAGGAGAGAAGTAAACAGCTTCCGCACAGCTGCCTCCAGTTCAACTAATAAACTGTAGGACTTGCTCCTGATTGGAGGAGAGCAGCGTACTCGGCGTGTGGACAGCCGAGTTAGGATTGGCGGAGGAGGACTATAAAGGAGGAGAGAGACGGCATGCACCAGGAACATCTATGGGGAACATCTAAGGGAACCCGTGCAGCCCCCCAGAGAGCCGGCCGGCGGTGTGCCGCTCCCCTGCGGAAGTGGGGAATGCGGCCAGGGGGAACTGCCCTTCCACGGAGGTGGAAGGGATAGTAGCCAACCCGGGAAGAACCAGCAGCAAACCCGGGAAGGGCCGAGCAGACGAAAGAACAGCGCAGGGTCCTGTGTTGTTCCTCCACGAAGAGGGGGAGCGACACTCGACTACGAGAAGACAGGCAAACAGTCCCTGCTCTGTGCCAGGAACACCAAGTCCTCCCATGGTGCCTGGCAATGCACAGCCACGCACTCCACCACATGGTGTGGGATCCTGGGCACGGCACCCAGCCCCTAGGAAACACGGTTTTCCCATCTGTAAAATGGGAAAGCTGTCGCCTGTCTTGAGGTGCTTGGTGCACTGGCTGAGAACAAAAAAGAAAATCATTTAGTGTGGGGTCTTGTGCACAGGGGGCTCCCGGCACAGGCCTGGACCCTGCCTCCCAATTCCACGTCTAAGTTAGTGTGTGTCCCTGATGACTCAGGAAACAGGACTGCTCGAGATACCCCTGGACTACTTGGAGTTCCCTCCAATGGAATCCTCTGCCATGCACGTTTGAAATGAAATAGCTGAACCAGGAAACGACCAAAATGTCCCCAAATAGGGGAATATTTTGCGTATGCTTTTTTTCCCATTAGGCGGAAAATTATATACCCATTTCAAAGTTATGTTTAACCAGACTGTGAACAGTGGTTACCTGTGGGGAGGGAAGTGAGAATTGGGGGAGGAGTGTGTGGGGGGGAGTACGAATGGGAGAACTTTCATTTTAGTTCCATGTGCTGCTAGTATTGCTTCAGATGATTTAAAAATGATAAAGTATTCAAGATATTCTTTTGAAATACACCTAAAAACCCATATAAAATCATATTTACAAATAACTGTGATAACAGTGGAAAACATTATAATTTTAAACATTTTATTACTTTGAGTTGCTATGTTATGGGAAAAAAAAGTATTCCTACCAATAAGTATCAGTGAGAACAGTGTGCCCAAACATTAACAGAAGCTTGATTAGGAGGAGGGGTAAGGAGTTGGGGGTGGGATTTCCTTATAGCCGTACACTTTATATCCACGACATTCACCCATTTTCAGTACCCACTTTGAGCTTGTTCTGCACTATTGTCTTCTGTTGTCGAATGTGTCACTCAGCCCACCAAGTCATGCTTGCAGCACTCGGACCAAAGACTGGCCTTAAATTTGCGAGGGGTAAGGAGGCAACACAAGATGCAGGTCCCAGACGCACAGGTAGTGACCTGGAGCGCAGGTGTTCTCCCTTCCCCCTTTCCCTTTCCGTCTGTATCTAAGGATGATGGGTAAGCTCGCTCCCCCTCTAGCGACGCCTAAGACACACAGCTCAGTTCTATCCTGAGGGTTAAGTGTAACCTCTCTGGGATTCTTGCTTTGAGTGGATGTTTCTAGCCCCTCCTCCCAGCTTTTGCAGGCCTCGTGTTTGTGTCTGCTCCCCAGCAAGCCAGATGCCTCCAGAGTTGAACACCGGCACCAAACGTCTGTCCCGTCTCCAGCTCAGTCTTCTGATTACCTACAGCAAGACTCTTCTTGCCTTTCCCAACAGCCTGACAAGCGATTTTTTTTTGGGGGGGGGGGGGAGGATTTTCTTTTTGGAATTAAAAATATATTTATTTAAAGCAGGAAGACAGAGGGAGGAGAGACAGAAAGACAGATTTTCCACCTGCTGGTTTACTCCCCAAATGCCCACAACAAGCAGGGCTGAGTCAGGTGGAGGCTAGGAGCTCAGAACTCAATCTGGGCGTCCCCTGTGGGTGCAGGACTCCAGCGCTTGGGCCATCAATGCTGCCTCCCAGGGAGCACATCAGCAGGAGGCTGGATCAGAAGTGGGGGAGCCAGGACTTGAAACCAGGCCCTCCAATATGGTACGTGGACATCCCAAATGGTGGTTTAACCACTGTATCATTGCCTGCCATTAAAAGTTTTTTTAAAAAAATACGTTTTACCCTGAATTTTAAATTCCAAACTGGATATCTAGTGTTCTGTATTATCAAAAATAGACATGATCACACTCATTCTCATAAAAATTTTCCATGAGGTTTATTTTCTTTAGCAATACTGAAAACATATTTTCAGTAAGAATATTTTACCTTTTAAAAATAGGGGGAAAAGGTAGCTCCTTTTTCTTCTCGCTCCTCTTTCCCTCTCAGACAGGACAAACTTGGCTGTCCTCTGTTCTCACGTGCACAGGTGAGGTCTGTCCGAGGGCTCGGCCTGGACAAGCAGTCACAATCACGCGTGTGGGCGACAGTGGGGTCTGGCCACAGGCGATCCCTCATACAGCCCAACTGCCTTACGGGCCTGGGGGGAGCACAGCGCTGCCACCTCCACCACAAAGCACAGAAAAGGAAGGACAAAACCCCAAAGCGGAACCGCTCTCAGCAGGGCAGTTGCGACATGAAAGCCCCGTGAGAGGATTTCACGAGAAGCCTGAAAGGCGGCCGTGGCGGGCCAGGGCGCTTCTCACGGTGGCGGGGGCAGTTAAGGAGAAACACAGTAGCTCTGAGAGAAGGCGTCCTTCGGCAAGATCAAGGAAACGCTGGTTTGAGGTGAACTCCTGTGGGCCACTCGGCTGTCCCCTCCCAACCCCCAGCTGCTTACCCGCTGGCTGCGCCCATGCCCATCCGGGGCTCTGAGGGACAAGGCAGTTTGCCTGCAGACCGTCACAGCATCTTGGGGCGGGGGAGCAGCCCAGGAGGGTGATGCGGGGAGCTCAATTTTGCCCGCTCTCTAAGGCCTTGGCATGCAGCCTTCCCCCACGCACGTGTGGATGCTGCCCGCACTCCGAGGGAGCGTGCTGGGTGCTGAGGTCCTGGGAGGGTCACTGGCATGTGGGAGGGACTCAGCGGCAGGCATCTCCATCATGGTGTGCAGCCGCCTCGGCAACCTCCTGCCCGACTCTTGGGAGCACCTGTGGCAGAGAGGCCAGCGCAGGTGACAGGTGTCATGAGGCTCTGTGGTCACCTCTCAAGACACCTTCCAGATCTCACTGCCCATCTGCATCTGCCGGTTCCCTCCCCAACCAGCTTCACCTCAAAAGGGGTGGGGCACAGGACTCTACCAACAAAACTGCAGAACAGAATGTGGGATCTAAGAGGCAGAGATGAACAGAGCAGTGAATGGGAAGGAGTCAAAGACTGGGGAATGGAGACAGCCAGCAAGCACACCCACAGCTGCTCAGCCTCGTGAGAAATCAGGGACTAAATCAAGACACGATACTATCTTCTACTCACTGGGTTGGCAAAAATAAAAAAAAAAGATAACATCAGGTGTTGGTACGGATGAAGAGAAACTGGCACTCTCAACAGCTGCAAGTAGGAGAACAAATCAACCCAGCCATTCTGAAGGGCAAATTAGCATTATTTATTAAAACTGAAAGTTTCACATCCTATGACTTCGTGATTGGTATATTCCCAAGAAAGACGCATGCGTGGGCCAAGAGATATCAAGAGCAACCTGTGGGTCTATGAAGACCCACCTGTCCAGCGATGAGGGAAAACCTCGGTAAAACATGCTCGTTCAGTTGGTGCAAATCTGCATGCCAATGGCGTGGAAGGAACCGGCAGGTCACGCGATACCGTCGCGTCTCCAGAGGACAGCGCTGGGTGGGAAGCAAAGTCGAATGCTGACTTTCGTGCATGTGTGACACGCTCATTTGCAAAAGGGAAAACGTGCTGTCTGCATACCTCCAAGCTCTCATGAGGCTACATCCTCCCTGCCTTCTCCTTCACAGAGGGCAGCATGCCACACGTTGCCTGTGTTATGCTTTTGCTACCGACTGTGTATTATGGCGACACACTGGCAAAGAGAGCCTCCTGGTACTTCCTCTCTCATGGCAGGGAAAAAGACCACGAAGAAAGAAAAAAGACTATTTTATTAAATTACAGCCTAAAGCTTGTTCTTTTGATAAAAAGGGAAATCTAAGGGCTAGAGAGTTTCTAAAACTAGTACCAGTCTGAGACATTTTCCTTGGCATAACAGAATGGGCCGGTGGGGCATGGAAAAGGGTTTCCTGATGGCCCGTACTCCAGAAAGGTGAGTACAGCAGTGAGTCCTGCCCTATGTGCTCTTCTTAAGCAGCTGAGTCTCTTCCCTTCAAGTGGTGGGGTCCACATCTTTTCTCCTGGACTTAGGAGGGTCTCTGTGATTGGCTGGACTTAAAGAGTACCACGGAAGTGATGCCATATGACTTCTGAGGTCAGATCCTAAAATGTTCTGGAACCTACCCACCATGCTGTGGGGAAGCCCAAGCAGCCATTGAGACGGTTTAGGGAGAAGCAAGGTCCCAGGCCCACAGCCAGGCCCTCGTGGATCCTCGAGCAGAGACTGAGCAATCTGCACGGAACCCTGGGCAAGTTAAACATGTGTGAGCGAATGAGCACCGCTGTGTTAAGCCACTAGTGTGTAAGTGGCTGTTTTCAGCACTAGATCATTACAACAGTGATTTACGTTAATCCATGCTGTATCCCGGCAGACTTAACATGCTACCCTGCTTGAGGCACCACCTAGGGCCCATCCACCACATCTCAGTAGGCCTGCTGGGGAGAGCGCTCAGGCTGGCTCCTCTGCATGCTCAGAGGCTTTGCAGGATTAAGCAGAACGAAGGGAAACTCATGCAGAAACTCCCAGCAGAATGGAAGCGTGGGGGACGAGGGGAGGAAAGGAAAAGGCATGCAAGAGCTGCCTTGCCAGGAAACGCAGAATTAGAACAACTTGGCCTGGTACAAACAACCTGGCTTCTGGAGCCACGGAGACCAGCCCCCAACCCCAGCTCCGGGGGAGGGCATTCCGGGGCCGTGGCTTAAGCCGCCACTTGGTACACCCACATCCGGGGTCAGTGTGCCCGGGTCAGCTCTCGCTGCTCCATGCTTCCAATCTAGCTGCTCGCTGATGTGACTGGGAAAGCAGCAGACGTGGGCTCAAGTATCTGGGTGACCCCGATGGAGTTCCTGGCTTCTGGCTTTATGAAAGACCTCTCTCTCTCAATCCACCTTTCAAATAAATAAATAAATAAATCTTTAAAAATATATATCCCAGCTCTGTCATTAACAATGGAGTGACCGTGGGTAGGCCACCTCCTTCTCTGAGTCTCAGGTTCCTCACTGACAGAAAACACCTGACCCCTGTGGGACTCTCACAGTGGTCTGAGAGGGGCCTGGGCCGTGCCCGCACCCACCGCAGAGACAAGCTGCCCGAGGTGGCTGGGGCACCTCTCAGCTGGAGTGGCCTTGACTTTCTGGGCCCCTACTTCATCAGAACCCTGTGCCTGAGTGCAGGCTCCTGACGGAGTGAGTCCCTTCAGAAGGGGATGATGCAGCACAGCGTGGGACCAGTTCTCAGAGGTCTGTGGGTCAGGGAGCAGGCAAGACAGACAGGACCGCCGGAGGCCTCCCCTTATTCCTGGGCCCACGCTGTCCCTCCCCAACACCTGCCACTCTTGAATTCTCCATTTACTTGTTCTTGATGGAGTCAGGCCTCCCTGACCAGGGGTGGCTGAGGACCCCAGGGAGGCAGGACCCTGACCTGTTCCTGGCTGGGGAGGAGGGCCGACGGGGGCCGACCAGGACCTCTCGACCGGCGGTTCTTTGCAGCCCCTGGGCTGCAGCCCTTCTCCACGGCTCCTCTGACAGGCTGTAGCTCATTACTGAGCAATAACTGGGGCTGACTGACTTGTGCTGTATTTAAATGATCCCCTCATAATAAAATATGGATGGCAATACCATAATTTAAATCTTGGCATTGGTGGCTCTATACTGGTGGCTCCAACTCCATTTAGAATCGAAGAAATCTCTGGCCAGCTGAATTCCTGTGCTTTGAAATCTGACACTCTGGGTTTTAGGCCACAGCGGAGTTCTATCAGCAACAGAGTGAGCAGGACCAAATCTTCTGGAGAGGCCAGGTCCGGCTGGGGAACAGGGCACATGGCCTCCCTGAGCACCCCGGGGGCTCCAAGAAGGCAAGCAAGGCCCAGAGCAGGACCTCACAGCCAATGGGAGGCCAGAAAGGTACATGGCTCCATTGTCAAGGGAGCCCCAAGGCCTGCACCTAAACTGACTCAGTTTCCATCGGCAAGGCAGCAAGACAATGAGGATCACGGACTGTCCCTGGAGGTGGCCATTCCAGGCTTTGGTTGTCTGAAGCCGCACACCGAGAGAATCAGGCTGAGGGTTTGAGGCAGGAAGTGCTTTTTGTATGCCAAGCCCAGAGCCGCTGCTCGACCTGGTCCCGGTCAAGTGGGCTCGCCGATCCAGAGGACACAGAGTACCGGAGGCCAAGCAACTTCCCAAGGACACGCTCTGATGTGCACATGTGACCTTCACACCCTTCTGAACAAGCGAAGGAAACTGGCTTCCAGGGGCACCGGCAAATGCCAGCTCAGCCTGGAGGTTTGACGCCACCTGACTGCTCCGAGGCTGCCCCTGGCAAGTCCCCCTTCACCGGGCACTCGACGGCCCCTCCAGCAGCAGACCTCAGCCCTTCTCCGACTCCCTGGGCACTCGAGGGAGTGACACAGAGCGTCGGCTGCCACGGGGCTCTTTTCAGATGCAGAGACACGTGGTGAGCGAGAGGCCACAGCCCTGCCCTCGCGGGGCTGTCAGACCAGTACAGGGAGAGAGCCCTCTGGAAACCCTGGACACTTCGGAATCAGCCTGTGTGGAGGTGGCTAATGAGTCGTGGGGCTCCTGTCACAGACTCACTGGGAGGAGGGGGGCAAAGGGGAGAAGCAGGCCCAGGCTGTGGGTCAACCAGAAGTCCAATGTAAGGGTGCCATCAAAAATCCACTCCAAGGGAGCAGCACTGCAACACAGTGGGTTAACCCACAGCCTGCAGCACCAACATCCCATACGGGTGCCGGTTTGAGTCAAAGCTGCTTCACTTCCAATCCAGCTCCTTGCTAATGCACCCGGGAAAGCAGTGGAAGATGGCCCACGATCTTGGGCCCCTGCTGCCCACGTGGGAGACCCGGAAGAAGCTCCTGGCTCCTGGCTCCTGGCTTCAGCCTGGCCGAGCTTGGGCCGTTGCGGCCATTTGTGGGAGTGAACCGGCAGATAGAAGATCTCTCTCTGTCTCTCCTCCTCTCTCTCTGCTTCTCTGCTTTCAAATAAATAAACAGATCTTTAAAATCCACTCCAAAATGAAATCGCTAGCATTGGTGGGCATAAAAAGTGGCTTCCAGCAGGTTTTCTTGGGAGTTAGCTCGAGGGCTTTGACAAGGAAGAATGCCTGGATTCAAAGGCAGGCTGCAGAACCCGGACCCAGGCCCTCCTGAGCCTCAGAGGATTCCTGAGGGGGCTTCCATGCCCAACCCCCCCCTCCCCCGCCACGCCTAGACCAAAAGGAGGTAGAGACCCGATTGTTCCCACTGAGGGTGTGAACTGGCATGATCAATTAGCTTGGCTGCTTCTCCTGACAGTCAAATCAATCCTTTGAAGAAAATTAAGTAACCATTTCTCCATCAACCCAGCAACAGCTTATGGGTTATTTGCTGCAAGTAGCAATCAATTACTTTGTCGTCTTGAAGCTCCCTAAAGCATTCCTTCCCAGCACGGCAAGGGGGCAGCTGTGCAGTGCAGAATTTCCTGGATGGAGTGGCTCTTGGCATATTTCTACTGCCAGGCCTATGAGCCGGGCCTCCTTAACAATAAAGAAAAACATACCGCTGCTCTTCCCGGGATTGCAAAGGAGAGCAGCAATCAGCTGTGGAGACAGAAGGCCATTCGTCAAAATCCAGAAATCCAGGGACACAGTGATCGGTGCTTTTTCTAAGATTTCCACCATGACGGCTGATGGCCTGGGCTATGGCCTCAGCTACCTTGCTGATGCCGTGGCCTTGGGCCTCCTCTCCACGTGCCTGGCCCGTCCACAGTGCCAAGAGCAACTGGCTGAGGCACTGAGAACTCTGTGCTATCCTAACACATTCCAGTCGTTTCCCCGCCCATAAACACAGCCCTAGAAGCAGGGGAAGAGTCACGAGCCCGGCCTGGGGCTGCCTGCCTGGAGGTGACTGCTAGCTCAGACACTTCCTTTTTCTTTTTTTTTTTTTTCCTTTAGACATTTTATTAAAATACAGCATACTTATCAAGAAATGTATGTAAGCTGTACAGATCCCACTCATAACCAATACCCAAGATAAGAACAAAGCATTACTGTACCCCGAGAGTTCTCACTAATCCCCCTCCATTTCTTATTTTTTAATGTGTGAAATAAGAGTGAATTGCTATTCACAGGGTATCAGTGAAGTGATATTTGCCAAGTTCAAACACTTTCTAGCTGTGTTGATCCCCAGCAAGAGGCTTTGCCTTTGCGTCACTTGCCTTATCTGAGGGCTGGGGTAATAAAAGGACTTCCCAGATCTACTTCATGATACACTCACTGGATTAGCTAGGGCGGAAGCGTGCCAAGGCCTGAAGTTTACTTGGAAATGCATTAAAAAAAAATAAGGTGGATTGATGGAGGAACAGGTATGTGATAGAATAAGTATGGCAAGAGAGTAGTGGTATAATGTACGTGGAGGGTATACAAGGTTTCACTGCACAGGGCGTCCAGGTTGACTGTATGAGAGCACTTCAGAAACTTCATGAAAAAATAAAGTATATTTTGATGCAAAAAATTATCAAAATCTATAAGTTTCTTCACATGCATTTTCCACAAACTTTGAAGATCTCTTATACATGATTTCGAAAACTTCTTGCACCAAATAAACATTTTAGTTCCATTTTCTCACAAACTTAAAATATTTACGCTATGTATTTTTATTGCATTATGTTGTTTGCTTATTTATTTATTTATATTTGAAGGAAAGCAGAGAGAGAGTTTCCATCTATTAGTTCACTCCCCAAGTGCCTGCAATAGCCAGAGTTGGGCCAGGCTGAAGCCCAGAACTCCATCTGGGTCTCCCACATGGGTGGCAGGGACCTGACCTGAGCCATCCATCCATCAGGCTGGATTGGAAAAGGAGGGGAGATTTGAACCTGCAACCCCAGTATGGGATGCCAGTGTTGGAAGCGGTATCTTAATTACTGTGCCAACCTCCCACCCCTTCCATAAACTTTTTCAAGTACTCTTGTAGACGCAAAAGATGTCAAAATAAAATGTTGCGGGAGAAACGGACTTCATGGAGTTGTAAAGTTTAGACAAGTTAGGACAGCATGTCTGACCTGTGGCTGGCCCAATACACTTCACCTGCTCTATCATCACTCTTCATTCTCTACCTTCTTCACACCCTTGTATGGTTATTACAGGATTCCCCCCTCACCGTGAATGTCCATTTGGTTCCCAAGTTTGAACACCAGGGACTTGACCAGGAAGTGTTCGGATGCAAGGGGATACCCAAGGTGCTCCTTCTAGCATCCCTTAACCCTACAGAATCTTAGTGTCTTCGGGGACTCCAGGGCCACCAAGGACACTCTACCAGTGCTCACTTGGCAGACACAGGTGAGTCAGTCGGTCATTTGATCCTGCAGTCACAGGAGCAGGCACCATGTGACGGAAAACTGCCAAATGGCCCAGGAGCAAGAACTGTCTGGAAGGAGAGGCACTGGTGTCATTTTCAGACCCAGAGCCCAGGAAGTGGGGAGGCTGGGCACCCTGCCGCAGGTGCCCCCAGGCTGGGGGCGGTGCCGTGCTTGGGCTCAGCTCCACCTGCTTGCACAGCTGGGGTTTTCTACAGCTCTACTGCTAGGAGTCCTTTCTCCCAGCTTACAACACACGGGCCACATCTAGTAAAATAAGCAAAGTGGTTTCTCACAAAGCAGCCAGGACTAGCGACCCCGTCTCCATCTTTCCCCCTTGGAAGCTTCCCAGAGGCCCTCCTCTCGGTGGGACAGAGTGGAAATTTCACCCTTCTCGCTCCCACACATCCAGAACACGCACGGGACAGCTCCTTCTGATTGCCTGAGCCTATCCAAGGGGGGGCACCTCGCGGAAGCTTTCCCGGTTTGGTCTCTTCTTGGCATTCTGCCAAGTTCACAGATAGACAACTCAGTGAAAATGACATTACCAGAAACAGGACCCAAATGAGCAGTAATTCCAAGTAGAGCATGGCCTGGCCCTTATCAAGCGACACACAGCTGCCACCAGATGCACAGATCTGATCTTATAACGCAGTGGTGACCACACTTATCTCTGCAGCGGCTCCCCGGAATGCCACATTTGCATACTGCATTGCATAATTTCCTCTCTGAAAATGGCCCTGTTCAGTATGGGTAAATAAAGTTACCTAACTCTGGAGGCAGCCGAATGGAATACTTGAGATTTCCAAGAAAAGATTTGAATACCTCAGGTCCCCACTATGCAGTGTAAGACAGACGAAGCCTGAAGCTGCTTTCGGTGCAGCTCCCTCCTCCTGCAGCTGGTGAGCGAGGGCAGGCTGGGTCCCAGGGGGCTGCCCAGGTGCCCCTGCTCCGGGCCCCTCCACAGGATGTGGTCACAGGGCCCCTCCACATGGCATCTGCCTGGTGGCTGCTAAGTGCCAGGCACTGGGCTATAGGGATGAAGGAGACAGAAACGTCGTCCCTGCTCTGGGTGACCCTTCTGGGCCTCGGTTTCCTTATCTGAGAAATGGAGACGCTACAGCAACGATGTCCAGGACCAGCGATGGAGGTGTGCAAAGGGCTTGTGGTTTTTCCCTGGGTGTGCGGTTGTGGACACACCTCTCCTTTCTCACTCTGGACGAGGATTCTTGGAACTAGGGCCATATCCTCTCTTTCCCACGGATTTCCTCTTTCAGGGACTCCATCGGAAAAGCACCCAAGGGAGCGGGGGTGACGGTAACGGGGCCGCTGTGAAGGCTCGCTGGCGGCTCCCTGAACCTAACTCAGCGAGGACAAGCAGGATTGGGTGGGAAGGAGAAGGGGCCTGGGGCTGAAGCGCAGCTGGGCCGGTTTTGAGGCTGTGCAGCCTCAATGGAGGCGAATCTGAGTGGGCCTGCGTCCCCTCGTCTCTCAAACTAAGCGGGTGGACGACACCACTCACCTCGTCTCTGATGGGAAAGAACATCTACATTTCCTACCAGGGACACATTTACGGCCGTCTGGCAGAGATTCGTTCACATGGTGAATGCTTACCGGCACCGCAGGCTGATTTTTAATTAGCTTGTGGGAATTCGGTATCCTTCAAACATTCACAGTAAAATATGGGAGACCTCTGGTGGCGACAAGCCGTGCCTCTGGGCTTCAACAGAAGCCGTAGCCTCCACAAACCAAACTCCCTGCCTCGTGCTTTTAATCTCTCGTGTTCAAACTGATTACCATTAAACTTTTGGCACCAGCACAACACTTTCAAAGGCATGTGATTTAAAGTGATATGGTTAATATGAAACTAAATCTTATCAGCCTAACTCTGCATAATAATACACACCCCTTCAGATGGCCTTCCTTAAACTAGTAAACCATGTTTCAAACATGATAAAAATTGATAAGCTCAACTAATATCTCTGGTTTTTTTCTTTTAAGCAAACTTGCATGTGAACTATGCAATTAAATTCATGAAGAACAAAATAAGGAAGAGAACTCCATCCCTTCTAGAAGCCTTTACAGTATATTCTAGAATGTCAATTCCATGTGAGCCAGGCCATAGTAGGTACTCAGGCCTACCTGGGGCAAGCTGCTGGTGAGACACAGATAAAAGGCCCCGTCCCTGCTCTCGGGGAGCTCACAGGCCAGTGAGAGGAGAATGAATGAGACACGTGCAGTGTGATGGGCTGAAGTTCCTAGACCAGAGCCGGCGGCGGGGGGGGGGGGGGGTCCTCCTGCAGAATTCAGGATGTGTTGAAGTCGGCAGGAGAACGGCACGTGCCATGGTGCAGAGGCACAAGACAATACAGTGAGCTTGGAACGCTCAGGTCCTTATGTGGGACTGAATACATGGAGTGAGGCACCAAGGGCGGGTGGGGTGTGACTACAGAGGCTGGGGGCTTATGATAACCATGTGCTTGTAAACAGATGCCCAGTGCTGGTTCAAATCCTGGCTGCTCCACTTCCAATCCAGCTCTCTGCTCTGGCCCGGGAAAGCAGTGGAAGATGGCCCAAGTCCTTGGGCCCCTGCACCCTCGTGGGAGACCTGGAAGAAGCTCCTGGCTCCTGGTTTCAGATCAGGGCAGGTCTGGCTGTTGCAGCCAACTGGGGAGTGAACCAGCAGAAGGAAGACCTCTCTCTCTCTCTCTGCTTCTGCCTCTCTATAACTCTGCCTTTAAAATAAGTAAATAAGAAAATATCTTCAAAAATATTTTTTAAAAAAGATGGTGGAACTTAAAAAAAAAAAAAAAGGCAGATGCCTGGGTTCTGCAGTCATTGTCATGGCAAATAAACACTCCTGCCTACGGTTAGGCACTGAAATTTAATTCAGGTCTTCAACTGTGAGTTTATAATTAAGACCCAGACTGGAACTTTTAATATGTATGAACAAGAGGGTTACTAAGGATATTAAAAAAAAAAAAGATTTTTCCATTTGGTCCTTTATTAAATTCAGTGAGTACTTATTGCCTCTGCTATGGGCCAGGTACAACCCCAGGTGTGAGGGATAGGGGTGAAAGTGAAGCTGCCACCCTTGTGAGCCAGTCGGCAGGTGCAGACTATGACCCAGCAGCCATGCTGAAGCTGTGTAACTCAGCCTGTGCACAGACTCTTCCCAAACACTGCCTGCAAATCCTGCCAAGACACTGGTGCCAAAAATCCCACCCATTTGCAAACCCATACATGCTAACTGCAAATGATCGGTTTTAGCGTACTGAGTGTATCACAAACACCCGGCACTGTGCTACCCATTCAAAACCACTCAGTGCCAGAGTTACCAGTGTCTGCACATTACAGAAGAGAAAATACAGACGTGAAAGAGCCAGCCACTGGCCCGAGGTCACGCTGCTAATACCATGATCTTCAGTGAGGTCAATTCCCAGGACCCCGGCAGGAAATACCCACAACGACTTGGATCCAAGGTCCTCCACACACACTTGAAACCAAACCCCAAACCACTGGAGAAGATGCTGTGGGCCACACTAAGGTAGATGAATCCGGCCGCCTCGGCTAAGACATCGGCTTCTTTCAGAGGACAGCGAGGTGACTTCATTCTGGCCAGGCTGCGTGGACGTCACTGCCTTCCGCTGCTCTTGCCGGGTTGTTGGCAGCGAAAAATCCACTCACAGGGAGAGGAAGGGAAAGGTTCCGCAGAGACTGGAGATTTCGCAAGGACAACAGGAGGCAATAATAGGGGACAAAAAAGCTCGAACTCCCTGTTGCTGAGCGCCCTGCGGATCTACTTCCGTGCTAAGACACGGCTGGCCCCCAAACCCCACGCCTCCTCCAGCTCCGTGCACACTGGGAGCGCTAGGATGAGGTTACGGAGTCAACTCTGTTAGGCAAAAGGGAGGGAAAACGCTAGTCAGGTGGTCCTTATGAGTCCCAGGCAGGGCTGCAGGTGGACGCCGGGCAGGGGTGTGGAGCCTGCCCACTGCAACCCCTACTGATTCGGCTTCCTGCCTAGGCTGGGCGCTGCTGCACTGTGGCCACCTGTGAAGAGTAGGGACACTGGCCCTGAGCTTCGGGCAGTGAGGGATGGAGAGAGTCAGGGCCGCTAAGTGTCACAGCTGCAGTTCCCACCGTCGCTCTGCACACCCTGATTAGCATGAGGAAGGGAGCTGCGGTGACCACGGTTGGCAGGTGAGGAGCCGGGCTCACAAGGACTCCAGCACAACCTGCGCACTCCCACCAGCTGACGGTGCTAGTGCTCTCCACCTGTGCTAACTGGTACAGGAGCCACCAAACACGCAGCTACTTAAAATACCATTCATTCAAAGTGAAGAAAACTCAAAATGATTTTCCAGTGCCACACTAGCAGCAAGTGGCTAAGCACCTGAAATGTGGCTAGCGTGACAGAGGAACGAAACTTTTTACGTTTACTTAATGTGAATTGTCATTGACTTTTGACAGCTGCTGAGGTTCATGACTACCCTCGCTGGACAGTGAAGAGGAGACAGGACAGGAAGCATGGTCCCTTCACGGCTGCACATCTGTCACTCTCGAGAACAACCAGGCCCAGAATACCTTGGTGATAGGGAAGTGGCTGGACCTAGCGCATTGGAGCTCCCTGACCTTGAAGGGACAGGGGCCGGGCCACACACACCCAGGCTCTCAGCTCACAGCCTGGGTGTCACCTGGGCCGACAGGCCCGCTGCAGAGCCCACGGAATGGCTCTCTTCCCTCGTCATACAGTGAGTAGGCTCTAAAGGAACAAGGCCGAAGCTCACTGCGCCGCTGGTCTCACTGGGGCCTCCTGGGGATGAGCTATCCTGAGGGTTAACTGTGAGGGTCTTCCTCTGTCCTGGGCCCAGCACTGGGCCAGGAAAAGCTCACTGAATGAATGCCGTGTTGAGGGTCTCCAGCACACCCAGCACCTGGATGGGAACGTGCAGACGACTGAAGAGGCTGGAGCTCAGACGCACGGACTTGGGTGGAGCCAGGGTTTCCAAAGCGAGGACCGCTGGTAGCCTGGAGACCTGGGCACCAGCGCAAAGCACAGAGGTCAGGACTCCAGGGTCACTGGGCTGACTACTGGTCGGGCCTGGGAAAGTCTTTTGACACGTGCTCTGGAGACCGGTTAGATCCCCATCTGATCACACATGGTCACACTGAGGCCCGGCACTCTCTGCTCTTAGTGCTGGGACTAAGATCTTACAGCAGAGCCTGAGGAGGAAGACTTAGCAGAGCCGCGATCTGGGCGGGATGCAAAGGTGGCTGCTGGCCACTCAGTCTTCCCATCCCAGCACACACCCACACGGCCCTTCTGCAGGGAGTGGGCTGCAACATCTCGTGCATGTGTCCATCTTCTCCCCACCCCGCTGCTTTTTGAGAGGTAGGCACTGAGCCACCATGCTGTGAGCCCTGTGCTGGACAGTGCTGCGGGCGCCCCCACCAATCCTTAGAGCTGTGGCTCCCAGACAGTCGTATGTGGAGTCACCCTCCAGGACAGTCTGATCTCATTGCCGTGGAGCCTGACTTGGGAGACAGGAGTCTTAGAGCACTCTGGGCCCAGCCACTACTACACAGCACAGTTCACGCATCATGGCCTTGGTGTCTGGCACCGACACTCCTACCGTATCCCCACGGGCCAGGGGTGAGGACGGACTTGCCCGAGGCCAATCCCCGGCCAACGCAGATCTCAGCCGAGGTTGATCCTGAGGCTGTAGCTCCTGCTAATATGCTGCAAGGAACTGACAGTCCAGCGGGGATTCAAGCAGAACAAAATCCCAAATCGTCTTCCTCCTCTGACTCCGACATCCCTGGGCAAGGCGTTTCTGGCCATTCATAAAACAGACGTCCAATGGGGAACGTCTCAGGCTCTGGGAGCGCTCACGCACGACGCACGGGTAAACATGGTGCGATCCTGGGTCTGATGAATCGCTTACGGCATCTGCGAGTTAATTGGAACAGCCCAAACTCAAGTCTGTGTCAGCGCTCTTTGCCATTAATGATTCAGGTAAGGAAGGACGTAAAATAATAGGGCAGGGAAAGAAATTAATTGAGCTAAGCCTTTTAAAAATATTTCTGATACATCAAATTCTAATGAAAGATTAACACACACAATGGAAATATTAAAAGGCACTTACAGAGGCTCCTAGAACACAGAGAGAGCAAGAAAACCCCGTCAAGGGTGAGGGAGTTGATTAAATCCTTCGAGAAGGGAACTGGTAATTGATGGGAGGCATTTACTCACAGCGGTGAATTTAAACCAGGAAAACCGCCCCTGGTTATCGCGCCTTTCTGGAGGCTGAATCAAAGAAAGCCTTCCAGCCGGGCTTACCCTTGAACCTGCAAGTCAAGTCCACTTCTAGAATTTTGTGCTAGGGTCATCTCTAGCCTTAGAGATGGCCACGCAGGTTCAGTTACAGGGAAGTTCAGATGCATGATAAACTCATGACAAGACGTTACACAGTTTTTAAAAAGTGCTGTTCATACGGTATTTCCTAAACTTTAGTCATTTCTTTACCACTCTAAGAATTTCTCCATAGTTGTACCATCTGCAACATTTATTTGGTATGTCCTTCAAAGCACGTCCCTCCCTTTGTACTTAAATCTATTTTAAAAAGAACTCTGTTTTGCATTTATATAAAGGCAAAATTAACGTCATCTGTCAACAGAAGACATAACTATTTACAAGGCCAAAATAGGCACATGTGTGCCAACAAAAAGACTGTCCCAACTGCTATTCTGTGAAGCGTGCAGCTACACAGAATGGCTGGGCTGATGACAGGGCACGGCAAGGTCATCAAACAGCATGGACAGGGCGACCTCAGTTTTGGAAAACTCATGAGGTTATCTATGGGTTATGGTAGGATTGCAAGTGTTTTTTCAAAATCCTTGTCTCTATTTTCTTAATTCTCTACAATGGACTGATAATACTTGTATAATCAAAAAAATGAACTTAGAGCAATGTCAGTGGCCTCATATTTTCCCCCTTGGGTCCCTGCAGGCTTCTTGGGAGACAGATCTGAAAGGACTATAATGGTCGGCCAAGCAGTGAATGGGGAAGGGACTGCCTGGTTTGCTTTTCTATGCGTATAAGGTACTTGCACAGTACTTGTGCAGTTAAAAGCTAATGAAAAACAGTAACTTTCAAAGCAAAGATCCCATTGGGTGCTAATCTTGTGCCACTGCTATGCTTCTAGCTCTTAACTTGCTCAAAGACCTAGAGGGCTTGTAACAAATTCTCAGCTGTGCCCACCGCCTGCTTCCTTGAATGGTTCTGGCCAGCACACAGCCTGCAGTCCCCTCCCTTCCCAGAACACAGTTGTTGGAGGCCAGCATGCCAGGACCCATGGAGGTGGGGAGAGCCCAGGACCCAGAGTCAGACATGGAAGAGGCTGGGATCAGGGCTCCGGCTGCACAGCCTTTTCTCTTGCTCATTCTCACTCTCCTTCCTTCACTCGGCGCCCTGATCTTTCTTCTCTCCGGTTCTCGCTCTTCAAGCCTGACCTAGAAAAGGCAGGCTTTCCACGCTCTACAACATTACCACCCACTTTTTCCTGCTACTGACATCAAAGATCCCAAGCTCACACATTTGAAACAGAATGTCATTTAAAAGTTACCCACTTGAAAAAAGAGAGAGAGAGAGAGAGAGAGATTAGCCACTGTTCGGAGAAGAAACAAGTCATGGAAAATGTGACTTCTGCTCTGGTTCTGCTGGATCACACCTCCCAAGGAGAAAGTAGAAGCTTCAGAGGCACCCCAGGGCTGAGGGAGCCCAGGGCTGCAAAGGTTACGCGTGCTCTTGTGGCTGATCCACCGCTGGGCAACTTTTTCCATTAGGTGCCTCAAGGCCCACGGCCCCTTTAACTCAGCTCCCACTTCTTCATCACCAACGATCACTTGATTCATTCTACAGGCTTTATTGATGGCTGTGTGATTCATGTAAGATTCATGGCAGCCACACAGACCCAGTTGTCCACGTTTGAGTTCTTTGATGACCTGCACAGCAGAGGCAGGAGAGAAGGCATATTTGGGCAGAGGGGGCCCAAGGCAGGCCTGCAGGGCTCCAAGGAGAAAGAAGGTCTTTTTTTTTTTTTTCTCAAGAACTCAGATATAAAAGAGACACACAAGGTCACTTCTTAGGAAGAGAACTGCCTGGTGCGGTCTGGAAAAAGTGTGTGAGTGTGTGTGTGTGTGTGTGTGTTAGTTGGTGGGAGGAGGCGGGGCCTCAGGCTTCACAGGGTGAAGCGCCTGGGTCTCTCCCCTCCCCTGCCGTCTCAGCAGCTGGAGCCAGAGGACCCGTTAAGCCACAACAGCACACTGCCTCCTCCCACAGCCCTGCCCCTGTAGGTGAGGCTGACACTGGCCTCTACACTGTTGACTGTAATCGCACTTTGGGCTGGAAACTTGTCAGGCATGGCCTGCCTGGGGCTGGTGCCGGACTTCTGGGTCCTGCCTTAGCAACCCTGACTCATGGCATCTTGCAGCTTCCGGGGGAAGCCCCCGGAGCCTGCATCTTCTCTCATCCAAAGGTGTTGCAGCAAGGTGGCTTGAAAGGGCTAGGAGGGGCCCTGCGGGGCCAGCAAGCACGGGGGGTCAGGAGGAGGCTGTGACCAGGGCCTCACCTAGATGAATGGTGTCAGCCCTGGGACAGAAATAAGCTACCAGGGCCCTTGCAAGGGTGTGACAAGATCCCCGCCCCCAAAGCCCTCATCACCCCATCCCCCACCATGGGTCAGGAAGCTGGCGATCCCTGCTCCTAACCACCTGCATCATACCCACTGGTCCATCCTGTGTCCCAAGGGTCTGGGTCACTGTCCTATCATTCCAGGCCCAGCCAGAAAGGTGCATTCTTGGCTGCTGCCTCCAGTCCTGCTCCCCCATTACCCCCAGGCGAGGCTGTGGAAGGGGCACACTTTCCTTTTGAGGGTCCCCTTCTCCACACTGCCCCTGCCCTGGGGCCCCTGGCTCTGCGTCCACCCTCCACTAAGTCTCCGGGACACCCTGACCTCGCCCACCATACTGTGCCCTCGGCCTGGCATCTGTCCACCCACCCCCAATGGCTGAATGATGTTTACTTCTTCAAAAACAAGTTCCCTTTGCTTCAAGAGATATTACTTGGTGGCTACTCAGAGCTGGGTAGCACAGACATAAAGGCAAAGGTAACCCATCACTGCCTGTCTTTAATTAAGGAAGGCAGGGAAAGGGAGACGGTCAAGTTCAAGCAACATCATGAACGTGTCCAGCAAAGCCTGCTCGAGCTGGCTGTCCAGGCTCACTTCAAAGGATGGCAGGTAGAGTCCCTTTCTCCCATGCTTCAGTGGGTTGGCTGAGCAGGTCTCGCTGAACCCACAGGAGATGACGGGGCATCCATGCAGTGCCCCAGAGGCAAAGGCTGGGGGTGGGCAGAGCAGACTCCTGGGACGGGTCTGGATGGGTGTTCTGGGTGAAGACGGCTGTCGCCCTGGCTCCACTTTGCTCTACGGGGGCGGGGGCGGGGGCGGGGCACTGCCTGCCTCCTGGCCTGTTTCCTACTAGACTAAGAGCCACGGTGACTCTTTTTTTTTTTTTAATTTTTTAATTTTTTTTGACAGGCAGAGTGGACAGTGAGAGAGAGAGACAGTGAGAAAGGTCTTCCTTTTGCCGTTGGTTCACCCTCCAATGGCCGCCGCGGCTGGCGCGCTGCAGCTGGCACACCGCGCGGATCCAAAGGCAGGAGCCAGGTACTTCTCCTGGTCTCCCATGGGGTGCAGGGCCCAAGTACTCAGGCCATCCTCCACTGCACTCCCGGGCCACAGCAGAGAGCTGGCCTGGAAGAGGGGCAACTGGGACAGAATCCGGCGCCCCGACCGGGACTAGAACCCGGTGTGCCGGCGCCACAAGGCGGAGGATTAGCCTAGTGAGCTGCGGCGCCAGCCCACGGTGACTCTTAAGATGACAGTGACAGGCCAAGCACTGGACCAGCACATTAAGTGATTCCCATAGCCACGTCGTTGGACAGATGGGCCCTCAGAGTGTCGGGGACGTGCCGAAGGTCACACAGCTAGTGGAGCACAGACCTGCTCCTGGAACCCTGGTGAGATTCTGACTCGAGTCCCTGCTCTCACCACCCCGCACCAAGACTAAAACTAAGACAGGGAGACAGCCAGAAAGCAAGGAGGAACTCAGAAGCTTTGGGGAGACAAGCTGACGCTGGTGATGCTCAAACGTGTCCCCGCGAGGCTGGAAATGCCTACAGGGTCTCCGTGTGCTCTTCAAGAGCTGACTTGTGGCCAACGGTGGAGAGGCCCCGTGGTGAGAGAGGCCAGCAGTGGGGAGGCCCTTCTGAGGAAGCGAACCCACGGCAGCTGGGGGCCCTGTCACTCAGATCTGCTGCCTTCTCTGTGCAGCTGACTTAGTGGGAACAGCTCAGCCTCATCCGACGGCAGGGGAGTGGCCAGCAAGCCCAGCAGGTTATTTTTGTGGCCCCGGGCATAGAACTTGAGTTCGCACCTGTCAGGGGCCCGCTGCATTCAGGGCGCTGTGCTCAAGGCTTTCCCAGCAATTTCCCTCATTTTTCCGACAAGGAAAACCTCAGCTTTAGGTTAAGTGATGTGCGGAAGCCGCTGGGGTACCTCCGTGCCAGTTCCCTTGCTCTGCAGGGGCTGCCCCCCAGGTCAACCCCCCAGAGGCAGACTCTGGGTGCACAGGGAGCTGCTGGGGGCTGACCATGGCACTCATGCTGCCACGCAGGCCCGCCTCACCGAGAGGCCCACACGGCACAGACCTGCGGGCTTTGCTGGACGGCCACATGCTGTTTCCTTCTTGCCCTTGGAAAGAACTGGGCTCTTTCTTAACACCAGTTGTCAATCTCCCGGTTCTTTTAATGGAAGCTGTTCATGGTATGAGTAGGGGTAGGTACACACCTAGTAAGAAAACTGCTTATCTCAGGCCTTTACTGAGAAAGGAGCTTTCAAGGCACAGTCCACGAGCCCTAGCGCCTTCTAAGACGCTGGCCTAGAAGGGGGTGGGGAGTTACTGGAAGACACGCAGGGAGCCATCGGCTCAGGGCTCCCCAGAGGGGCTGCAGCTGCCCGGGCACATCTGTCACACGCCATGGGTCCCCTACCACTCCTTTTCTGACTGGCCTCCAGATGAATCCACAAACAAGGGAAGGAACGAGCCATTTCTAGCTCTTCTTCACGTCCAGAAGTTCACAGAGAATGACGGATGGGTCGCCTGCCTGCCTGAGGCAGCTCTGATCACGTGGGGGCAGGTCAGTTCCCCGTCCTAGGGCTCTTCCGGAGAACCAGACTTGAGGCACAGGCTGTCTGAATTTATGCAATGGTGCATCTGGCAGAGGGCCGAATAACCAAGCAAGCAGATCCCTGGGACGATTATAAAATAAACAACCACCAAGCGCAGGGTTGGGAACGTCTAAACAGACACTCTCGAGTGTGAAGGACGGTGGAGCTCTGCGAGAACGCAGCTGTGTCCCCCCTCCCCCCCCACACACCCAGGAAGGAGGCAGGAACTCCAACTGCAGGAAGTCTTGTCTGGTGCCTCTCGGATGAGCAAAGACAGGGACGAACAACGGAGCAGAAGCCAGGGGTGCTTGGCTCACAGCGGTGCCCCTGAACCCACACAGCAAGCCATGTCCTACAGCCCTGCCAGAGGCCTTGGTGTTCTGACCAGTCCTCTCCTGAGCAGGGCCCTCTCCCCGGCCACCTGGGCTGTGGAAGGTAGAATTCCTGCAGACACCTTTGCCAATCACCAGGCCGACGGTGGGACGGTGGCCGACAAGGGAGAGAGGTGAGGACACAGGTATCTCCCTAAGCTGTCAGCAGGAGCTCGATGGGAACAGACGCCTTTGTGAAGGGCGGTTTGATAAGAGCTGTCATAAACACGATGTCTACCTCTGATCCCAGCAAGTTCACGGCTGGGAAGCCCGCACTGATGACTAGCGTGGCTCACGAGGCTGGCACTCCTGCTGCTGAGCAACAGTGACCAACTGGACATAGCCCAGTGCCCCCCACGGGGACGGCTGCCAAGGACCAACACTCGGGGCATCCCTGTTTCATACAGTAGGGTGCAGGTAAGCTCCACCCCCCATCCTGACACAGGGAACTCCCACTTTAAGGTGCCAAAACCAAGTTGCAGAACAAGACATACCCGGTCCCCTTGGTGTAAAACCTACAGCTGAAGTCATCCACCCGCAAATATTTCCTGAGCGCCTACCAAGTGCCAGTCCTGGGGTGACAGAGTGACAGAGTGACAGAGGTAAACCGGACAGAGCAAGTGTCTCCAGGAAGACGGGCACTAAGGTGTGAGGGGCAACGAGCCTGGGGAGGAGCTGCCGGGCGGGCAGGCAGGGCAGGAGGACTTTCACTTTTGACTCAACACACTGGGTATTCTTCATGTTTTTTACAATGTGCACAGTTTGTTCTCTATTACTTGGCGGCCTAAAAGGTACTTCTTCAAACAGCAAAAGGAAAAGACGCGAGCCACTGACTCAGTGGCAGCACCTCTACCTGACAGGGCCCAGGATGGGTGAGCGAGGGGGCAGAGACGGCAGCAGGTGTGTGCCCATTTCCCAGGCGATGCCCAGGCACCCTGAGCAGAGCGGGCTCTCAGGACGCCACCACAGGCAACACGCTCTGCTTTGGAGACAGCCTCAGCCAGGGCTGCGGACACGGGCACACGTCAAGCCTGGAGCTGTGTATCGGAGGGCACAAAATCCAACTCTCCCGAGACCACGACGCTTCCTCAGCCTGCCCCCATGGTGGTCACCATGAGCATTCTCCCCATAGCGTTCGCTGGATCTGAGAAAACACCCAGACGTAGTCCAGGGTCCAACCCCTTCTCTCTCAGGGTCCTTCCCACCCTAGCCGTACAAACACAAGGAGGATGACCTGCGAGCACCAGCCACAGCACCCGCAGCAGGCACATCCCAGATCTCGGGCTCGGGCCAGCCTGACTCCCAGGGCAGGCCCAGGGCACAGACTTAGAAACAGAGAGGGAAGCAAGAGCCCTAACTGGACATCTGGGTTAGCCGTGTGACCGCTTGGAACCTTGTGCCCTTGATGTCGAGAGAAGCTGTTACCTGCCTCAGCAGTACAAGAGGATTCCACGGGCCTAGTCACGTACTCACCCGGCGCAGTTACCCACACTGAGGGGCGGGGCTCTTGGCCAACCAAGACCAAGTTCTTCCCTTTCTTTTTCACTTTCGGGCCTTTGCTCAGATTTCTTGCAAGTTCTTCAGCTTTATTCCTGCTTTGAGGTGGGAGCAGGGTGCTCCGAGTGCCCCAAGCACCCAGAGAGCGGTTGCTGACCCAAGAGGGACGGGCAGGGACATTCACTGCTGACCTCTGAAATCACCATCCCCCCTCAGCCCATCTTCCCAGCCTCTGCCAGCCTGGAAACCACCGGGGCAGTGACAAGCAGCATGTCCCTCCCGGCCTGCGGCACTGTGCAGCCGCAGTGCAGCCCTGCCTCTCTCTCACCGTGGCCTGCCTTGGACACCGGGGAGGTGCTGTGCACCAGGCCACATGTGTAGCCTCCGCCAGCCTGGTCTCTGAGTGTCATGGCCAGCAGGGTTCCTGCTAACCCACGGCGGGCATTCCAGTGAGCAGGAAGTCTATCTGGACTGTGTGAAAGCCACGGAGACACGAACATGAATTTCTAAGTGCAGCGCAGCCCGGCTGGACCACACGGCACACGACCCCTGGGACCAGGGTCCCGCACACGGTGAGACAAAGCCGCTTCTGATCAAAACATGAGCTGGTTCTTAGCTCTGGCAGGAACAGAGGATAACGGCCTGCCTGGTGCTGGAACATGCGGCACTGTTCTCAGTATTTTAAGTGTCTTTTCTCACCAAATCCTCCTTTAGGGCCTGAGGTCTTTGGGCCTCACGGTCCCCATTTTATAGCTGAAGAAACAGAGACTTGGAAAGACGAAGAGCAGCCACGGCCTCATGGCAGACTTGGGACTTGGCTGAATCTGCTTGTGACCCAGTGTGTGGCCTTCTCATCTCCAAAGGGACCCGACCATGCGGCCTGCCCGCTTCCATTTCACAGAAAGCATCCTGCGAGTGTTTTATGCAATCCCAACCACCCAACTAAAGCCTGCCGTGTGCAAATGCGACCGTCCCATTCTGCCGACAGCCAGGCTGGGTGCCGCTTCCTGGGATCCAACCAGGCTTCCCGGCCCTGTCCATGCAGGGGCCCAGCACTGGTCCCTGCTGGGAAGGAAGTTGGAGAGGCGACCTCCAACCCCCAAGACTGCTGCAGAGGGGCTTCTGGAGCTGGCTGCCGTCCCCTTCGCCTGACAAAGGTCCCCCTCTCTCTGCGGAAGGGCTGCTGATTCATACGCAGGGCCAAGGAGAGGCCTCCCTAACTGTGGGGCCACATGGCTCGTGAGTTATTCCAGGCACAGCCATCTGGCTGCGGGCCCTTCCTGCCTTCGGGATTGATGGCCCAGCATTGATTTTCCTCAAGGGAATCACCACCCAGCCCTGGCTGCTTCTTCCCAGCGGCGTCCTCGCCGGGAACTGAACAAGGGCAGGCTTCCCGAGGGTTCCCCAGGGAACGGTGGGGTGCTCTGATTTACCACCCACCCCGAGGTGCTGAGTGACCTGTACGTTTAACACTGCCTCCCTCCGCCCTGGAGGTGAGGCAGAGCTGGGCGAGTTCCGAAGACGAACACCAGGCCCTCTAATCGACTCTGGATTGAATTCCAACTTCCCAATTCGAAAAGAGATGGCCCCTTAGTCAGGAACTGCTCAGACGTGGGTCACACCCTCGGGCCCCGGAACAGGTCCACTCTGTGAAAACGAGACCCATGGCCTCCGTTGTGGCCCCCGCTGCGGAATGGATCCTACCCAGCTTCTCATTTGCATTCCTGGGTGTCTGGCAACTCTTCACTGAGCACCTGCTCTGCCCTCAGCCCTGGGAGCCACCTGTGAGTAGAGGAGCTGGGGCTCCAATAACCACATGGAATCCCAAAACTACACACAGTAGAGAATGCTGGGAAAGTCCTAAGGGGTTAGGAAAGGTTTCACTGGTAAGGGACTATCTGTAGAGAGCTGAGGGATGTCAGGGAGGTGACCAAGCACAGAGGACCATAATGGCAGAGGGCGAGGCTGGGCTAGGGGCCAGCAGCAAAAGGGAGCAGTCATATCACAGAACTGGAGGAGGCCGGTGTGGCTGGGCCCCAGAGAGGGCTGAGGGTCAGGCAGCACACGTCTTGCTCGGCCCTATCAGGCTCCCACCTTTGCTCAGCTGGCAAACAGCAAAAACCAGCAGAGGGCTGAGGCTGGACGCGGCTGCAGACAGAGGCAGGGGCTGTGCCCTCCGCCCCCCAGCAGAAGGCAGGGGCTGTGCCCTCAGCCCCACCCCGAAGGTGAAAAGCCCATCGCCAGTCTCCGTCCAGGGCAGAGTAAACACGAGAATGGGGCATCAGAGCCAAACTTCTCCCTCTACAGGGCAGTCCCCGTGGCGGTCCCCCCACCCTCCCAGCTGATGGGGAGCAGGAGAGAGGACTGGGGCCAAGGGCTAGGGCAGTGGGTTTGTTCTAAGCCTCTAGCACCACCTTTAGCTGGAACCAGAGGTCAGGGGAAACCGAGAGGTGTGAGGGCTCATGCTGAGGAAGAACACGGCTTCGGGGCTGCCAACAGCAGGCAACGCTACAGTGACTGAGCTGGGGCTGCCTAGGGCTCCAGCCAAATGAAGTGGGTGCAGGGGTTGGCTGGGTTCCTCCCACCTGGGAGGCCTCAGTACCTGGCACACAACCACGTGACCACTCTCATTACCCCACACTGGGTCAACTTTGGGTTTGCAGGGCCTCTCAGAGCCTTCGATGGGCTCCCATGGGGGTGCTGATGTCACAGGCGCTGGGACAGGCAAGGCAAATCCAGAGATCTGCTGGAGGACAAGCTGAAGCCTAAACCCCAGTGGGAGCTCCCAGTTTGGCTTTAACTGGGTGGCGAGGCCAGGTCTCCAGCTCCCTCCATTTCCAGTGCTAGATACAATCCCACACCCAAACAACCATACGGCCTCTCCAGCCGCCTGCACTGAGGGCTCATCCCCACCCAGGTCATTGTCAACTCGCTGGGACTGCAGCCTGTCAACGGAGTTCCTGTCACCCGGGATCACGTAGGGAGTGGGGCGGCTGGCACTTGTGTTCTTGAGAAACGCTCTCTTCACAGCAGGAGGAGAAATGCAACCTGGACCTAGGCCTTCCAGGGAAGCGGTAGCCACGCAGCAGCCCCGGTGCTTGGCCGTGCTGGGGTAACTGTGAAGCAGCAGATCTGGGTTTGCACGAAGCAAGTTACTGGGATTTCCTGTGTGCACCCAGCACGTGCTGGCGTACACAGCTCCTAAGGCTGCCGTGGGCTTGTTTTTCACCAAGAGCCATCCAGACGGAGGGAGGCGTTTGCAGAACTTCAGATCTCATGCATCTACTCGAGGCCTGAATCAGAATGTTTTTTCCACCATGGTAAACAATGTTCTCATTTTTTGAAAAAGCAAACAAGCAAACACAACATTTATTTTATTTCATTTTTTAAATCCAGCCACTTTAGTCAAGGACTAACATTTTGTAGCAAACCATTTAATGACTGGAGCTCTCTAATCCTTTCCTGGAGAAAGGTCCCTTTCAAACCCAAATGTGGGCTTTGGGTTAAAATTTCTCCTGGCCAAAACTGGCTGGAGAGAAGCCCATTCTCTCTGGCTCAGAACTGTGGTCCTCAACTAATGAGTGTGCTGGGTAATTAAGCGGCTTGTGGCTTGAGGACCCGCAAAGTGGTTGCCTCCAGTTGGGAAGTGGTCTAGGACTGGGGGTCAGGTGGCCATGGAGGATGACCTTGGAACCTCTGGGGGCAAAAAGGAAAGAAGAGTTTGGGGATCAGTGAGCCTGAGCTACCTGGGAGAGCCCCAATAACAAGACATGGGCAGGATGGAGAAGACGGGCAGGAAAGGAGACCAGGGCTGGGCCAGAGACCAGGGCCATCCTAGGGCAGTGGTAGGTGCAGGGCAGAGAAAAGTTTGAGCCTGCACCACTGAAGTAAGACAAAAGGTGACTGGCATTTCAGAGACCCAGGGCCTGCTGGGCATGCCTCAGCCCTTCACTGGGACTGAAAGGTCAGAGGGGCCTGCCAGGGCACCTGCGATGGTGGGAGAGGCCCAGATCACCTAACCCCAAAGCATCCAAAGGTGACTGTACCTTGATTGTTCTTGGGGAGTCCTCGATTGTAGTGTGCTTGCAGAGCCTCCGCCTCCCTCTCCAGCCACAGCTGCTGCCAGTTCCCACATTCTCATTGTCATGGGTAAAACGGGCTGCAGAAGTGTCCACCGCCTAATCCCCAAGATCTGAATATGGGACATCACAAACGGATTTCTACGTGTAATTAAATGGAAAGCCTAGGGACAGGGAGATTATTTTAGATAATTTCAGGGAGTCCAATCTAATCAGAAAGGGTTTTTCAAAGTGGAAGAGCAAGACAGAACAGTCAGAATGATGCACTGGGAGCCAGCGCTGTGGCGTAGTGGGTAAAGCTGCCGGCTGCAGTGCCAGCATCCCATATGGGAGCTGGTTCGAATCCTGGCTGCTCCACTTCTGCTCCAGCTCTCTGCTGATAGCCTGGGAAAGCAGTAGAGGATGGCCCAAGTCCTTGGGCCCTTGCACCCACGTGGGAGACCTAGAAGAACCTCCTGGCTCCTGGCTTCAGATTGGCACAGCTCCCAGCTGTTGCAGCAAATTGGGGAGTGAACCAGTGGATAGAAGACCTCTCTCTCTGTCTTTCCTTCTCTGTGTAACTCTTTCAAATAAACAAATAGATCTTTAAAAAAGAAGAAGAATGCTGCACGGTGAGGATGACCCATGCTGCCAGTCTTGAAGATGGAAGAAGGGGCCATGAGCCACAGAATGCAGGTGGCCTCTGGAATCTAGACAAGTGAGACAGCGGCTCCTCCCAGGGAGCTTCGACAAGGAACACCACCTCCTGGATTTGCTCCCAGTGAGACCTGGCTCACACTGCTGAACTCCAGGCCGGTGCGATAATGAACAGGTGATGTTTCAGGCTGCTACGTTTGTAGGGATTCATCACCATCTCACGTTCTAGATGTGGCTGCTGACCAGAAGCCCCCTGCCTGGAGTAAACACTCAGAACGCTTGGCTCAACAGCTCGGGCTCTCACAAGTCAGCCTTGAACTCATTCACCCCAGACCCCCAGCAAAGACTGCGCTACTCTCTGTTCTTCCATTTGCATCCTGCAGTTTCCCCCTCTAAGCACCTACAACCACCTGCTGCTGTGCCCCACTGCCTGCAGGTAGCAGGGCTGTGCCTGGGCAAGCTTTGCATTCCTGGCACCTAGCACACTGCCCATCGCCCCATCAGTTAGGGGGCGAGAGAACTGGAGGAGGAGTCTTTGTCTAGAATTCAGTGTGCACGTGTTACAGAGCCAATGCTGCGTTTGCGTCCTGGCTCCCCCTCCTCCTGACTCTGGGAAGGCTCTCTGTGCTTCAGCTTCCTTGTCTGAAAAACGGGGATAGTAACAGGAGCAGCCTTGCTAGGCTGTGAGGGCTGCATGAGTTACGCTGGGTCAAACGAGCACCCAGGCCTGGCCCGAGCACACGCGTCACTAGGTAGCATTCTCGACGGCCACTGTGAAGATGCCACAGTGAAAGGGAAGCAGCGTGAAACCAGGGCTGCATAAATCTCGCCTGGAACCTTCTGCGAGCCACTGCCTGGGACGCACATTTCCACCTCCCACTTCCTCTCTGTCAGAGGCTGGTTCTGGGCTCGTGGCAGTGGCGGCAGCAAAGGAAGGGGCCCAGCGGGGAACAGAGAAAGCCGTGGCTCTTCGTCCATTTTGCTGCTCTGCAGAATGCAAACCAGATCTGGGAGAGATGTAAGTTTTATGAGAAACCAGTTAAAGGCTAAAGGTTAACTGGAGTCAGTTAAGTGACATGCATATTTCCTGGCTCTGCCCAGCTCTGGAAAACCCCGAATGCATCTTAAAAAAAAATGCAAAGCATATTATAAAATGCGAAGGCCTGGGACTGGGGAGTGAAGAAAGATGAATGTGAAAGACCATCCGACCGAAAAACCAGGAAGCTTCGTGGGGCTTCCCTGCCTGAGAATCTGGTAGGGGGAGGAAGAAAGCTCTTTCACCTTGACCCCCAGAGTGAAAGATGGTGGCCCAGACTGGGTCAAGGGGCAGAGGTGAAGACGGAATGAGAACACGGAGCTCTTGGCTATCACCAAACGATCTCCAAAGTCGTGAGGGCTGGGGAGACAGACTGGCTCAGCCCCGACTTCTGAGCCTCTCCTTTCCGACTCCAGTCTGGACAGTTCTCCGGCGGCAGGTACCGGCACTGGTTGCAGACAACCAGGAGAGGAAGGGACCGGCTGGAGTTTCAGTGATGCCGAGTCGTGAGCTCCACAAGGGAACCTGCTGCCCAGCCCACATAGTCAGTGATGACAGACAAGGCCAAACACGGAGCAGGTCAGCAGCCGCCTGACACATGTGGCCGGGAGCGCCGTGTGCAGGGCTCCCCATCTCCAGGCCCTTCCTCTCTCAGACCAGGCGCTCAAGCTCGAGAAGCCAGGCGATTTGTCTCCAACTTAGGTAGAGGCGCACTGCTTGCACAGTTAACTTACAGACTCCTCGACATGCATACCGGGAGGAGGACCAGAGGGAAGGGAGAGCCTCACGCGCGACAGACTGGCTGGCTGCACACCCTGGAGGAGCCGGGGGCAGGTGGGAATGCGAGCCTCCCTCACGGGCCTGGCTCCTGCCTCGCCCCCCAGGGCCCCTCCTGGTGCCCGGCATGATCCTGCGAGGTGGAGGGAATCCTGCTACAGACGTGGCCGGCCTCCTCGGCTGCTGCACAGTGCTCGCACACAGACCCGACCGCAGCCGTGGCGTGCCGAGCAGCCGTGCTAGATGCACTGGGCAATGCCACTGGCTTACAAGGGCTGTGTGAGGGTGAGCAGAGGGAGGAGGGGCTGCAGCAGCACCTGAGGACACCTGACTCACAGCGGGCGGGCAGGAGACTTTCTACAGGGGGCTGGAATTCACGGATGCAGCCAAGCAGAGACTATGTGCTGGGTTCCAGAGCATTCCTCACGCTGTCTAACCTCATGGTTCTCAACACTGCCTGTGCAATGGAAACCACTAGGGAGCACGTCCAGACACAGATGCCAGGGCTCTGCCCGACAGCAAGAGACTCAGAGCCTTCTGCAGTGGGCCTGGGTGCGGACGGCTATCCAAGTGTTGGGTAGGATTTTAATCTCGGACTGAGGAATTCCACTGCAGCCCCTTTGGGGACAGCAAGCCCTGGGCTGGGATCCACTGGCTTCCCACTGCTGCCCTGCCCTGGCCCATGGAGTCAGCAGCAGATTGGAGGCCCTGAGAGCAGGTTCTCTGTTATGTAGCGGCAGACAAGGGCAGGGTGGCAAACCAATGTCCACTTGTGTTTCCAGACAGGTCCACGTGGAAAAGACAATTTAAGTTTTTAAATGTCCCAAGCTCAGTACTCTGTACATTCCTTAACAGCTTTGCAGAGACAACATGTGACATGTACTGGAAACCGGACTGCACCATTTATTGTGCCGGTCACCAGGAATGCGAGAGCTTCACTGGGGAATTCTGGAGTTTAAGAAGTGAACAGTCATCCTGCCATACTCGAAGTGCTTCCAATGCCTCTTTGACCTGCCTCTGGGGTTCCAGTGGCAACACTTCCTGGCACTTACACCTGCACTGAACAGAGCTGTCCCTCCTAAGAGAAGCTGGGAAGAAGGTGCTATTCCACTTCCCCCCTTCCTGTTCTGCCCAGTGGGAATGGGCTGGGCTGGAGGCAGGGCCAGGGAGCCGGCCAGAGCCTGGGGAAAGTGGCTGGGAGAGGGGAGGCAGCTTTCTCCTGAGTGAGACTTCTGTAAAGGTCACACTGTCTGTTGCTGGTTCCGCCTCCCCAGAGATTTGTTTGGGTGTTTTGCGGTTGATCAGCTATTGGGGCCAGAAGCCAAGCCTCCTCCCCTCCTGGGGCCCGAGCAGTCACTGGGTTCTGTGTCATCCCTGGTGGCTGGGCCAGGTGGTGGAGGTGGGCGTGTGGTGGGTGGTGGGTGGTAGGTGGGAATCTGATGGCTTCGAGATGAGGAGCACAGTGTAGGCAGAGCCTTAGGCAGCCTTGCGAGTGGGCTGTGGTGAGGAATGACCTGAAACTCAACATTAGGCCTCATCCTGGATCCCCCAACAAACTCCTGCCAGGAGGCTGACTGGTGGCACCGTGAGGCAAAGCAGGAGCTGAGGCCACTGGGAAGCCAGCAGTGCAGGGTGGGACTCTCTGGACCTCGGTAGGACTGGGGCAGCACTGTGAGGGACAGACGGGGAGATAGATGTTACGCAGGGCCCTGCAGGTGACAAGTGGACTCTGTTGTTGTTTTTTTTTTTTTTTGATAGGCAGAGTGGACAGTGAGAGAGAGAGACAGAGAGAAAGGTCTTCCTTTTGCCATTGGTTCACCCTCCAATGGCTGCCGCAGCCGGCACACTGCGGCCGGCGCACCGCGCTGATCCAATGGCAGAAGCCAGGTACTTCTCCTGGTCTCCCATGGGGTCAGGGCCCAAGCACTTGGGCCATCCTCCACTGCACTCCCTGGCCACAGCAGAGAGCTGGCCTGGAAGAGGGGCAACTGGGACAGAATCCGGTACCCCGACCGGGACTAGAACCCGGTGTGCCGGCACCGCAAGGCGGAGGATTAGCCTATTGAGCCGCGGCGCCGGCCGACAAGTGGACTCTGACGTCACTTTCACAGAGGGGGAGCAGCCAGTCTGTGGGCCACATAAGGCCCACAAAGTCATCGGGTTTGGCCCTGCTGGCGGGACTCAAAACCCAATAAATCTATGGCAGACTAATTTTCAGGTTGATCATTTCGTATGGCCATGAATGATGTGACCCAACGGCCTCTGGCAGAGAAAAGGTCCTCCACCCCTGCTTCACGAGAGGGAGGCCGGCTGCTGGCGGAGAAGGGGCAGTGGAGGGAGCCGGTGCTCCGTGAAAAGGCTGCTTCCAGGGTCCTGACTCGGAAGACAGTGAGAAGGGGCTGGATTTTCCATCTCCTTGACGCCTGAACTGGAGGGACTGGCTGAGGGCTGGTTGTCGGGAGGAGAGAGCGCGACTCAGATTTGGACCTGGCGTGGAGGAGTGGGGTTTGACTAAGACACCCGCAGCCAGTTCTTCAGCCCGTTGAGCTGCAGATGCTGTGCTGCCTGCCTCTGTCAACTGGGCTCTACGAAGTCCCACCGGGCACTGCACTCGGCACAGCGGCCGCGTCTCACACTCCTGATGGACGGCCCAGGAAGTACAGCCGGGGAGTCTGGAGGCGCTGAGACACTGCCGGGGTGCGGGTGCGGGGAACACCCTGAGGCGCAGCTGTATCCAGAACCCACCCACTTCTGAGGGCTGTGCGGTGCCTCAGGACAGGCTGCACTCTGAGCACATCTAAGCCACCAGGTCCCTTCCTGCTAACCGTGGCCCCACTTTCAAGTGCGTGGGAAGGACTAGGCTTTTAAAGTGCAGAATGTCTTTAAGCAGAAACAATCACTTAATAGGCGAGGAAGGGAAAAGCTCAAAACCCAGTCTACTATTCATATGCCTCATTCCCCTGCGGCGCAGACTGGAATCTAGAAATCTTGCTCTGTACAGGGGAGGAAAAAAAAGCCGATTTTTGGTCTTTTTCAGAACCGTCCCAGATCCACTTCAGTGCATAAGCAACAGAAGAGGGCAAAGTCATTAGGTGACCTTGTGATCTCAGCAGAGCATCTCTCTCGAATGCTCAATTATGATTGTAAGTTTATAAAACAGGGAAAGATTACAGGAATATACATTAAACCACATCAATGAGTGCTACTGAGAAAAAAAAAAAAAGAGGTCCAGCAGACAGGTACCAATCAAATAATCAATACACAGGAAGCAGCTACATCACCCTGCTCTAAAAGAACCAAATAATGCTGCAATTGGATTTCCTTAAAAATTTTCCACTTGAGCAAAACTGACAGCTGTATTATAATCACATTTCCAGTCAGTTTATAAGATACAAATTTCATTTCTCCATATTTCTACTTCATTTCTGAAAAGTGGCCAGCAACATTATTCATCAAGCACACAGAGAAGAAGTCTAATTCATAAAGAAAGGGGAAATGCTGTTAATTCCATGTTTTCCATTTCCTCAGAGAATTGGTGGTTTAATTCAAACATGATTTTTTTTTTGATTGGTCTAATTCAGAATCCGAGTTTCAAAGTGGGGTAAGGAAAAGAAAAACAAGGGAAATGAGAGGTATTTCAGCTCTTAGATTGATATGACTGGTGTTGCTCAGCTGTTGAATTAAGACAACCTATATTTTTAGAAGGAGCAACATGAGTTCAATGCACTGGGAAGCTAAGTATTGTAATGAACAAGCATCATTCTTCCAACTCACAGTCCAACTGCCTCAAATTACTCCAGACAACACTGAGAAACACCACGTTCATGTTAATGAGAGTCTTTAAGTGTTGATGAATAATTAAAGTGACTGCTCGAGCGTCAATCGGTTCAATCCAACAAAGCCTCTTTCCTGTGCCTACTACGCACCGGGCACTGTGCCAGGCACTAGGGCTACACAAGGTGGTAGTGCCCATCAGCTACGTGTGCAAGGGGAGCAGGGGCTGGGAAGGCAGCCCAGGCAGACAGGCTGTGTCCTGCAGGAGGCTGCAGATGCAGGCGCCAGGAACTGGGCAACTGCCTGGGAGACGCTGCATAGGGAAGAGGGCGGAGAGCCTGGCTGGGGGACGAGAGGCGCAGAGACTAGTGAGCTGGTGAGCCCCTAATCATCAAGTTCCAGGAGGTCAGGAGTGACTCCAAGTTGGCAGGTCAGGTGCCCAAACATCTACATGCTGAGAGACCTCATGTGGGCTGTGCTGCCTTTAAAGACAAAATATGCGGGGGGGTGGGTAGCACTGAGGGACAGTGGGTTAAATCACCACTCACAACGCTAGCATCCCACAAGCACCAGTTCAAGTCCCAGCTGCTTCACTTCCATCCAGTTCCCAGCTAGTGCGCCTGGGAACGCAGTGGAGGACGACCCCAGTGCTTGGGCCCTGCACTCCCATGGAGACCCAGGTGGAGCTCCAGGATTCTGGGTTAGGCCTGGCCCAACTCCGACATTGCAGCCATCTGGGGGTGAACCAGTGGATGGATGGAGAATGGATCTTGATATCTCTGTCTCTCTGTCTCCCTCCCTCTCTCCCTCCCTCCCTCCCTCTCTTTGCTTCCCTCCTTGCCTCCCTGTAAATCTTTTTTTTTTTTTTTTTTTGACAGGCAGAGTGGACAGTGAGAGTGAGAGAGAGAGAGAGACAGAGAGAAAGGTTTTCCTTTGCCGTTGGTTCACCCTCCAATGGCCGCCGCGGCTGGCATGCTGCGGCCAGCGCACCGTGCTGATCCGATGTCAGGAGCCAGGTGCTTCTTCTGGTCTCCCATGGGGTCAGGGCCCAAGTACTTGGGCCATCCTCCACTGCCTTCCCTGGCCACAGCAGAGAGCTGGCCTGGAAGAGGTGCAACCGGGACAGAATCCGGAGCCCAGACCGGGACTAGAACCCGGTGTGCCGGCGCCGCAAGGAGGAGGATTAGCCTAGTGAGCCACGGTGCCGGCAACTCTTTCAAATAAATAAAGACAAAATATGTGTGTGTGTGGGGGGGTGCAGGCCAAAGAACCACAAATCACACCTGCCTCGTCATCCAACTCTTCCAAGGCCACAGACGTGTTTGCCTCTTGCGTTTCGCGTGAACAGCATCAGTCCACTTCAGCAACAGCATTCAACAAGCCACTTCCCCAGGGCCCCACCCTGGGATGCCTGCACTAAACAGCCCGAAAGGAGCAATGTGGGTCCCCCCCACTGTGGTTTCAGTTCTGCTCCAATCAGTTAGCACCCAGGTTCCTGAAAGTCATCTTTCCAAGAAACTTATCTTCTAAGTAACCAGCCTGAAATGACTTCCTCCACTTTTCAATGTGTCCCCTGGACAAAAACAGTTCGGAGGCTTTGCTTTGTCAGAACTCCTACAGAGAACCTTCTAGGGAAAAAGTACATCTTTCATTGCCCAACACACAGTCAAGGTGATGAACGCTACTGAGTATACTGAGTGTGATGAGTGTGTGCTAATTATAATGCTAGCATTTTCTAGAGATTCTTTTATTTAAAAAGATCTATTTGAAAGGCAGAATTACAGAGAGAGGGAAAGACAGCAAGATCTTCCATCTGCTGGTTCACTCCCCAAATGACTCTAACAGCCAGAGCTGGGCCAGGCTGAAGCCAGGAACCAGGAGTTTCTTCTGAATCTCCCACGTGGGTGCGAGGGCCCAAGCACTGGGGCCCTCTTGCACTGCTTTCCCATGCTCGTTAGCAGGGAGCTGAATCGGAAGTGGAGCAGCTGGGACTTCAATTAGTGCCCATACCGGATGTTGGTGTTGCAGGCGGTGGCTTTATCTACTACACCACATTGTCGGCCCCAAGATTTTCTCTCTTAATCTACAGGATGGTCCACAAGTGCTATCAGCCCCTCTTTACGGATGAGGAGGAATGGCTTAGAGAGATGAACTAATTCACACAACCCCAGAGCTGGGGTTCAAACTCAGGCTTTTATGGATCCAAGAACTCAGTTCCTACACATTTAACACTCCCAAAAGTTGGCGCTGTGGGGTAGCAAGTTAAGCCGCCACCTGTAATGCCAGCATCCCACATAGACGCCAGTTCAAGACTCGGTTGCTCTACTTCTGATCCACCTCCTTGCTAATGCACCTGGGAAGGCAGCAGAGGATGGCCCACATGCTTGCGCTCCTGCACCCACATGGAGACCCAGAGGAAGCTCCTGGCTCCTGGCGTTGGCCTGGCCCAGCCCTAGTCATTACTGCCATTTGGGGAGTGAATGAGCAGATGGAAGATCTCTCTATCTCTGACTCTCCCTCTCTCTTTCTTTCTGTAACTTTGCCTTTCAAATAAATAAATCTTAAAAAAAAAAAACATATAATATTCCTCCAGGTCTCCCACGTGGGTGCAGGGCCCAAGGACTTGGGCCATCTTCCACTGCTTTCCCAGGCCATAGCAGAGAGCTGGATCGGAAGTGGAGCAGCCAGGACTTGAACTGGCGCCCATATTGGATGCCAGCACTGCAAGTGGCAGCTTTACCCACTATACCCCAGTGCCGGTCCCAAGAATTCAAACTTTCTTGCGTCTTCCTTAAGGTATTTATTATTTTTTAAAAGATTTATTTATTCATTGTAAAAGCAGAGAAGCAGAAAGGTCTTCCATCCATGGGTTCACTCCCCAAATGCCCACAACACCAGGGCTGGGTCAGGCCCGAACCAGGAGCCAGGGTGGCAGCTAGCCAGCCTCTCGGTCCATCATCTGCTGCCTCCCAGGAGCATCGGCAGGAGGCTGGGTCTAAAGTAGAGGTGGGATCTGATTTCAGGGCACTCCAATATGAGCACTGGGTGACCCAAGCAGTGGCTTAATCCTCTGAAACACAATGCCTGCTCTTTACCTTTTATTTTGAAAAAATGTTAAGCTTCCAAGAAACTTTAAAGAATAATACAATGAAAACACATATGCCCTTCACATTGATTGATCAATTGCTAATACAAGGGCACTTAAAAAGTTTGTGGAGAGGTTTGTGCTGTGGCATAGCAAGTTAAGCCACTGCCTATGATGCCAACATCCCACATGGGTGCTAGTTCATGTCCCTGCTGCACCACTTCCGATCTGGCTCCCTACTCATGGCCTGGGAGAAGCAACAGAAGATGGCCCAAGTGCTTGAGCCCCTGCCAACCTGGCTCCTGGCTTTCACCTGGTCCAGCCCCAGCCATTGCAGCCATCTGAGGAGTGTACCAGTGGATGGAAGACCTCTCTGTCTCTGTAATTCTGATTTTCAAATAAATAAATAAATCTTTTTTTAAAAGCTTGTGGAAAATGGACTTAAATGATGAGTTTATGTTCACCCGCTAGCAGGGAACATGAGCTGGGTTTAGATCGTTGTGAGACAGGTTAGTTTTGCCCTACTGATGATGTGTTGTTGCCATGGTAATCCTGCTCGGTACAGAGGAACCACAGGTTCAGACATCTGGTGTATGTGCTTGGGGTGAAGCTACCATCTGTGGGATCATGAATGAACGCCTCTAAGTCAGATTCCCGCCCAGGCAGAGTGACACAGCAGCACCAAAGGAGCCTTGGCTGGCCTCAGATAGCCAGCCCCCATCGTCCCTGTCAGCGGCTAGTTATCAGGAATGGGGTCCGGTGTGGACAGCCCTTCGTCCTGGGAAAGGGGGCCACTCTCCTGCCCATCACGCGACCTATTTTCGTGGAGAACCTGGTGCTAAACCATTTGAGGACGACCTGCTTCTGCGCTGGCGTTTCATCTGTAGCAGAACAGCTCCCTTGCTGCAACCTAGTGAAAGTCAGCCCTCGACACAGGGTTTCTAACAAGTTGAAAAAAAAATGTTAAAAACATTAAGAAAAGATGAGTTTACTATGGTGCCAAAAATAATGAAATCCACGTGTAGCTTTTTCATAATCTGCATTTCCCATTAAGGTTTTGAAGACCCTTTGCATTCAGCAACATCTGCTTCCTCTCTCATTGTACCCACAACTCACACTCTTCTTCATTTTAAAGATTTATTTATTTATTTGAAAGGCAGAGTTAGAGAGGGAGTCAGAGAGAGAGGTCTTCCATCCACCCTTCTTTTCTAAGTCCTTCCAAAGAGGTAGGCGTCTGCTTACCCTTGAACATACTGGCCCCAACTTCCTAAGAACAAGGACATACTCCCACTGAAACATAATGCCACTAAAATTCCCAAGAACTGTCATATGGATCTCAATTACATTATTCAATTACAATGCATATGCAAATTCCCTGCATTTCCACAGAAATGCCCTTTAAAGCTACTAACGTTCTCAATCCAAGATCCAATCCAGGTAGACAGTCGTGGTTCTCTCCATTCTGATAATCTAAGAACCCCTATTTTGTCTTCCTAGACTTTACATTTTTGAAAGCCTGGGTTAGCTGTCTTCTAGAATGTTCCACATTCTGGACTTTTCATTGCCTTTGTGATTTATGCTATTTTTTCATTTTTGCTTGGATGAGGCACACGACAATGACTGAACCATCAGCAAAATAGGCCAACATAGAGAATTTTCCAGAACTGACAGGACCGTAAAAACCATCATTGACCTTGTAAGAAAAACAAATCAATGAGCTCACATTTTCATGAACTTAGAATCAAAACACGTAACTTGCTTGGGCAGCTTCATAATACTTTTGGCTGGAAACGGATCTCCAGGCAATCAGGTGAAGACGGCCAGGGACTTCCACTCTGCCTAAAAGCTCTCGCCTGCAAGGGAGCCGGAACGAAGCATGCAGATGCTAGGAACTAGGGTGGGATGAAGGCATCCTTTAGGTCTCTTGTGACGTTCACGTTCATGTTCATTGTCATCAGCAAATGAAGGACACAAAGAGGGGGGACCGGGCCTGGATATCAAATGCGGATCAAGAACTTGGAGTCTGGTTGCTGCATGTGCTTCCATGGGCCTTGTAGTGCCGCACAACGTCCTTGTTCTGAGAACAAGTGGTTTAGGGCGGACGGGGCAGCCTGAGCACAGGCCCGAGGCGGGAGCAGGCCTGGTGTGTCTAAGGAACAGCACAGAGGCTGGGGCGGGGGAGGTGGTGTCAGACGAGGTGCATCCTGTGGGTCACTGTAAATGGCTCCATATTTTATTCGGGCATTCTGAGCAAAGGGACCTAATCTGACTTAGATCTAAAAGGAGCCCTGCTGTGTTGAGAGTAAACTGTAGGGGAAAGGGCAAATGCAAGCCACTGGATAAGAAGCTACAGTAAAGCCCTGGTGAAAGATGGTGGCAGATGACATCACCTACTAGGGGTGGGGCTCAGAGAGATCATCAGACCTGGGTATGTGTGGAGGGGAGGACTAGAGGTGCTGACCAAGTGGAGCCAAGGAATTGCAAGTGGGCTTCGAGTCAAAGAGGGAAGACGATGAGCCCAGTGTTTTGCCACCAGGTTGGGGCAACTTCCAACTGAGATGGCGAGGCTGTGTGAGTCAAGGCTGTGTTCAGGGCAAACCTGAGAGGCTGAGCTGGATACACAGGCCTGGGTTCAGTGGAGGCTCATGGCTGGAGACAGGGGGTGCTGTAGGGATGGGCACCGCTCCTCACCCCATGCAAGGAGGTTGCCAACTACTGCTGTGGGGACACATGCCCCACATGGCCAGATCTTTTAATATCCAAAGTGACAGCCAGCTAGGTTTCTACAGTAAAATATCCCGATTTTAAAATGTTGGTAAACACACACAAAATTTGCTTGAAACACCCTATGGGCCACTAGACTACACCTGTGGGCGTGTCGGCCTGAGGAAGGCAGTTTTCCACCTCGATGTCCCCCTTACAATTATTCTGCTCTTGTTTTATCAGTAAGAACACTGAGGCTCAGAGAGGTAAACTGATTTGTACAAGGTTGCACAGCCAGACAGAAACAGAGCTGAGGTTCATCTGACATTTTTCTGAGACCCAAGGCTACTTCCTCTATATGCTTGCCTAGCTCTTCTGAAGAGGCAAGTCCCGGGCTAGAAATAGCCCCAGGAGAACAGAGGGGAGGCCCACAGCAGCCGCCATTGCCAGGAGGTGAGCACGCTGGCACGGTATACAGTTGTCGATCGTCTTCAAAGGTGCAGTGGCTTGGGCCCCAGGGACCCAACAGGATGGGCCTCCATGCGATGAAGAGCCCTGTACCCAGATCAGAGCGGCACTCAAGGACAGTGTGCTGGGAGAAATCGGTGTGTGCAAACCGCGTGTGGACACCACTGGGTGGACAGCGCTTCTGTAGCTCCTTGCTGTAACACTGCCCTGGTCCATCAATCTACTCTTTACAGAGCCCAGAGAGGGCCTTTTGAGACACAAATCTGATCATGTCAGCCAGCCGAAAACGCCTTCCCTGTTTTTGGGATAAACCCTGAATCCTTCATCCACCCACGGGGCCTGCACGGCCCACTGCCCGGCCTTAGCTAGGCATCCTCTTCAGCATCGCTGGCCCTACCTGCAAGCGTTTTGGAGCTCTCGCTAGCCCCAGCACCTTTGGTACTGCTGTGCCCCTTCCTGGCACCCACACCCAATCAGGCCTCAGAGGGGTCACTGCCCCTCACCTGCTCTCGCAGTACCTGGGGCGGCAGCCACCCAACTTGGATCTGCATGGCATTGTGATCACGTGACACAAGGCTGATGGCTCGCCCAGGCTTGGCACTCTACCTAGCTCGTGGGGCCTGTCCTCCCACGCCAGACGGTGAGCTCTAGAAGGCAGGCTGGTTTTTGTTCTGTAATTGGTCTGTGCTTGCATTTCTTTAAACACACACCCCTATGAGAGCTCGGTATGTGGGTACATGGTTGCCGCTGCCTGTGACACTAGCACCTCATGTGCACTGGTTCGGGTCCCGGCTGCTCCACTTCCAATCCAGCTCCCAGCTAATTGCCTGGGAAAAGCCGTGGAAGGCGACCCAAATGCCTGGGGCCCTCACACACATGGGAGACCTGCATGGAGTTCCAGGCTTCTGGTTTCAGCCTGCCCCAGCCCTCTCTCTCTCTCTCTCTCTTTCTCTCTGTAATTCTGCCTTTCAAATAAACAAGTAAGTCTTTAAAAAAAGAAAGAAAAAGGCAGGCAGACAGGCAGGCAGGCCAGCCGACCCTCACGGTGAAAGGCTGCCTCCCTACCGCCTGCCCTGGTATTACCAATGTCCTTCATTTTCTAAAATGGCAGTCCATAAACACTTTCTTTCCCAAACAAATCGCGGCCTGGTTAAAAGAAGAAAGTAAACGCAGCAACCCTAGGCCCAGCAGCTCTGTCCTGCTTCACTGCAGCTGGGCCAGGGAACCCTGAGGTGCGGGAACTGCTCTGCGCTCTACAATGGGGCTCTCCAGGCCCCACGAGCTAGGAAGAGTGCCAGGCCCAGGTGAGCCAGCAGCCTTGGAGCGCCCAAGATTTGCAGACCTCCCTCCGGAGGCTCGGGCCCCTCTCTCAGCCCACAGGAAGCACGCCACGAACAGGCTGCCGGGGGTGGGGGGTGTCTCTGGAGGAAAAGCCGGCAACCAGGCTACACCACGCCGAGGTGGAAGACGCAGCGATGGTGGAAATGTTGTGTGGGACATCTCAGTGTATGGCACGTTGATGTACAGGCTACTGAACCCCACAGTGGTGAAATCTATGAAGTGACATGGACAACTGTTTCTGAGGGCCAACACTAGGAAGCTCTGACTGCCCCGAGCACCTGGGAAGCTCCCGCACAGCACCCCTTGCCCAGGGGCCCAGCTCCTCAGACCTGGCCCTTCTGAGCCCAAGACTGCCATCCTTAACCCTGCCCCCTGCACAAAAGCTAAGAGTCAACCTACACCTCTCACACTGCCATCGAGGGTCAGCTGCAAAACAGTCCCCCGCCTGTCCCGCCTCCCTGTGCCCATTGGTGCTGACCCTCAGCCCAACCTCCACCCTGGCCTCTCTGCAACTGTACCAGGAACGGTTCTACACATACACTTCACATGCACTCGCTCGCTGACTCCTCCCGACACCTCCGGTCTCAGATGACGAAATGGAGGCACCAGGAGCCCTAGGCTCTAAGATGACATGGCTGCCAAGTGGCAAGGGCACAGCCTGGCTCCCAAGCCCTCTAGCCCTTCAGCACAGTGCAAAAGCCTCTGCTGTAGCCATCAGCCTGGGCAGGGC
The DNA here is from genome assembly GCF_964237555.1 of Oryctolagus cuniculus. NCBI lineage: Eukaryota > Metazoa > Chordata > Mammalia > Lagomorpha > Leporidae > Oryctolagus > Oryctolagus cuniculus. The sequence continues at coordinate 25,493,381 of NC_091450.1, forward strand.
CGGGTCCAGAAGCGTCCTTGAAGGACAGAAGGCCCTGGGGAGAATCCTGGAATTGAGATCTGCCCATCCCAGCCGCCATGCCTCCTTGCTCATTTGCAGCCACAGCGGCCTCCAACAGGATTCTGGGACACGCCACGCTCTCTCGCTTTAGCTGCACCTTTGCTGTCCTCACTTGTGGATCTGCCCCCAGGCCCTCCCAGTCCCTCCCTCCCCAGCCTCTGAGGCCTCCTCCCGGTGATCCTCTGGCACGGGCCGGCCCTGGTTTCTCACTCTGCTGAGCCCCCTCCATCTGTGAGCAGGCATGCTCTCACTTCCTTCACTGCTCCGTTCCCTCCCTCCTGTTCCAGCCCCCCAAGACTGGAGGACATGCCACGCCTGGCGGTGGCTCACTGTCGCATCCCAGTTCCCAGCACGGTGTCTGACACAGAACAGATGCTCCAGAAATAGCTGAAGGAACGAGTGGACTTTCACTGCAGAAGGGCGCAGCACATGCTCTGAACGTCACGTGCCCGTGTGACACGGGCTGGAAGGGCACCTGGACATGCATGGTTACCCAGAGTCTCTTCAGGAAGTCAGGACGATGACTTCTCCTCCACCAGGATCACTTGCTATTGGGGAACTGGTAGGAATCCTCTCAGAAGGCCCTCTGGCCGGTCCCAGGCAGGAATCCGTGCCCTCTCCTCAACGCCTGCTTGTCCTCTGAGTAATCCTGTCCAGGCGCGCTGCCATGAATGAGTCCCACGGCCTGGGTCAGCTCAGCACCCTCCCTCTGGCCAACGCAGCCAGGGCTGTCCTTCCTACTTCAACACACAGTGCCATCACGCAAGGGATGAAGTGGTTTGAGTCCCTCCGGAAATGCTCCTGAAGACATTACTCATGCTGAAAACGCCATCCCCTTGGAGCCTGGCAGTACAAGTTGTATCTCGCTCATTCAACAGATGCAGCAGGGACAAACTCCTGCTCTCACTCCCCAGGCACCTATCATGCACCAAGCCTGTGCTGTGTGCTTTACACCCACTATCTCATTTGAACTTCTCAAAAGCCTTTCTTGGAAGGTCTTTTAAAGTCATTTTAAAGTGAAAGCCATTGAGCCTGGGTGTGTGTCTGTGTGTGTGTGTCACAAATCAGATTACTCCAGTTACAGCCAGGGCTGCAAAATCATGTCAGCGGGCCATGTTGACAGCACAGGGGAACACACAGGCTTCAGCTGGAGGGGCTGCCCAAAGCAGCAGCTGGGACTTGGGAAGTTCTCCATAGGCAAACGGTGGCACCCAATTCAATTAAGAAGAGGAACGCAACGTCCTTATCTGCTAGAGAGAAGTGGTTGTCAGTGCAACACTGTGATGTCTCCCATCTGCTTTATACACTGGGTAGGTGGGTGGGCGGGCATTTTAAAGACAGACGGTGGGGCTGCAGCTGGGGAAACATGGAGACTCACGATGCCATTCTCTTTACGAATCTATCGTTTCCGACATTCCCCTTCCCTCCCTTCCCCTGTCTGCTCTGCCCTTCCTTCCTCCTCCCTTCCGCCTCCCTTCAGCACAGTCTGCTGGGCTGCAGGTTCATGACCTTTGCCCCGTGCTGCTTCCCCTGGAGCAAAAAACAGAATGGCCTCTGCTTGAACAGGGTCACCACATCTTTGCTGCTCCTTGTCAGAAGCCACCATTGTGCCAGGCCTGCCACCCCTGGCCCAGAGGGGTGTGCTCTCTTACCACACAGGGTGACACTCCCGTCACCTCCTCCTGCTGTGTGGAGCCCATTCCTTTAAGCTTATCAGACCATATCAAGCTAGATAAAGCTGACCAATCCCAAGCATTTTTCCCTGAGTCAGCTGTCTCCAGCACATGGGAGAGACATAAACATGCCCAGCTTCGGTCATTTAGCAGCTAGGAATGCCTTCACCTGCCCTTCACCCATGGTGCTTCTATTTTTTGTATTCATAGAAGGCATTTTGTGAAATGCAAAGTATGGAGATTTCTCCCCTAATAGTAGGCTGGACACCCCAGCATTTATTACTTCTCTCTCTCTAACACACAAACACACGCACACAACCAACAACACAGACAACCAACAACACATGCACATCTTATTCTGGTGCTATGTGCTTTTAAAATCCACAATCCCTAGTCTTTTCTGCTCTCTTTAGCAAAAGGCATAATTTGCAATCAGTCTGGGTAAAGACAGACAGCCATTACTTTCTTAATGGCCAACTACCCAAAAAGGCTCAGTTAAGTGATCTCAACTAGCAATCTAATCAATTAAAATTGATAAGTGAAATACTTTTAACCTTTCTTTCAGCAGGCCACTCCTGGGGGGAGGAGAAGGAATGTGAGTTCCCAGCATAAAATTTAATTCCCTTTCACGGCGCAAACATTCCTGCTGCCTGATGGAGTGGCTCCTTTAAGGCAAGCTGTTTCCCTTTCTCGTCCTGAATCAAATCAGACAAAGACTGGTTTGTGATTCTCTCCAGCCAATGCAATCAATTTTCATCCTTACAGAAAGCCCTGTGGCCATTTCTCGAGGGTGGAAGGGCCGAGGGAGATGGGCATGGCGTGGACAGGGGAAATAGCTTCTTTGTTCTTCCAAGGAACGGAGCTAGGGAACAGCAAGGAGGCCAGAAACAGAGCCAGCCAGCAGAGCCCCACTCCTGCCCCTGCCTCACCGAGCTCCTGGGGGTGGGGGGGGTGGGGGTGTGCTCTGCTCAGCAGGAGCCTCAGCTCACCAACTCGAGCCTGTAACTGACACGGTGCTGAGCACAGCATGTGCGAGGCACCGTCCTTGGTCACCTTACGCGGTTCTTCTTACATGTTCCGTACCACGCATGCTGTATTTCACCCACTCCTCAAACCAGCCCTATCACCTAAGGCAGGCGAGGAACGGGAGGTTGTGGCGGCGTCCGGGATCTGCTCGGGGCACACGGAGCAGGGCAGGGATGTCTGGCTGAAACGCCACCACTCAGGGCTCTACGGCACGACTGCGAGCCACGATACTGACCAGTTCTGTCACATCTCAATGATTACACGTGAATGCTCGGCGGGTTTTACTCTGTGGAAATGACACCTCAATAGAGTTGATCTGGAGGAACACTGATCCTACACGGAGTGGCCGCCTGCCGTTTCTGCCTGCCCCGCCTCAGGCATCCCTCCTCTGTGACTTCCCTCTGAGCGCCTGCTCCTTCCTCACTCTTAGACAATGGTTTCCAAAGGGACTGGCCTTACCACAGCTCCACAGCTGCCATGGGCCTCTGGCCTAGGCAGTCAGTGGACCACGTTTCTCTGACCACTGAGCAGCACAGGGGTGGTCAGAAGTCCCAGGGTCTGCATCCCACACTGGAGTCCTCAGGTTTGAGTCCCTGCTCGGGTCCAGCTCCCTGCTAACGTACACCTTGGGAAGCAACAGGTGATGGTTCAAGTTCTTGGGTCCCTGTCACCAGCAGGAGAGACCAGGATGGATTTCCAGGCTCCTGGCTTTGACCTGGCCCAGCCCTGGCTGTGTGGATGTTTTGCGAGTGAACCAGCAGACGGAAGATCTCTGCCTGTCTCTCTGCCTTTCAAATACAATGAAAATAAACTATTTTAAATAAGCTGTAAGGAAGGAGACGCTCTGTCGGGACTGCTCAGCTGGCTCAGTGATCACCGGGCTGCTGATGGCCATGTTGCCCCCATGTGGTGCGAGGGCTCCTGCGGAAGGTGGACGTGAAGGTCGGAGCAGCAGCTTCCACACAACACTGCTCAGCACCAGGCACACCCATGCCCAAAGGTGTCAGTCGTGGTCGTTCCAGGAACAGCAGCCAGGTCTTCTTCCTTAATCCAGCCTAACTCGGGTTTTCTATCTCTTACAACCAAAGACCCCTAACTTTAGCACCATGATGCCTGAGAGAACAAAAACCCTGCTGTCCACGGAGGGCACACACAGGCCCCTGGGGACGGGAGGAACGGAGGGTTCCGGAAACACGGCCGGCTCTGTGTCCACAGACACATTTGCCTCTCAGCCTCACACTGCATAGGAGACCACTGAGGCAAGGCGTGCTGACGCAGCAGCCCCAGGCTGTCCGCTGAGCGCGTTTCTCTGGCTCCCAACGCCCTCATCCTGACCTAAGTGCAGGCGATCTGCTGTCTGCAAGCTAGCTTTCTTTAGCAGAAGAGTCCTTCTGTCGCTAGGGTCACACAGAAAACCTTGAATACGCATGACCTACTGGGCGGGGGCCGCCGCGGCCACACAGAGGGCACGGAGCCAGGGGCTGTGCCACCCTTGCTGGATCCCCCACTCTGCACAGACGTTTCAGCAACCCCCTGGTCTCCAAAGAACAGAACCTGTGAACTGGCCTCAAGGGGCCCGGAATCTGGGGCCCCTTAGGACATGCACCCTGTTAGCCAGGGCCACAGACACATGGCGGCACAGAACGCAGGCTGCGACCTGGCCCTCCCAGGCACGTGGGGGTGAGCGCCGCAGCGTCCCGGTCCCCGGGCCCTGCCACTCACTCAGATCCAGGACGTCGTCGGTTTTGATCAGGTCTTCCTCCCGAGTCAGGGGCAGCTGGGTCTCAGGCTCGCCGCGCAGCTGCAGCGACAGGCATCGCAGCATGAAGAACACCCGGATGGCCTGGGCAGACAGTGCAGAGTGAGAGGGTGAAATTGCAGCGGAGTTTCTGCAGATGCCCCTACCGGGGACTCCTAACTTAACAAGAAACACACACGTGGGACAAAGCCTGCCTCTCCCAGTACAGTGCTTCTGGAGCTTTCAGAGCAAGACAACCAGAGGGGCAGCCCATTCCCAGCGAGCTACGGGCTCGGGTTTGGGTCAGTCACCACAACTGAGCACCTGTCACCTCCCAGGACCTGGCCTCCGAGAGTCATGTGACCTTCACCATTTGCTCCCTGCCCAGCAGTCAGCCTCCCTCCACAGAGGGGCAACCTAAGAAGCTGAAGCCACCTGCCCACAGCCATGTCTCGAGGGACAGCTAGAATCGCAGGCTTCTCCAGCTACACAGTCAGGGGTGGGGAGACTCGAATCACAAGCATTTCCAGTTCCTGACTGTGAAGCTGGGGGAGGCAGAAGAAGGTGACACACACCCAAGGGGGAAGATCCAGTTAAAATCTGACCCCTGCCCTGTTCCTCCCTGGATGAGCCCCCCACCTCCTGGCCCCTTTGGCCTATGACAGCGACTGTGCCGGGTAGAGCTGCTGGCATGGCGGAGGCCGGCAGCTCCCCAAATGCCCCTTGGGCCGCCCTGGCCAGGCCTCTGGTGGCAGAGGTGTCTCCCCCAGCACCAGGATTCCTGGCCCACTGAAGAGGTTTCTGGTCAGAACCCAGTGTGGCCACCAGACATTTTCAGAGAGCAGAAAAAAAGCAGAGTCCCTCAAAGCCAGTAAAGTGTGTGCAGAGAGCAGCCTTCGGCCCCGGAACAGGCTTGCCACCGACCAGAGCCAGGAAGCAGACGGGCAGCCCAGGTCTCTCCTCGGCACAGAGCAGATGGGGACAACTGAGACGGAACACTGGAGGGAAACCAGCTTACGTCAGATGGACGAGATCTGCAAGGGATTCCCAGCTCCGCTGTGCTGGGCAAGGTCCTTAGGGAGCTTCACTGTCTTCATCTGTGAGCCGGGCATTGCAGGGCTCACTTGCAGGGCTACTAGGTTCTGAGACAATGTTGCAAGGGAAGCAGCCAGCACAGTGCCCCATTGGGGTGGCTACCCCATCACCTGAGAGGCAGCAGGCTGGGCACAGAGGAAGGTGCTGGGACAAAGCCCCCTCCCTAAGGCAAACTGCACAGAGAATTCCAGCGCACCTCTGAGAGCCGAGTCCTGGCCGAAGGGGAGGCTGCCCCTAACACAGCAGGGCGCCTTCCAAAAACAAGAAAGTAGGGCCGGCGCCGCGGCTCACTAGGCTAATCCTCCGCCTAGCGGCGCCGGCACACCGGGTTCTAGTCCCGGTCGGGGCGCCGGATTCTGTCCCGGTTGCCCCTCTTCCAGGCCAGCTCTCTGCTGTGGCCCGGGAGTGCAGTGGAGGATGGCCCAGGTGCTTGGGCCCTGCACCCCATGGGAGACCAGGAAAAGCACCTGGCTCCTGGCTCCTGCCATCGGATCAGCGCGGTGCGCCGGCCGCAGCGCGCCGGCCGCGGCGGCCATTGGAGGGTGAACCAACGGCAAAAGGAAGACCTTTCTCTCTGTCTCTCTCTCTCACTGTCCACTCTGCCTGTCAAAAAAAAAAAAAACAAAACAAAAAAAAAAAACAAAAAAAAAAAAAAAAAAAAGAAAGTACATCAGTTACTGCCAGCCTAGAGCTGCTAAGGATGCTAATTAGCCATGCTAATGTTGTGGACACAGAACACTGGGAAAGCCACCCTACTTCCTGGGCCTATTTGGAAGCGACACAGTCTTCTCTGTGAACCACACAGCACAAAAGATAAGGTTTATATTTTAATGAAGGTGGTGGTGCGGGTGCTAATGCCAACCTCGGTATTGGATTTGACTGTTCTTTTTCATTTTTTTTTTTAAGTTTTATTTATTGAAAGCTGGTAGTGGGGGGTGGGGTTGGGCAGGAAGCAGGAGGGAGAAATTTTCCATCTTCTGGTTCACTTCTGAAATGCCCTCAGCAGCCAGGGCTGTGCCAGGCCAAAGCCAGGAGCCTGGAAGGGACCCTAGCATATGAGCCATCACCTGCTGCCTCCCAGGGTACATACTGGCAAGAAGCTGTGTCAGAGCAAAGGGGGTACTTGAACCCAGGTATTCTGATACAGGATGTGGGTGCCCCAAGTGGCTGCTTAACACCTGTGTCACAATTTCCCTCTCTTTTCTTAATAGTGTTTACAAGTAGTCTTCAAAAAGATATCTGCAATCATCAGAAGAAAAAAACAAAGGTGTCCCCCCAAAAATTTTTTTAAAAAAGCCTTCTATTTATTAAGTGTCTGTTGTGTGCCAGGCCAGGAATGGTAGGCACCTGATTGCAGCGTTGAGGTCTCGTGGAAGAAGAGGTGGAGCTGTGAGGGCAGAATGAGCTCACATCTCACAGCTGCTGCTGGCTGAGCTGGGTCTGAGCTCAGTCACCTCTGAGGCCTGTGTCCCTGGACCAAATGCCAGCCCAGATGCACAAAGCGTAAGATGTGGGCTGGACACTTGAAATATTTGATAGTACAGTCTCTCAAAGGAGTCATCTTGGGGATGAAGGAAACAAAGAAAAGGGCCCATCATGGTCAGGTTCAAGCCAAGGGGATGCTACATTTCTGCGTCAGAACTCCACTCTTCTCTGGGGCCAGAGCAAAGAACTCCAGCAGGACCACAGCCAGGAAAGAGAAAATAGAAGCGTGTGTGGCTCTCTGCAGCCAGCACTCTGCAAACCTGAAGCTTTCCAACAAACATAACAGGAGTTAGGAATTTGGCTCTTAATGTAGGCCTTTTTGGTAAAACATCTGCTTTTGCTCTATAAAAGACAAATGGAAGGTATTTCCAGGAATACAAATAACAATAATAAAATAACTGAAAACATAAAATAGAATATTAAACTATAAAATAAAATCTCCCAATTCTTGCCCTGGTTCCTGCCCCAATTCCTAAGAGAGGGAAGAGTACATGAGAAGCCTGAGCCCCCAATCTAAGAAAGTGAATTCCCACAGGGCGGGGTGGGCCACTTGACTGAAAGTAGCTCCCACGGCGGGGTTGGAAAAGTCTGCCAGGCCTGTTGACCACCCCACAGCTCCAAAAAAACCGCACAAAATCCTGAGACAGTACAGGTGTTTGGTAGGTGGTTAATAATGATGTCACTTGGGATACTCGCATCCCATTTCAGAGTACCTGGGTGTGAGCCACAGCTCCACTTCTAACCCAACTTCCTCCTGGCATGTACCCTGGGAGGCAACAGTAACAATGGCTCAAGTACTGGAGTCCCTGACACCCCCATGGGAAATGCAGTCTGAGTTCTGAGCTCCTAGCTCTGGCCTGATCCATCCCTGACTGGTGTGGGCACGTGGGAAGTGAACCAGCATATGGAAGATTTCCTGTCTGTCTCTTTCTCTCTTGCAAATAAAATCAAAGTAGATGAGTACAAATTTAAAACAAACAAACCAACAACATGAGGACAAGGGCCGTACAATCCATCCTACCACCCGTCAAGGCGTAACAGCCTGCCAGGTGCTGTCTGGGGTGGTCCGGTGTCATCTCATGCAAGTCTGTTAATGACCCTGTGTGCTCCCCATTTTACAGAGGGGACCATGCCAAGGATGTCAAGCGGCCTGTCCAAGGTCACTCAGCCAGTAACTGGATTCCAAAGTCTATGTCTGCCCATGCACACTCCTTGGCTTTCAAAAGATTGAAGGCTTAAGACCTAGGGTTTCATCAAGAGCTTTTTGTTTTGTTGCTAAATAAAGATGCAAATCTGAAAGTATTTCTAAAAGGGAAAAAGAAATTACTCTCTCGGACTTTTCCAGAGAAGACCAGGAAGATGGCTCTGGAGACTACAGACTTGGAAAGGGGCAGCGGCTAAACAAAGTCAACTAGAAAGAGGAGGCGTCTCCAGTGTCCTTGCTCTGATTCGCCCGCGAGAAAACCGGCAAGTCCGCGGGCCCAGGGACGTGTCCAGTGAGCAGGGGCAGCAGGACAGCACTGGAGGTACACAGACCTTGGCTCTCTGGGGCTTAAGGAAACACACGAGTTCCCCAGGCCTGCGCTCCAGACACGGAGTACCGATGGGCCATCCGCCACGAGGGGGCCACGAGCGTGGGGCACAGGTGAGGCCTGAGCCTGGGACTGGCTCTGGAACACACACTCAGTTCCCACCCTGCTGCTTCCTCTCGCCACATTTGCAAGCTGCTCAGAGTCGGCGGCGACAGTCACCCAGGTTAGAAGCCCCGAGAGGCTGGGGAATGGCTGTGAAAGTCAGTCATTCTTAAAAGAGAGCTGAAGCAGTGGGACATGGGCACGGCCCATTGGGAAAGCAATTTGGCGATGTGCAGAGAGGCACCAAAAAAATGCTCCTACCCTTTGAACCAGAAAGTCCGCTTCTGGGAACTTAGCCTAAAGAAATAATTCAAGAGAAAGAAAACACTATATTCACCAAGCGGCTCATTACAGCTTAGTCGAGAATAATATAATACTGGAAGCAATCAAAACGTCTACTAGCAGGCAAATGTCTGAGTCAATTACAGCAGAAGTCACCAGTTGAATCTTGGTGCAGTCCTAAGAAATGAGACTTACTAAAGCCGTACCACGGCATGGGAAACGCCTTGTGCTGCAGTGGGAAGAGGGACTAGAGGGGGCGGAGTGCTGGGAGCACGATGTGAACACAGATGAGGGCAGACACGGAAAATGTCCACTACTGTTTGTCTAGGGAGACGAAATCGTGGGAAGCTTTTTCCTTTTCCTTTCAAAACTTCATGCGATATTATTGTACTTTCTTCAATGTGTAATGCACATCCAAAAAGAAAAGCAAAATATTCTATTTCCTCAAGGTCAATAGCAATAAACACAAAAATTGCTTGTGGTTTTACAGGAAACAGAATATGGGGACAAATTAGGCCTAGTGCAAACACATTTATTTCAATAATGGTTTCCAAGATTACTGTACAAAGAGGGCTGGTGCTTGCATTCAGATTTGGACATTCACCTAAAAGCTCCTCTCCCTAACTCCCTGTTTGTCCTGTAGACGCGGACCTCAGGAGGCCAGGATGCTCACAGAGCCCACGTCTTGCCCACCTGACGCGCTGCAATGCTCCACTGCTGCTTGGCCGGCACTTCCTGCGCCGTCCGCCAGGTGCTGCGCCCCTGCCTCACAGCCACTGTCCTGCCTACTTGGGGCAGCAGCTGAGAGGAAATCACGGGCAACCGGAGGCTCAGGGAGGTTGGGGAACCTGCTCAAGGTCACCCTACCAGAGTCGGTCTGCTTAGCAAGTCGGTGACCTTAACTGTTGCTCCACACGGGGAGCCCAAGTCCAGGGTTCTGCCTGAACGTTCTCATCGGACCCAGGGTCCCGGTGACCTTCATTTCCTCCCGCAAGGGCTCTCCCTGGCAGCACGGCTCAGCGGCACGCAGGCCCGTTTAGTCTTAACGTTATCTGTTCACGGTTCCAGCCCTGGGCCTTGCACAGTGCCTGCTCCTAGAAAAAGCTCACCAAACCCGTGACATGGAAGGACACACGGGGTCATTTACAAAGCACGAGAGGGGGAAGGGCTTCGGGGCAGACGCCTCCCCGGCCGCCCTCCTGCTCTCCCCTCACTGGCTCTCGCGCATCTCAGGAACCTTGCAAGTGCTGCTCCTGTCTGCGAAGGCGTCCTTGAACTCTCAGTCCAGGTCCATTACCTCGCAGCTTCCAGCACCAACGCTGCCCGCAGGGTAGTTTTTTACTGATGGCTCCTCAAGCCCTGGTCACGTCAGGCCTCCCTCCACCAGAGTCCTGCCACCGTCTGATCTCACACCTGCTATCTGTCTACTTGTTAGTGAACTTCACCTCTCAGGTGCACACAGCAGGGACATCTACCCCGTCCCTACCCCCGGTGTAGCCAAGCACTCGGCACACAGTAGGGAAGCAGCGGCTCTCTGATGAACGTGTGACTGGATATTTTAAGAGTTATGAATGATTTGCCAGTGAGGGTTGCCTGAGCTTCTCTGCTGTTTCCTGAAGGAAAACAAAGGGTGGGATTTCTGAAAATGACCAACCTCTGACAAAATTTAAAAATTCTAGTTGGTGGGGGGAAGAAAGAGAAAAAGAAGAAAAACCTTTGATTCCAAAACCTTTGATTCCAAAGAGGTAAAGCAGAATGCTCTTTGGATACAAGCAAAAAAGTTGAAACAAACCACATAAGCCTTCAATTGCTTGCTAAACCATACACTTCCTTTAGCTGAAATTCAAAGCAAACTGCTGTGTTCTGATTTCGGAAATGGCCTTGAAGAGCTAAGCGTCCGGATGATTCCAGACAGCTGCCCTGCAACAGGAACTGGACTGAGGTGAGGGGCCAAAGTCCCCTTCAGAAAGCAGCTCTTCGGTCACAGAGGAAGCTTCTGTAAAGGAGACGCCTCTGCTCTGGGGTGCCCACGGTGTTCTTGTCGCTCTGCTGCCCGGGGACCCCGGGAGTTGCGAGTTGCTTCTGTGAACTGGGCAGACAAGAGACCTCAAGGTCCCAGGAGCTGTGCATCCCATCTGGGAGGGAGGCAGGCGGCTCACCCTGGCACCTGTGACTTCGTGAGGTCTGAGTGGCAAGGGGAGAGAGAATAACCATCACGAAGCGCCCGAGAGCAGCCCGAGTGCTGGCTGCTGAGTCCTCAAGCTACCTCTGTGAACACAGGCTGCAGAGTGGACACACGGCCTCCTGTTTCTCTCATTTCTCTACTGTGGCTCTGAACCACCTGTCCCAAGCCAGCAGGATGTGATGTTAGCAAACAGCGTTCACAGGTGATGGTCAAGGCCCTACAGCCTCACCACTTCCTACTTGGCTCCAGCTGCGGCCACCTCCTTGGAGATGCTTCCACGTGCCACACCTCTGGGCCTCAGGCTACTCCTGCACTGTCTTGGCTTAAGCATCATTCTCTCTGCGTCTGTCCCACCTCCCTCCCCAGGAAGGGTTAGGGTCCTGGCCCCATGCCGCTTCGGTAAGGGTCTGGCCAAATGCCCCGCTACCACCTTTTTCTACCTCACCCTCTACTCTGATTCCTGGAGACTGTGTTTTGGACAGCCCCATGTGCAGCTCTCAGTGGGGCTGGGGGTGGGGGGTGGTGTCATGGTGCTCCAGTCTGGGCTCTGGAGGCCACACTGCCTGGCCAACTCCTGGCTGTTACTACCTGGGTGACTTAGAGCAAATCTGTTAACCTCCTCCTGCCTTACCTTCCTTGCTAAGATGAGTGATCACATGAGAAAATCCACATACAGAACTGACAGGAGTGATTCACTTTGTAACAAAGGGAGCACTCTCCTAAAAACACTAAGAAAAAGCCTGGTGAGCCATGAACCAGAAGAAGGCAGAGTATAACCCAGGGCAACCGCTCTCAGCACCCCACCCTTGGGACCTTCTGGCCCGGGGTGGGGGATACTCAGCACGGGACTCTGCAGCCTGGGTCAGCACCCCTCAGGCCAACCAAAAGTTTAGGTAAGTGTACAGCATGCAGAGGGGTTGCTGACAGGGTACACGCTTGTCAGAATCAAGGGTGTCCCTTAAAATCTGACACCCAGTAGGAACACTGCCACCCACAAACAGAACCGTATGCTGGCCGGGGGCAGCGGCACTGGTCGGGAGCTCAGGAAAGGGAGACACCAGCGGCGCGGACAGGGCGGGGCCTGTGGTGAGGTCTGTGGGTTGCATCAGGCAGCTGGGAATGTGGATCAAGACAAGACACATGGGTCCTACTTCCTCTGCACCCCTAGGAGCTGAGGCAGAACCACCCGCTGGGGGGAGGGGTGGGGGAGGCCTGCAGATCCTCGGGTGGGAGGAGCACCCACGTCATGCCTGCTTTTCCAAATCCAAAAGTGAAACACCTCTGCCACCCTCCCACACAGCCTCGCAAGGGAAGCCCCATGTGACGGAGCCCTCTAAGCTATCCACTCACTTCCACGTCTCCAGGAGAGGATTTCTAGGAAAAGGCTACGGTGCTTTCTAAGAAAGCAAGCGTGATCTTACGAGGGAGATAAAGTACCATGAACGGCCTCACCGACACCGCTTCCTAGAGCATGGCTGCAGACCAGAAGCACTGATGACGGAAGCACACGGTCAGCTGCTTCTGAGAACCGTCTGCCCCAGAACGTGGGGCTCCTGCAGGCCCCCAAGAGCCCCTTTAGTTTGTGAATGCCTAGCTTAGCTCCAAGATCTGTCAGCTCTCTCCGCGTCACGTCATCTCGGGGGTCCTGAGGTCTCTGAGCAAGGCTCTCCCACCCACCTCCTCCGTGCTGGATGCACTGTGCTTGTCCCCTCCTGGCTCCCACTGAGGGCTCAGGGGTGTGCTGTGCACAGCAAAGGCAGCACACCTGGGCCAGACACAGTGGAATCCCAACCCCTGCCTTTCAAAGGGCCACACCCTTGCGAAAGCCACATCTGGTGGCCAGTGTGGCAGGTGCTGTCAACGCGGCATGTAAGCTCCTGTTGAAGCAGGCTTTTGACTTGACCCCCAGCCAGGGAGCGGTCCTAGCTGCCCAGGAGGATGGGTCCGGTGGCACTCACCCGCCGGGTCTTCTCCACGTCGCCGCACGGCAGGCGCTTCACGAAGTCAATGCCCGTCAGCGGCGTGCCCGTCGGGGGCAGCAGGATGGAGGCATCCATCATGAGATACTCCACATTCATGGGCTTCATCTAGGAGAGACACCACAGCAAAACTCAAAGAGGGCCCCTCACTTTGGGGAGATGGGGCAGGTTACGCAGGCAAGCGAGGGACGCAGGTGAAGGCAGGAGGCAGCAGCTCCGGCTCTCCAAGGTGCACACACTTCCTTTAACTGAAGCGGCTGCTCTGGGGCTCTTGAGACGCTGGCTTTTCGACTAGAAGAAGCTCTGCTCTCTCATCCTCTCATCGCCCACACGTAGGAACGGGGCTCTCAGGGACGAGGCAGCTGCCTTGCCTGGAGGCTGTCCCTGTGAGTGTTGCCTCCCTGCAGCTTGCTCCTCTCTCTGCCCTTCCCGTGCCAACATGAGCACCACCCATGGGTAGGCTGGGCCTGGAGGGCTTCAGCAGGGACGCTTCCTGCTGTGCTGCTAGGAGCCGAGCTTCAGAGAGGAGAAAGAATGCACTTGGGTCGCTCAGTTAGCTGGTGGCAGAGCCAAGGCATGAGCCCAGGCCTGCCTTGCTCCAGGCGGCCATGCCCCCACCCCCAATCCTGGGATTTCCAGCCAGGACCCGTGTTCCCCCTTCCTTCACATCTTCCCCATGATAACAGACAGTATTTACGGAGCATCTACGGACTGCCAGGCACCTGCCTGGCTCACCTTCTGCTAGATGCCGGTGCCCATATCTCAGAGGATAACACCGAGTTCCGGGGAGCAAGGGCACTTGCCCACAGTTACAAGGCCAGACAAGAGCAGAGCTCTGCCTCCTTCCACACTACCTCCATGGAGCCTTCCTTGATGACTAAGACACAGGGTCGCATCGACTCCCCTCCTGATTCTGACCACTTAGCGCACATGTTGGCTGAACACTAACACTTTATTTAGCCAGCGTCCTAATTAAGGAATGGCATGCCACTGAAGAAAGTTGTCTATAGAAGCAAGTTTATTCTCTTTTCAAAAAGGGGGTAGCAAACAGATCATGTTCCCTTCCTGCCACATAAAGTTGAGGGAAGATGGCAAGGAAGCGGTGAGGGCCCTGCTGTCCAGAAACCTGGCAAGCAGGCCAGGGGCCAGGAAGCCACTCAGGGCATGCTGCTTGCCTTCCTCTTTAGAGGGCCAGCCCCATCCGCCGACACTGCCCTCAGCACTGCCCGCCTGCGCCACCTTCCCACCTGCCTCACCGGCTCGACACTGCATCTATTGTTTGCCATCACTTCCACGCCCTTACCCTGAATTTAAGCCTGCTGTGAGGGGAGCGGGCTGGCTGGGCCCATTAAGCCTCTTCCATTAAACCAGAGGTACTGGGCCAGTGCTGGGGTGCAGTGGGTGAAGCTGTGGCCAGCAATGCCAGCATTCCACGTGAGTACTGGTTCAAGTCCTGGCTGTTCCACTTCCAATCGAGCCCCTGGCTAATGTGCCTGGAGAAACAGCCGAAGATGGCCCGAGTACGTGGGGCCCTGCCACCATTGTGGGAGACCCAGAGAGAGTTCTGGGCTCCTGGCTTTGGCCTGGCCCAGCCCCAGCCACCGCAGCCATTTGGAGAATGAACCAACAGATGGAAGCACACACTCTCTCTCTAACTCTGCCTTTCAAATGAATAAGTAAATCTTTAAAAAAAAAAAAAAAAGCCCCTCGAGGTGCTAAGGGAAATGAGGGGAGGGCTAAAAGCCAAGCCGTGGCTTTAGCACAGCAGCCTCCTTGCAGGGTTGAGCGGAGCTCAGGGTCTATCACCACCTCATTCCGCTAGGAGGCCGAGCTGAGGACGGCCTTCAGCCAAAGGCTCAGGCTGTGTCGTCTTTGTATTACTCTAGAATGCCAGGCACTGGGCGAGACATGCCATAAACACTTGACTAAAACTAACAAAACCCAGGAAGCTTCCTAGGGTGGGAGGGGAGGAAATGAATGGTTGTAGTACAAGGACACCACACGAGACACCTCGCTGAGCGGCTCTCATCAGCCTGGGCAGCGCCGTGCTGGGGACACCGTCCTACAGATGGAAGAACCCAAAGCTCAGATGCTAAGCAGCCTGCCGAGGGTCACACAGCAACATGCACCACACGCAGACACTGCGCAGGTGGGCGCTCAGAGCCTGCCTTGTCCACACGGCCGCATGATGCGAGTCTCATGTTTCCAACTGGGCACCACACCTGGGGCACTGCTGCGGAACAGGGGAAAGCGGGGTAAGACAAGATGGCAAATAACCAGGAGATCCACCTGCCGCTAACTGCTGGGCCAGGGGCTGGGAGGCTGAGCCACTCTTCGAAGCGCTGTGGACACAACAGGAGGAGGCGCAGTCTCGTGCGTCAGCCCACGTGTGAGCAGCAGCAGGAGGCCTGGGTGCTGCTGGGCCCTCTCTGAAGGTGAATGAGGCCAATTTACACCTTTCCATGAAGCAGCCCCGGGCCGGCCCTGTGCTGAGCGAGGGCGCCGGGCACAGCGGTGCACCCAGTGACCGAGCTAGGAAGCCAGGGAGCCACTTAGCGCGAGCTGCCTTTTTCTTTTTGACACTTTAAACACTTAGGTTTATTATAAACTTCCCAAATCACTTTACGCTTTGGTGAGTAATGTCCACAAAAAGGATCATTTATCATCTATTTGTTATTTACTAAGGCAGGTGCCAAGGATGCAGACAAACACGCAACACAACAGAGGTCTGTTACTCACTGAACGCAGCACGCCTCCCTGTCCTCCCCGCAGGGAGAGCGGGCAGACCGCACGGGCACTGTGGGTGTGTGGAAGAGCTATGTGCTGGAACATTCCAGTGACGCGGCAAAGCCAGAGGCAGCCTAACACATTGGGAGGGGAAGTGCCTGGCTGGGGAGCCTGGCTCTGCTACCCACTGGCCGGACAGATCTGGGGACATCCATCAACCTGTCCGCCCGTGTCCTGACGACAGCAGCTCTTCCGTGGCTGATGTGAGAATGCTCACCATGCACAAAGTACTTTACATACCGGACAAGGAATACGCCCTCTTCCAAAGACACCCCCACGGCCAACACTATTCTGAATCAAAGTGGATCTTTCTGAACCCTGCTACTGACACAGCTGGTAGGAATCAGAAATCTGAGCAGTGCAGGGATCAACGACACCATTTTCCACGGACTTCCCTACCAATGTGCCATTTGGTCAGAAGGCCCCAGATCAGAGAGAGGGGCCCTGGGTGCAGCAGGTCGCAGGCGCGTGACCCTCACTTACTGTCATGCTCCTGTATTCATCTTCAAACATGTCCAGAAAAATTTCTTCTCCCTAAAAAGAGAGGAGGAGAGGGAAGAGAAGATTATTCATATTTTTTCCATAAACAACAAAGTATTACAAACCCCAGTTCGCGGCTTTGGGGCCATCTGTTTCTCATTAGCAAGTTCTCGTAAATCACTAGGATGTAAAACACACACGTGAACACACACACACACTCAAAGGAAAGACCAAATATCAAATGGCACCCCCAAAGCTGTTCTTTATTTTTTTAAAGCGTATCACGTTAGAGTTCTTCTCTCACAGGAAAACAAAACAAAACAAAACAAAACAAAACAAAATAACATTATTAATATTTAAATATAGAAATGGTTACTATTTCAAGTGTTTAACATCCTCTAGGTGTCGATAATGGCTGAGAAAATGGGAAATCCGGGTAAAGTTGCATGCTAAATGCGCGAGGCCCACACCTCGGAAAGGAGGAGAACTCAGCATGCTTAACACCACAGTTCTGCGCTGCTTCCGTTTGTTTCTGGGGAATACCGGGAGGGTCTTGGAGTTCCTGCAGGCCCAGGAGGTCCCCTTCAGAACGGAGGGGCAAGCAGGAGCCTGGATCTGAGACGTACACCCCAGGGACCAAATCCCAGTTTTGCTTCTTGGAGCCACTCTGCTTTGCAGCAAGCGCGAGCTGACAGCCCACGCCTGCTGGGCCGTGAGTGTTGTGTGTTAACTCACATGACGCACAGGCCACAGAGCCTTGCCACTCAGCCATGTAACTGTTCACCATTATCACACTGCTATGGACGACAGTGAGAACACGCCTGCCTCCTCTCATAAATCCTCAATCAAACCTTACACACACACACACACACACATACAGTCAGGGTGGGCAAGGAAATAGGTCCTTTTTACACTTTTCCAGCTATTTGAACCACCAATAAGCCGGCAAGTCTCACAGATAGAATAAGCCTAGAAAACACAAGAAAGCTTCTGAGGCATCCTTCTAGGGGGTAAACCCTACAGGATAAAGGCAGGAGAGGAGAATCTAGGTTGAGAAAAGGGAGCCTAAATTCAGATATAGCTCTCCTTTTGTTAACAGAAAAAGAACCACCCACTGGGAAGATGCCCAAGCCTATGTCTTCCTGATCTTGCCATGTAAAAGCTATCTACGGGGAAATAAACGCAAAGATGACCACCACAAGCGCGAGGTTTCCACTCCTCCAGCCTCAGCTGGTCGGAGCATACCCTCACCGGGTGTCCAGTGTGGCTGTGAGGGTCTGAGGGGGAATCTGGGGTTTTCTACCACAGCGTGTGGCCTCGCCTGTGCAAGGCCACTGCCGCAGGATGGGGTCATCTGAGCCTGACAGGCTGGATTTCCAGATTACAGGACCTCATTTTATCTCAACAAACACTGACCGCAAGGGAAAGTGGCTGAAAAAGATTTCTGCAAAGAAACAGCAGTCGCAGGAAAGTACCAATGAAGCCAGCACAGGTGAGCAACAAGAAAACGGCACTGCTGACCCCTCTCCCCAACCAGGAAGACACCGTGAGCCACCTCAAGAGGGGTAACACGAAGGCTGGGACATCCACGTGCCACAGCAGAGGGCCCGCGTTCAAAACCTGACTCTCCCAACTCCAGCTTGCTGCTAATGCACTCTGGAAGACAGCAGTGACGGCCATTCACGCGGGAGACCTGGGTTCAGCTCCAGGCTCCTAGCTCTGGCCTTGGCCCAGCTCCGGCTGTTGCAGGCATTTGGGAGTGAACTAGCAGATGTGACCTCTACCAAAAAAAATTAAATTAAACAAAACTGAAGATACCCATCCTTCATTTACATGTATAGGACTGGATACCACAACCCTGATTCTAGAGGACACCCACACCACTGTCCACTTGTGCTCTGCCAATTACCTTGTAAAAATGTCGCACCAGGTGAACACTTTCTTCCCTCGCACCCTGTTAAAAGAGAAGGAAGGAGTGAAGGGGGAAGTCTTACAGAGAGGAATGGTCAGTTATGAACCTAAAATCTGCGTCTACATAAAACATGCTGGACTGTATCCTTAATATATACAATGGTTCTTAGGAGAGAGGGAGGAAGGGAGACACAGGTTAAGATGAAAAGGGCAGCGGCCAGCGCCATGGCACAGCAGGTTAAAGCCCTGGCCAGAAGTGCAGGCATCCCATATGGGCACCAGTTCTAGTCCCAGCTGCTCCTCTTCCAATCTAGCTCTCTGCTATGGCCTGGGATAGCAGTAGAAGATGGCCCAAGTCCTTGGGCCCCTGCACCCACGTGGGAGATCCGGAAGAAGCTCCTGGCTTCAGATCGGCACAGCTCTGGCCGTTGCAGTCTTCTGGGGAGTGAACCAGTGGATGGAAGACCTCTCTCTCTGTCTCTGCCTCTCTCTGTAACTCTGTCTTTCAAATAAATAAAATAAATCTTTAAAAAAAAAAGAAGAAGAAAAAGGCAAAAGAATAGGCAATTCAATGTAATGACATGGAAAGCTAACAGACAGCTAACCGGGGAGAATGGGTGATAAAATAGGGCTATTATGGCTCTATTTTTACAAAACAAAAAATGTATTTGTGTGTATATGTTATGTTGTGTTTGTGCATTAAGAGTGTATTTGGGGTGGGCATTGTGGTACAGCAGGTTAAGCGGCTGCTTGAGGTGCCTGCATCCCATGTTGGAGTGGCTGAGATGGAGCCCACCTCCACTTCTGGTAATGTGCACCTTGGGAGGCAGCACATGACGGCTTGGGTACCTGGGTCCTTGCCACCCACAAGGAAAACCTGGATGGAACTTCTGGTTTCTGGTTCCTCCAGGCCCGGCCCTAACTGTTGGGGCATTTGAGTAATCATTCAGCAAATGGAAGAACTCTGTCAATCTGCCTTTCAAACAAATAAAAATAAATAAACTTAAAACCTACACAGACATAGAAGAAAGTATCAACTATAGATGTTACTTTAACCTCTGTATTTCCTATATTTTCTAAGACACAGAGGTAAAATAAGAGGAGGAGGAATGAGAACAAAAGCAATTGAAAACTTAATGAATGTGTATTTTAGCATATAAAACTATAAATCATTATATGTGTGTGTATATAAAAGTTTTATAATACAAAAGAAAAAATATTTCACTCCTGGGGACAAAGGCTGGGTCATGTAATTATTCTAGCAGAACTACTCCAATCCAGTGGCCAGGGGCACTCTGCGAGCCAGTCTGAGCAAGTGGGTGGGGCACGGCCTGGGGGGGGGGTGGTCTTGGCCCTGCTGTGGCTAGCGAGTGCTGTGGACACGGCAGATCAGGTGCTTCTGTCTGGATGCCAGCAGCTTCCCTCCCGCTTGCTCCCACCCTCCGCAGCCCGGGAAGGGAAGGGAGGAGAGGCCCTGACCTCCAGGCAGGCCAGATGCACGTCCTTGAGGATGCAGCCAGAGGCGGTCAGGACTTGCTGCTTCAGGAGCAGGCAGCTCAGCTCCAGGGTCGCCAGCCGGATCTTCCCATCTGCAGGGCACCAGGGCACCAGGGTCAGTGCAGAGCACCCGGGCAGAGCACCCGGGACACAGGGTGCTCATCTGACAGGCAGACTGGGCAAGGGCCCCAGTATCCAGCGGAGATTCAGAGGGAAGCCCTGCATGCCACGCCCCTCCAGTCAGCCACAATCCCATGTTCCCATCACAGCTACCTTCACCCAGTACCTCCCTGAAGTCCCTTTATCAGGGAGAGGCGAGCAAGAGAAGGGGAAAGTCTGGCCCCAGACGGAGGCCCTCTGTGCTTGGCTAGCATCGTTTCCTCATTTCAGCGAGGCACACTCCCACTTTACTCTGGACACCCCCGCTCCACTCTGAGTCATGTGGTTTGTGTGGAGCTGGTCTCCCCTCCCCTACCATTTGCTGCACCGCCAGGCAACGTGCCAGGTAGCACAGAGGGCGGGGCTGTAGTGGGGCCACGTGGCCCAAGTGTGATAAATCACACAGCCACCTCCCCACCAGTATTTTTGATCTTGGAGGGCATTCTACAAATAGAATTTGAGATCTCCCTTCCATCTAGACTGTCCAAACCGAAGTATCTCCCACAGAGCAAGTTTGGAGCCCCAAGAGACAAAGAGACAGCTGGAGAGGCAGGCACTTATCTTGCCAACCCAGAAAGTGGCAGAGTCCAAAGACAGTCTTGAAAACCCTGCTTGATATCCTGGATTCAGCTACGCCTGAAGCCAGACCCCAAAAGGCTCTATAAGCCAGCAACAGCTTTGCTTGTTAGACTGGCTACTTCTGTCGTATCGTTTAAGCCAGTCCGAGCTGGCGATCTGTCAGCTGCACCAAGTTCTGACTAACACAGCTCGCTATGCTACCCAACTGTGATCCAGGCATGGCGCCAGGGGCTTTTAAGGAACCTCTATAAATCTCTTGCAGTAGGTACCCTGAGGACTGTGGCAGACTCTGCTGCTCGGAATGCCAGAACCCACATCTGACATCTCTCCGGGGAGCAAGCCTAACTGTTGCCCAAAGGACAGCCGCTCCTTCCTGATGCAAGGTCCCAGTGTGCCCAGAGGGGCCAGGAAAGGAGAAGTCTCCAGGCCATGCCTCCAAGGCTTCAGAAACATCAAGGGCCAGGCTGGGCCACCGAGGACCACGTAGGCAGGTACACCCCTTACACCTCTCTGCCCACCCTTTGTCCAAGTGGAAAAAGAGAAGAGAAAATCTGCCTGAAAACAAAAAAGCCACATATTCACACAGGCAAAACAGGCCTTCTAAACAGGATTCAAACCCAGGGGCTCCCCGCTACACAAAAAGATCACTTATTTTGTACCTTCTGCCTGCTGCTGCCTCTGGGCAAGTGGAATTGATTCTCCACTCCAAATCCCTGGCCGAGGAGGTGACCATGACTGTCGAGGGGAACAGGGGCCAGCAAGCCCCTCCCTCCGCAGCGAAGCTCTCAGACCTTGTGCCCGCACTGCCGCCCCCTCTCCTCTGCAGGGCGTCCCGCGCAGCAGCCCTGAGAAGCCCCTGTCCCTCCTCGCCCTGGCGGTCCTCTCCTGACACCCAGGCACACTCCACCTGCCTCGTTCACCCAGTTCCCAATGGGGTACCCTGCTCCTGCCTCTGCCACCTTCGTCCAACAGCACCGTCCTCGTGAAGACACGGCTCCTGGACCTCTCAGCTCCACTGACCCCACCGACCACCTCCCCATCCCGTGCCACAGTGCTGGCTCCAGCCATGACCCCTCCTCTGAGCTCTAGCCCCCTTTCCACATGGGAAACACTCTCGTGGGACTTCACAGACCATGGGCTGCGGCTCCTGGGAGGCAGGAGGTGCCGAGGCTGGCCTGCAGGAGGCTCTCGGGAAACATCTGGCCTGCTGACATGAGGCCACTAGCTGGGCTCTCTAGCCTGTCTATCACTCACCAGCACAGCTATGCTCTGCCTCCAGCTACCACCTGGACCCCACTCCCCACGCAATCACGACCTCCCAAGCCCTGCACTGCCCTACGCCCTCCTCGCTGGGTGCTCCTGATCGTTCGCTCAGTGGCTCTCTCAGCAGCTCAGTAAGGCCCTTCGCCATGCACACCCACGCTGCCGTCCCTCTCCTTGCAATCAGGCATTCTCAGTCTCAGCACTGGTGGCATTTCGGGCCAGACAATTTTCTGTCTTTAGCCACTAAATGCCAGTCACACTCTTACTTGTGATGACCCAAAATGTCTCCAGACATTGCCGAATGTCCCTGGGAGGGGGACAGCCCCAGCTGAGAAACACTGCATGCTATTTCCAGCCCTCTTCTGTCTACAGAGTGGTGTTGCCCAAAACCTCTGAGCTGCGCTGAGTGCGGATCCTGGGCTAACGCTACGTTATCAACAGCAGCTGATCAACACTTGCCCACCTCCTCCCCTCTCTCTGACTCTCGGCCCAGCTCATTCTCAGGAAGTGGCTTTGGGTCACCTAGACAGAAAGGCCACAGGCACTGGCAAAACTGGCGAGAGAAGGGCTAGGTGTGGAGAGAGACAAAGGAGAGGGTAAGGGGATGGGAATGGGGAGACAACCCAGAGAGGAACAGGCAGGAGGGTCTCTGCGGCCCAGGTCGTGGGCTCAGGGCAAGGGGATGGCTGACTGGATCCTCAGCGAGGCCGTGGTACCCAGCCGGAGGGCCTGGTCCTTCTGACTCCACGGCCCTGGGCATAGAGGACACCCTAGGTGGGCACCTGGCTGGGCAGCGTTGTTCATGATCCTGATGAGTCTCTCGGCCAGCAGATGGTTGTAGGTGGTCTTCTCAGCCACATTGGGCACCGGAAGCTGGATTCGCTCTAATTTTTCAGGATCCATTCCTGGAAAGGGGGAAGGGAGAATGGAAACAGAGCTGCCTTACGAAGAGGCCCCGCACAGCGGGCTTTCCTCAGCTCCAGCCACCATCTTCCAGGCTTCTGTCACGAACAGGTGCTGCCTGTGCTACAACTTGCAAGTGGTGATAGAAAACGTGTGTTTTAATGTACAGGCACAGGTTGACTTGCAGGAAACTTGGAGGTGAGTTGGAGTAGCCTTGATGCAGTAACTGACAGGAACTGAAGGACCAAGTTCAGCCCTGCTGCTAAATCCCGGCCAGTGGCTCTGACTGCCTGAGGCTGCCCTGCCTTCGCTCCTTAGAAAGGGAGACTGAGGGCAGGCATTCAGCCTGGGGGGGAAGATGCCTGCGTTCCACACTGCAGTGCCTTGCTTCCACACTTGACTCTGCTCTCCACTCCAGCTTCCTGCTAGTGCAGACACAGAGAGGCAGTGGTGATGGTTCAAATGATGGAGTCCCTGCCATTCATGTGGGAGCCTGGGCTGAGCTCCCAGCTCCCGGCTTTGGCTTGACCCAGTGTCAGCCATTGTGGACATCTGAGGAGTAAACCAGCAGATGGATGCTACCTCTCAAATGAAAAAAAAAAACATCATTTTATAAAGAGACAGAAACTTCATAGTGTTGAAGACACACTAGCCCCAAATGATGACATTCATAAGCAGAAGAATGGAAACAGGAGAAACTTCTACAGAGTCCACATCACTGCCCTCTGGTGCCAGGTGTGTGTCTCACCTGTGCCCCAGACTCAGGGAAACACAGAGACCAGACACAAGGGAAAGCGTCACGTCCAACCACTGCCCCTGCAACTCTCAGCACCAAGTCCATGAGCTGAGCCTGACATCCAACAAAACACAGGGGCAAGCAGGTCCAGGGATGGGTGAGGCAGACACACCCCGACGGGGTGGGGAAAGCAGAAGGAAACGAAAGGTGCATGCAGTGAAGCCAACAAGGTGGGTCTGTCATTAAGAGGCAAAGGAATGATTTCTCCTGTGCAAACCACAGTGTTTAAAAGACAGAGGAGGAAGTAGGGGGTGAGGGGGAGAGGATGGGGCAAAGGGCAACACTGGCACCTGTGAGCCACGTTCTCATTTTTCCCAAAGAAAGTCCAGGAGCTGGGACAACAGGAGGACCCACCAGGGATTCTAGAATAGTCCAGGCCTGGACTAGTACTTACCCTCTCAGCTACTCAAAACATGGCTCTTGAAAAATACACTTGCAGAAACAAACATTTCACTTAATCCAAGCTTCGAGAACTGAATGGACTGTTTATGCGTAAAGCACGTCTTTTCCTGTTATCCCACAGAAGGGGGAAGGTGGCACTTCTCGGAACTCTTGCAGTCAGGCCCTTGAGTGCCAGATGACGCTTCACTTAGAACCCTGACCAAACAGCGGGGGACAGCACCGAGGAGCTGACCGTCTGGACTCTAAGTAACTCCTACACACACGCTGACGTCATAAACCGTAACAATATATCTTGCTTTATTGAATTTCTTCCAGCTCCGAGAGGCCAAGTCATACCAAGGAGATGACACGGGTGAGGTAGACGCACGCCTGTGGGCTCCAGTAGGGGAGGACTCTTATGCCCCATAAGTGCGGCTGCATCAGGAAACCTGGCTGCAGAGATTCTGTGCTCCATCTTGGCGCTAGGTGCCCACCGCTGAGGCAGCCTGACTCACTGACCAGCAAGAAGAGCCTCGAGCCGGCGCCGCGGCTCACTAGGCTAATCCTCCACCTTGCAGCGCCGGCACACCGGGTTCTAGTCCCGGTTGCCCCTCTTCCAGGCCAGCTCTCTGCTATGGCCAGGGAGTGCAGTGGAGGATGGCCCAGGTGCTTGGGCCCTGCACCCCATGGGAGACCAGGAAAAAGCACCTGGATCCTGGCTCCTGCCATCGGATCAGCGCGGTGCGCCGGCTGCAGCGGCGGCCATTGGGGGGTGAACCAACGGCAAAGGAAGACCTTTCTCTCTGTCTCTCTCTCACTGTCCACTCTGCCTGTCAAAAAAAAAAAAAAAAAAAAAAAAAAAAAAAGAAGAGCCTCAACTGACGGTTTCTGGCATCTGTGTTTTCCAGATGCGGGTGCCGTCCTAAGATGTCTATCCTCCAATTCCCGGTCCTTTGAGAACTGCGGGTTAGTGGCTCTGGGGAAAGCCCCGGGCTCCTCCAGCTTGCAGTCACACCCCCAACTTGATGAGCAGCCCATCAGTCAGAGCATGTCCAAGCAGCAGAGAGGAGCCCAGTGCCCCGGAATGCAGCCCCAGCCTGCAGAAGCAGAGGCAAACTTGCATTTCCAGGGGGAGCTCCATTTTGACTCTTTCCTATTGTTGCCTTCCCCCACCCAGAATTTCTGGAAAATGAGGAAATCTGTGGCAGAATCTTTTCATGACAGGAAGAAAAATGCTCCGAGGTTATCCTGATCTTTCTCAATTGGTGGCTCGGCTCTCTGGGAAGGGAGTGTCCCAGAGGACCAAAACACTTCAATCTGGCCCAGAATCTGCGTCTAGCTCTTTCTTTAGAAAGGAAGTCAAAACCCAGAGATGTTAAGCCATTTGTCCAAGGTCACAGAGCAAGTTAGAGGCACAGCTTGAACAACTTCTAGATGATTCCAGAAGTAGAAAGGGTCCAGCTAGGAAGAGAGAGCACCAGCCTCACTGTGAGCCACCCATAAACACAGCACGCAGGGTGCCAACAGCAGCTACTGGCCACCCTAGCACCACCTCCCAGGGAGGGACAGCAGCTGCAGGAGGCAATCTGGATACTGCACCTCGCAGAACCTCCATCTCCTCACCTGTACAGTGGGGATGATTACGTCACTGCCCAGCCAGGACTGGGCTTGCAGCCCCGGGTCACACACAGTAGTGTACGCAGGTGGGGATTTTCAGTGTGCACATGGCTGAGTGTGCTTGTCTATTGTGTTACAAAAGGAAAGAAAGAGCAAAAGCACACAAATGAAGAACAAGCTAGGGAGAGCTAAAACAGAGCGGAAGAGGAAGGCCCAAGGAGGGGACGCTGCGCTGTTGAGACACTGACTCAGGCTGCACCGGCAACATGAAAGGGAACCTGCCTGGAGCGGGACAGGGAGGGCAGGGGTCAGAGCCAGCAGGCAGGTGAGGGGGGAAGGGCAGGCAAGCTCAGACGCCAGGATCCCTGGAGGCTGACTGCCGGAGGGGCAGCTAGTGGGAGGCGACAAGATCTGGCTGTGATCTGGCGGACTGCTGCCCACCCCACAGACAGACCCAGCAGCGCCATGCCTCCCGTGGGAGTCCATGTGACCTAATACACGACAAAGCTTCGTACAGCAAACCCCTGAACATCTGTATTCTCTGAATTCCCTTCTAGGCCAGGTGCCTCATACCCTCTCCCGTCTCTCTCTCTTCCACCATGGCTTCTACGTTCCTCTGTTCCTCTCAAGTATTCCACCCTGGCCTTGGCTTTCCAGACCTGTGCAGCAAGATGGACGCTGCAGGCATTCCTCTGGGTCCAGCCGCCTCGGAGAGCAGTTGGTGGCCCTCGACCACCACATGCTCTCAAGCAGGCCTCGTCAGTCACCAAAGCACTCAAATGCTTTTAACAAAACGCCCCGGTCTCTGGGCAAAGACAGGGTGTCTGAGAGAAAGAAGCTGGGGGAACCAGCTAAGGCAACAGGGTTTCCTTCACACACCATGAAGACATGGTAACCAGTAGCCAGGCACGTGGTGTGCAGAGCTTCAGTGAATCCTTACGACTTTCTGGGAAGCAGACAACACGACTGCACTTAACAGACGAGGGCAATGAGCCTCAAAGACGCGAAGCCTTGCTCCATGACGCGAAGCCTTGTTCCACGACGCCTCGCCTACTTCCTGGTCTCCCTCTACCTGCCTAAGCTATGTGTGTCATGGCACCTAGCAGAGTTCTGATCACAGACAACCATTCAGAAGTATTTGTTGAATTAATCAGGTTTTAAGGGAGTTTAGTAAATTTGGTCATAGTTAGTGATTTGGGTCAAATACAGTGTTCTGATCAGACGCATCTCCACCCTGAGGAAAACAGACATGGCGCAGAAGCCGCAGCGCGGCACAGCCCAGCGGGCACCCTCACTTATAAGGCGCAACAGGACTGCGAGCAGCTGGGTACCTGAAGTGGTGCCACTGCAGGCAAGAGAAAAACCACACACAGCCCCATTATTTTCTTCAGAAGCATTATGTCATCACACTTTGCTCAGGAAGGCACTTGATTTGTAGAAGAGCTTTGATTTGGGCTGAAACCACCTGCCAATGTCACCTTAGGATGGGGATTCACACACACGTGACCAGTAAGACAGCCCACGTGTGTGAGGACACACCTGCACACACACAGACCCCGTGGTTCTCAGTTACAGAAAGGCGGGTTTGGTTACAAATCCCAGCGTTTCCTTGCCAGTCATCTTCCTCTGATTGAAATAAATGCAGTGGATAACACTGTCCTGTCTGCTCAGCACTTCAGTGCCTGGCGACAGGCCAATTCCAAAGAAACCCTGAGAGCCTCCCAAGGCCGGGAAGACGCCCTGGGCAGCCGATTTCCAGCAGGTCCCAGGCTATCCTGCTCCCTCCCCACCACATGGCCTGGGCCCTCGGGGTTCAGAGCCTGCGCTGCTGCCCAAATGAATCAGAGAGGGTGTCCCCTCTCCATAAGGTGGGGGCGGGGGTGGAACTCCCAAAGGACCCAACCCAAAGAGTCCACACTGGAAGGGAAGGGTGTGGCCGCGCGGGGTCAGTAACTGGTTACCAAGCTTCCTCTAAGTTTCTGGAATTCTCCCCATCTGCAGTAGCCCCTATTCAGGGCAGGGGTGCAAAAAACACAGACATAAAAGAATCAGACAGACAATCCTGGATAAAGACCTGATCACTCCAGGTAAGTAACATAAAACGTTTTCGTATTTCCTCTGACCACGCAGTCTCCTTGGCTGCCGCCACACAAGCACTGCCAGCTTTGGAAAACTGGACACCAGCTATTTGAAAGCTGACAGATGTTGGGCCCCTTCCCAAGGTCCTTCCAGTTCTGACCGTGTGGCAGCTGAAAGCCACAGGCTGTTTTGCCAGCTCTCTGCATGGCAAAAGCTTCTCTTTACCCGCTTACCTTTCAACCTTTCCCATATCTCTCAGCCATATTCCAGTCACTTATCCACAAAGAAAACATGACAGTGGGGCCAGGATTCTTCCTGGGAAGCCATGGAAATGGAAGGGGCAGGATTGGAAGGGTGGTGGACAAAGAGCTGCCCGATTCACATTGCCCCAGCCCCATTTTGGCTCAGGGCTCTGCAGACAAGACCCAAAAGGGAAGGCTGCACTTGCTATACAGATGTGAACCAGCATCTCACTGTGACACAGCTGAGTCACGACAACCAACGCTTTCTTTCCGCCAGCCAATCCATGGTAGGATATTCACTGGGTGCACTGTGTAACCTATTAGGATTTATTGAAAGGTCTAGGTTCACGTTGGTTTTCATTAACATTGCTTTTATGTTAAAAATTATCTCACTAGGAAAACTCTATCAGAAAGGGACCATCTTATTTGGGGGAAGCTTGAGTATATGGAAAAAAGGGGTTGACAGTCAAGAGCAGCTAAACAGCCTGCCACCTGACCAGACAACCACCACCACCAAACAACCCACTGTGCCAACAGGCTAGGACTAGAGCGTGAGCCGGGGCAGCTCCCCCGCCAGGCAGCCTCCCCAGGCCACCAGGTCTCAGGATGACAAACTTAAACTTTCCGTCTCTTCTCTAAACCTGCTTCATGGCTCACACCCACTAGTCCGTGAAACAATACCACCATCTATTATGGGGAGGCAGGAGGCAGGAGCATGGGGCAGGACTCCCCGTCCCCAGCCCCGCTCCTCTCTGTCCTTGTTAACAGCGCTGCACGGCCGCTCGAGCCAAACTACAGGACCCACCTGGGACTCATCCCTTTCCCTCAATCCCCACAGCCAATCCAGCAGCAGCTCCCAGCTCCACCGCCGAAGCTATCACAAGTCCTTCCAGCTTCCCCTCTCTCTCTCTCTGCAGCCGACACCCCAATCCAATCCACAGGACCTCTTGCCTGGACCACTGCAACAGCCTCCTAACCAGTCTCCCAGCTTTCCCTGTGGTATGCCCCCTCACCCCCACGCATCTACTTTCCATCAGTAGCCAGATGGTTCTCTGAAAAACTTCTTTCTGATCACAGCATTTGCCTACTTAGAAGTCATCTGGAAGTCCCCACTGCTCTCAGGATAAAGTTAACATCCTTTTCGTGGCCTTCCAAAGCTCTTCACGATGCGGTGCCTGCTCACCCAGCCAGACTCAGGTCGGTCAGTGCTCCGGCCCTCAGATACACACGCTCTTTCCCAGCACAGGGCCCCTGCACATGCTGCTCCCTTTGCCTAGGAGGCTCTTGCCCCAGATCTTTGCAGAGACGGCTCTTTTTTCTATTATTATTCTAAGTTTTCTTCTATTTATTTGAGAGATAATGACAGAGAGGGAGAGACGGAGGGAGAGGTCTCCCATCCGTTGGTGCACTTCCCAAATAGCCACAACAGCTGGAGCCGAGGGGATCTGAGCCAGGAGCCAGGAGTTTCTTCCAGGTCTCCCCCATGGGAGCAGGACCCAAGCACTTGGGCCATCTTCCGCTGCTTTCCCAGGCCATTAGCAGGAGCTGGATTGGAAGAGGAGCAGCTGGGACTTGAACCAGCTCGCAATTGAGATGCCAGCCCCGCAGGCAGAGGCTTAGCCTACTAGCCTACTATGTCACAGCACCGGCCCCAAGAGGGCTCTTCCTCATTCCTTGGGCCCAAGTTCTCATGATTTCTCATCCAAGAAGCTTTCCCTGACCATCCTAGCTAGTAACCCCTGTACCACCACCACTAGTCCCTGTTCCTCACTCCATCCTGCCCAGTCCTTTCTGCCACTTCTCATAACTTCTCTTTTATCATGTGAACAAAACTTGTCAGACTTGTTTCAGGGTGTACCATGGTGTGCTGCACACAGCAAACCTCAGCGCATAACTGCTGAACCACATGAAGAGCCCCTGGACGTCACCTTCACAACACTGGCCACATCTCCCACCCCTCTCGTCTTCTGGCTGAGACTGCCGGGAACCTGCTTGGAGGGATGCACAGTGATCAGATCATTCCTGGCCAGTGGCCTTCAGCAGCCCCACCCCACCCCCGTGCTTGTCCCGGCACCCTTCAAGCTGGTTCCAGCCCATCTGCCTGTCCAAGAGCACACCACCCACCACAGGCCCATGGCCTGCCCTGATGCACACACGGTGGTCCCACAGATGGGCCAGGCTGCGGCCCCTCTTGCTCTGCCCCCTCCCAACCCTCTGGTGGCTTCGTTCTCGGTTCCCTGAATCAGTGGCCCAGGAGCTGGCAGGGCCCCCGCCTGTCACCAGGCACATGGCCTTTCTGCTGTGCTGAACGGTCTTCTTGTAGGGCTTTTCTACCACACCAATGCTC
Organism: Oryctolagus cuniculus; assembly: GCF_964237555.1. Lineage (NCBI taxonomy): Eukaryota > Metazoa > Chordata > Mammalia > Lagomorpha > Leporidae > Oryctolagus > Oryctolagus cuniculus. The sequence goes on from NC_091450.1 coordinate 25,523,579, forward strand.
TTTAGGGCCAGGGCCCTCGTCTGCCTGGAGTTTGTGGCCCTACACTAAGCACTTCGCCTAGCACAGAGCAGGCATTCCACATGCATTTGTTGAATGACTACATGAATAAACTCATCATGAACTATTTGATCACACGGTCTTTTGGAACTCAAGATTTCAGAAAAACAGATGGTCCCTTTCGAAGCAGGCAAACACTGTAGCCACATGGATTCGATGACATCTGCCTACTTGAAAAACCTTCAGCACGTGCATGGATTGCAAACTGATACAAATACTTCAGAAAATAGTTTGGTGACCTCTTTAAAAAATAAAAATAAAAGCAAACACGCACATCCCATATGGCTCGGCCATTCCATTGCCAGGTTTTACCCAAGAGCAAAGGACATATACGTCCACACCAAAACATTCTTGACAGCTTTATGTGTAATGGTCAAACACTGGAAACAAAATCCCATTAAGAGATGGACAGATAAACTGTGGTACATTCATACAATGCTATACTATTTAACAGTCCGAAGAAATGAAACACTGATACTCCCAGCATCATGGGTGGACCTTAAAAAATCATAGATTGAAACGTCACATGAAAAAGAGTACATATTACAAGGTTTTGTTTATAGGGAATTCTAGAAAATGCACACTCGTATCTACTGTTGTGTGGGGAGAAGGGTATGGGAGGCTAGGAAGGACATGAGGAAACTCGGAGCAATGCTTGTGTACAATGTCTGAGTGTACTCATGGTTTCAGGGGTGTTAACATCAAAACATTTTAAATTGTAGACTTCAAACATGTGAGGTGTATTACATATCAATTGTAACTCAATAAAACTTTAGAAAAAAAAAATGCCGGGGCTTCCTGCCAAGATGGATTGGCTTCACCCTCCTGACCAAAGCAACTCAGAAAATGAGAGGAAATACACAAAACAAAGCTCAGCAGACCCTTGACAGGACACCAGGAAGCACAGGAGTGTGACCCCAGAGAGGGGAGACTCTTTCCCAGTTCATTCCAGAAGGTGAGCATAACTCTGACAGCAAAAACAGAGGACAGAAGGCTACAGACCAGTGCCATTCATGAATACAGATACAAAAAGCCTTAATAATTTGTCAGCAAACCAAACCTAGTAACATATATACAGTGCTCCATCAGCAGGTAACCCAGAGTGAACCTCATCAGAAGCCACTGGAAAGAACTTCTGGAAGGCTGGACCCTCGACCAACAAACCCAAGTTCAACAGCTGGTGATGCCGGGGAGAGCAAATGGCAGGAAAATTCACGGATGAATAAAGGAAGATAGTGGACTGTCCAGGGTCAGGTAGGTGTGTTGGTACCAGCCAGGCGGCCAGGCTTCCAGAAAGAGTCCCAGACACAAGGCTGAGCCCCCAGGGACTGAATATGTTCTATGTGACCCTGACCCCCAGCCCAAACTGAATGTTCTAGATTTAGACACAGCCCAAACTGGAACATTCAGATTTGCTACCCAAGAATTTAAAATTTCAGGGGCCAGAGCTGTGGCACAGGAAGTTAATGCCTTGGCCTGAAGTACCGGCATCCCATATGGGCGCCGGTTCTAGTCCCGGCTGCTCTACTTCTGATCCAGCTCTCTGCTATGGCCTAGGAAAGCAGTAGAAGATGGCCCAAGTCCTTGGGCCCCTGCACCCACTCGGAAGACCCAGAAGAAGCTCCTGGCTCCTGGCTTCGGATCGGCATAGCTCCGACTGTTGCAGTCATCTGGGGAGTGAAACATCGGATAGAGACCTCTCTCTCTCTCTGCCTCTCCTCTCTCTGTGTAACTCTGACTTTTGAATAAATAAATCTATAAAAGGAAAAAAAAGGAATTTAAAATTTCAGTGGAGGAGATTCCCCGCCTGGGATTCAGTGGGATCAACTCGGTGCCTTTGACGCAAGCCCCATCCATGAATGCCTGCTGCGCAAGAGCCCAGAGCTGGTTGCTTCGTGTCTTCTCTCAAGCTTTTCAGCAACTTCTTGGGTCCTGTGAGCTGCCACAGAGTCTTCAAGAGGCTCCCTGTAGCTCGGGTCAGCCAGAGGCAGTTTCCGTTGCAACCAGAAGAAATTAAAGACCTCAGTGAGTACGACAGTGGCCACAAGTTTCATATTATGAAAGAGTTCTGTCACTACAGAAAACACTGAAAACCCCTGGGCCACAGCCAAGGACCTGTGAATGCAAGTCCCGGGAATCAGATCCGGCTGGAAAGGTATGTGAAATATGGATTCCACAAACGACAGTATGGGAGGACAGAGTTTAAGGGAGAGAGGAAGGCACTAAAGTTTTTTGTTTTTTTTGTTTTGTTTTGTTTTGTTTTTTAAGATTCATTTCCTTATTTGAAAGGCAGTGTGATAGAAAGAGGGACAGAGAGGTCTTCCATCTACTGGTTCCCTCCTCAAATGCCTTGAACAGACCAGGCCCTGGAATTCCACCCGAGTCTCCCACTGGGGTGGCAGGAAACTAAGTACTTGGGTCATCACCTGCCACCTTCCCAGGCACATTAATGGGAAGCTGGGTTGGAAGCAGAGTAGATGGAACTCAAACTGGCCCTCTCCTATGGGAACAAGTGTCCCAAGCACTGTTTACCCTGCCGTGCTACGACGTTCACCCCTGCGCTTAAAGTTTCTGAGCAGGGACAGCCTATGCCTAAAGCAATCTTACACTCAGAGGATTCTCCGGCAAGCTATAAAGGACGGAGTATAAATTGGCGATATGTCTGACCCTCAGAGAGGCCGTTCATTGGTCCAGGCATGAGATCATGGCCACTGGAATGACACGCTCAGACCTCTCTCGCTCCCATGCGGTTTCTTACCAACACCTGGCTTGGGGCTGGGTGCTCAGTGAGCACTCAATTAAAGTATGTTAACTGAGAAGTGAATGAAGAGAAGGAACAAAACCCGATTAGTTAGGCCGGCGCCGCGGCTCACTAGGCTAATCCTCCGCCTAGCGGCGCCGGCACACCGGGTTCTAGTCCCGGTTGGGGCGCCGGATTCTGTCCCGGTTGCCCCTCTTCCAGGCCAGCTCTCTGCTGTGGCCAGGGAGTGCAGTGGAGGATGGCCCAGGTGCTTGGGCCCTGCACCCCATGGGAGACCAGGAAAAGCACCTGGCTCCTGGCTCCTGCCATCGGATCAGCGCAGTGCGCCGGCCGCAGCGCACCGGCCGTGGCGGCCATTGGAGGGTGAACCAACGGCAAAGGAAGACCTTTCTCTCTGTCTCTCTCTCTCACTGTCCACTCTGCCTGTCAAAAAAAAAAAAAAAAAAAAAAAAAAAAAACCCGATTAGTGACAGGGATCAAAGGAGGGGAAGAACGGGTGTCTGGCGTAGGGGTCGAGACGCTGGTTAGGACGCCCATGTCCCACAGCAGAACAGCTGGGTTTGATTCCTGGCTCCAACTGCTGACTCCAGTTTCCTACCTGTGTGAACCCTGGGAGGCAGTGGTGATGGCTGGGGTGGCTGGGTTCTTGCCACCCACATAGAAGACCTAGACTGAGTTCCCATCCATCCCCAGCTTTGGTCCCCTAGTTGTTGTGAGCATCTGGGGAATGGGCCAGCAGATGGGAGCCCCCTCTCTCTTTCAAATAAACAAATAAAAATTAGGGGGGAAAAAGGAGAGAAAAGTAAATTTCGTGAGTTTCAACCTTGGTTGGTAATTTCATATGAAACAGAAATGGCAGGAAGTCTGACAGGGTAGGGTGTGTTCTCAGGTACAAACGTCACACGAGATTGTTTCAAGGCACTGCTGAGCACTTCCACAGGAGTCCGACCAGCAGCAGGAGTTAACAGTGCAGAGCCAGCAGGAGGAGGACACGGAGTGCGGGGCCTGGGGAGTGGGTGGAGGGCAGTCCGAGGGTGGTGATCAGTTAATCTCACGGAGTTCCCCTTGCTTCCTGGAACGGAGGGCTCCTGTGTGCCAGGTGCTGGAAGGCATCACAGGGGCCACGAGAGTGAGAGAGGCTGTGACAGAAATGTCAGCGCATTTGGAGCCTGCCACACTTCTTATAAACGTCCCAGGCACGGCTATCACGGCGTGCCCAGGCCACAGCGGGAAAAGCCAGGGAGCAGTGCCATTCAAGAAGGGGAGGGCCCAGACAAACAGAGGAATACAAAGAACATGTGAAACCATGTGCTGTCCCGTGAAGACCCATGAGAAGAGCCAGACAGGACAGACAACACGGACACGTCTGTCAGCCGCTGCAAGGAAGTGGGGCACAGTCATGGAAGTTAAGTACACCAGTACACTACAGCTTAGGTCTGCACGGCGAAAGAAGAGGAGAGTTAGGAGACAGAGCAGGAGGGCAGCCCTTCTTGCTAAACGAGCAGCTTCAAAAGTTCACAGAAACAGAACTGAAACTTGGCTGTGCTGCAAAATGCTTTGAAATCCACGCAGTTTTTCCATAATATCCATTTTCTACGAACTTTCTGAGAAGCTGTCACTTATTCCTTTGTCACCAATTTGCATTTTTTAAAAATTTGTTTATTTGAAAGGCAGAGTTGGGGGCTGGTGCCATGGCTCACTTGCTTAATCCTCCATCTGTGGCGCCGGCATCCCATAAGGGTGCCGGTTCTAGTCTTGGTTTCTTCTTTTCCACACCAGCTCTCTGCTGTGGCCCGGGAGTGCAGTGGAGGATGGCCCAAGTGCTTGGGCCCTGCACCCGCATGGAAGACCAGGAGAAGCACCTGGCTCCTGGCTTCAGATTGGCACAGTGCCGGCTGTGGCAGCCATTTGGGGAGTGAACCAACGGAAGGAAGACCTTTCTCTCTGTCTCTCTCTGTCTATAACTCTGTCAAATAAATAAAAAAAGAAAAGAAAAGAAAGGCAGAGTTACAGAAAGCAGCAGAGACAGACAGAGAGAGAGAGAAAGAACGATCTTCCATCTGCTGGTTAACTCCCCAAATGGCCACAATAGCCAGACCTGAGCCAATGTGAAGCCAGGAGCTTCTTCTGTGTCTCCCATGGGGGTGCAGAGGACCAAAGACTTGGGCCATCCTCCACTGCCCTGCCAGGTGCATTAGCAGGGAGCTGGATCAGAAGTGGAGCAGCCGGGCCTCTAACTGGTGCCCTTATGGGAGCTGGTGCTGCAGGCCGGGTCTTTAACCTGCTGCGCCACAGCGCTGGCCCTTCACATTTATTACGATGAATGACTTGAGAACAGTTATGCTGAGTGCACTATACTGTCTTTAGCCACAGGCTGTCTTAGTGGAAAGCGCCTCTGTCTATCCTCAGGAAGCGTATGACTGCAATGGCTCACGGACGCCAAGCCCAGCTCTTGGCAGGGCTAGAAAGGGTCTTACTAAACTCTTCCTCGAGGAGACCCTGCGGCAGAGGCTTCGGAACACACCGTGTTCAGCCGCAGGGGGCAGACACCAGTGGTGGGAGGCTCCCAGCAGTCGGCAGGGAAGGGGCCAATGAGCGAGTCCTAATGAACTCCATCAGGGCTACGGGAGCTGGATCCTGGCCACACAGCCTCAACAGGGGAAGCCAGAGAACCACACATGTCCTCAGAAAGGAAATCTAAACTTCCACAAAACCCACCCCAGGTCTTTCTGAGCAAGAATATCGAGTGTTATAAATAGCAAAACCAAGATTACAATTTGACTGATTTCAGTTATGATGTTAGGAGGGAGCTTGGGCGCTAAGTCAGTGCTGAAGCAAGGGGCAGAAAGCAAACCACAGTGTGAAGACATCACACTGGCCTAGACAACCAACACACCCTCTCCCTCACACGGCCTGAGTAACAGATTCCTGTGGTTCAGTCTGCAGAACACACCTGAGCAGTTCTAACACGGCGCACAGCAGTCTCGTGGGAGGCTGCGGGGGCCAGAGAAGAACCTCCACCCAGAGTGCCCTCCTTCTCCTCCATGCAGCAGAGGGCAGGACCCCGCAGGCCGGAAGGCAGGGAGTGGGTGTGCTTACCTTTATTGTGAGACATGGCGTAGAGGAGGCAGAGCACGAAGAGGGCATGGTAGTCGTCATCTGGGCTGTCCAGGGCATGGTACACCATATCCAGGAAGGGTCTGGAAAGGAGGAGGGGCACACATGAGTGGACTCTGCTCGCAGGGCACTCGCTTCCCTTGCCTCTCCTGGCAACTAGCGTGGAGTGAGTCCACTGTGTGCCAGTCCAGCACGAGGCACTGCGAGCTCTAGGACAAATGAGACGTGGACGCCGCCGTCTAGAGGGGTAACTCTAGACGGCACAGATCACGCAGTCATTCGACAACTTTCCTCCTGGTGTCCCTAACGCTGGGGATCGACGACACACATTCCTGGCTCTTGGGCACTGCTGCGCCACTCAGCAGAGACTGCACACACACACACTCTCTCTTCAGAACCATGTGGGTCACAAAAGAATGAAGGAAACAGGGCAGTGTGACGGGCAACTGCTACCAGACAAGGCACAACCGTGTGAGCAAGTTCCAGAGCATGGGCCCGGGGCTGGACTGCCTGGGTTAAGATTCTAATCCTGCCTCTGCCTCCCTGCAAACCCCTCGGCCAGTTACTTACCATCCCTCTGACAGAGGTTAGAACCCTGCGGGATTACCGTGAGGACTGGAAAAGGCACTCAGCATGAGGGCAGGCGCTGAGGAGGGGCCGACACATGGGAGCTGCTATCTGATTTCTATTCAGGGCACTTCCCATGATTTCACTGTGCAGGGTCCTGGCCCAGCAGTTTCTCGGCCAGTAAGAACCAACTGCGAGCTCTCTCAGATCTGACACTTTGCGGGTGAGATCCACAGGGCAGCTGCAAACATGGGAACCCGCACATCGCAAATGCTGCCCTTCCAGGTGAAGGACCTGGCCCAGAACAGCTCTTCAATACAAGGACACTGGAACACGCATGGACCTGGCCTAACAGCAGGAGGCGTGGTCCCTTGGCGGGCTGTGGTTGCCCTCTCTGGATGCCAGGTGGAGGCCAAGAGAGTAGAGCACCTCAATGGTGACCACGGACACAGCTAACCCCTGGAAGGACACACAAGCTACTGTCAACATCAGTGTCTGTGGGGAGTGAAACTGAGGGGGCAGAGAAACAGGTAAACTGTTCTCTGTGGAATCACTTATGCTTTTCAACAAATTAAACTCCACAGATGTTTCACTGAATCAGAACATTAAAATGAAAAATGCAAAACCAGTGAAGATGTACTTTTCATAGCATTTTAAATGAACACATGACACACAAAAATTAAAAGAAGGGGTGGCATGTGGCAGAGTGCATAAAGCCAATGCCTGCGAAGCCAAACTCCTATGGGCGCCAGTGCATGTCCTGGCTGATTCATTCCCAGTCCAGCTCCCTGCTAATGGCATGGGAAAGCAGCAGAAGATGACTCAAGCGTAGGGGCTCCTGCACCCACGTGGGATATCTGGAAGATGCTCCAGGCTTCGGCCTGGCTCAGCCCTGGCCATTGTGGCCATTTGGGTAGTGAACCATCAGATAGATTTCTCTGTCTCTTTCTCTCTCTGTGTGTAACTCTTTCAAATAAATAAATCTTTAAAAAAAATTCTTGAAATGTGCATTGTGTTTTTATTTGGGAATACTCTCCACAACCAAGTGCAACGGCAGAGGGAGAGCTGCATGGACAGACCATCTTTTCTTTCGTGAGATGAAGTATTACAAAGTATTACAAAGCCATTAAGCATTCTGCTTACCAAGTACATCAAGGATGTTTGGGATTTGATATTAGATGGAAAAAAAGAACAGGAAATGATAGACACAGGACAATCCAAAATACTGGGGGATGAGGGGCAGAATTCCCAAGGTGCTGATATTGAAAAAAACCTGTAAATAAATAACCAAGTGGTAGCAACAGCTGCTTTGAGAGCTGGTACCTGGAGACTATTTTTCCCCTTCATTATACTTTCATAATTTTTATAAAAATTTATTTATTTATTTGAAAGGCAGAGTCACAGAGAGGCAGAGGCAGAGAAAGAGAGAGAGCGAGCGACTGAGCAGATCTTCCATCCACTGGTTGACTCCCCAAATGGCTTCAATAGCTGGAGCTTGGCTGATCTGAAGCCAAGAGCTCCTTCGGGGTCTCCCTCATGGGTGCAGGGGCCCAAGAACTGGGGCCGTCTTCTACTGCTTTCCCAGGTGCATTAGCAGGGAGCTGGATCAGAAGCAGAGCAGCCAGGACTTACACTGGTGCCCATATGGGATGCCAGCACTGCCACAGTGCCGGCCCCACACTTTCATAATTTTTTAAAGATTTTTCTTTAAGAATACAATGTTTGGAAGGTTTTTCAATTCTGAAGCCTAACCCTAGAAAGCAGGTATAGCCAGTAATGCATGGGAAATACAAGAAGAATTCTACTTTCCTTTGCTGTCTCTGTGGGCAGGTGGATCCAAGCCAAGTCCTGGTCCACGCCCTGGGGGCACATGGCCACGGTCCCTCACCTGCAGCACCTCCTGGCTCTCAGGCCGGGACTCAGCAGATGCAGGCCCTCCTGATTTTTGACAATCAGTAGGAGACAGGAACTCTCCACTACAGTTGGGCTCTTTCCTGGCCTTTGGTCTCACAGCAGAGCAGAGAGCTGGCCCAACAATTCCCAGGCCCACAATGGCCAACTCCAGGCCCCTGAGTCAGCTTCTATGCCATGGTCAAAGATGCCAGTCAAGAGTCACCCAAAGTCAAGTGACAACCCCAGCCAACCCTTAAGTCAACTCCTCTTCATTAAAACTCGGAGAGAAAGGAGTTACCCACTGCAACATTCCAGTGTAGCATTTAGGTCTGTTTCTTACCTTTTTACTGAGCATTGCATGGGTGTTTTTCTTCCATTAGCAAAGATACAGCATTATGGTACTACGCAAAATATGTGCTTGGCTTCCATTTACGAGTTCAGAAACTGAACTCATCATGGCTGTAATTCACTTAAAGCAGCAAAAATATTCTACTCTTCCAAAATGTTCCCTCTTGCTTAGCAGCCTCCACCGCTACTCATCGTGGGCTTTCCAGTATTCGCCACCTAACCAATGCTGTGCCAAGCATCTAAAGGCTGGCCCCACCTTCTGTGTTTAGAATGACTTCCTTAAGTTCCAGAGCTTCGGAACTTCATTTTAGCTGCCAAGCAAAATCAAAAACGTCTTTATAATAACTGATAGCCCACATCATACTCCAATGTTTTTATTTAGTAGAAACTAAAAATGGCTCTCTTGCACATCTGATAAAAATCAACTCCATCTGTTACACAGCTGAAACATTTGTCACGCAGAGATAGAAACAAGATGTAGAGGGAAACCTTGGTGGGCTTCAAGCCCTCACTGTAGGCTGGCTTAACAAAGAGGATGGGCACTGTGTCTCTCTGCCAGCCCACCCTGAGGGCCCATGACGTGCACTTAGGAAGCTAGCGCAAGGGCTGTGCAGTGGGAAGGCTTCCCAAAAGCTTATCGCATGTCTGGGGGCAACACCACTGTGGAGCAGGTGGGGCCACAGCAAGGTTCCAGAAAACGTGACTTGGCTGAGGGTGCAGGAACTGTAGCTTCAGCAGGACACCATGGAACTGACCTGTCAGGCAAAGGTCAAAGGTGAACAGCAGCTTTGTGTCATGCCTTCTGGGTCCTGCAGGGAGCTTTGTGGTTGGAGGGTGCAGGGCAGTGAATGAGTGAGGCAGAGAGGTTGAGCCCAGCTCCCAAGGGGATCCCTCCTGGGAACAGCAGAGCAGATCCGGAGCGGCCAGTGTGAGGCACGGACCACAACCTTCACTTCACCTAGGGCCCAGGTTCCAAAAGCTACCCTGCGCGTTCTCCAAGGGGCAATCACCCAGCACTGAGTGACAGCTCTGTCCCCAGGCCTCTCAGGAGGAGCCCTGTCTTCAGGTGGTCAGTGGCTGGAGGAGGAAAGAAAGACAGGGAAGCAGTGCAGCCTGGCCATCTGGTGGGTGGAGGAGGCCAGTGCCCCAGCTGAGCCCATCTCCTCCTGACGCAGCGAGCCCCAGCCGGCAGCGGTGGCCTGAGCTCTGGGCAGGGCCCGGGGCCGTACCTGCTCCACTGCACGCTCTCGGAGCTCGTGGCGGCGGCACTCTTCTCCTCGTCCGTGGTGTTCTGCTCCTGCACGGAGCTGCAGGCGGCCAGCTCCGAGAGCTTGCTGCGCTCCATGATCACCATTTCGATCTCTGGAAGCAAACACGAGGCGGGGTCAGCCCAGAGGGCTTCACAGCGCTAGGTTTACCCAGGGACTCAGATCTGGGAACACGCACACGAAAATCGCTCCTAACGTGTCAAGCAAATGCCCATCGATGGCGACAGAAACACCAGCAACGCGCTGGGGGAGAAATGAGGCAGAGGCCAAAACTGCTCTCTCAGCCATCTCGGCAGCACCAGGAACCAAGCGCCTGGGTTTGACAACAGAACACAAGCTGTCATCGTTTATTTCATTTCAAGATTAAAGATATTTATTTTACTTTACTGGTACTACATTTCTGCCCCCAAAGGATCTGAGGCAGCCTCACAGACGTGCTATGTGGTTAATCACACACAATGCAAGTCAGGGGAATGTTCGGAAGCTGTCCACACTCTGACACGCCGGAAGCCTTGTTTCCTGCCCATCTACAACGTGCAGAGGGAACAGGGAGGTTAGGAACTTTTTCACCCCCAATTAAATACGGGCAACTCGTAGCAGCCCATGTAGACGTGGGGCGCGTTTCTGCTTTTCGGGCAGAGTTTGGTAGAACACTGTCGTCTCGGGCCACGTTTTCAGGTGCCCTCCTCTCGGAGTCCTCCGCCCCGTGGGATGTGCAGTCAGCCAGCCCTTGGCACTGGGGGTTCGGGTCACTTCCCCACCTCGGGGAGACACACTGGGGAGTAACAAGATGCTGAAAGGTGAGCCTGCGTTTCTGCTTCCAAAGACAGCACACCGAGGGCTTTGCCGGGGCCTTCACCGCGGTCTCCCGGCACTGGGCTCTGCTTCCTTGCTTGCTGCCCTAACCCAGATGATTTGAAATGGAAATAAGCTCATGTTAACCTTCTGTTCAAAACTCCCAGTGCTTCCCATCACACTCAGGATGGAATCCAAATGTCTTCCCACAGCCTCAAGGCCTCGCACAGCCTGGCCCCCGGCCACTGCTGATCTCACCCACTGGCCCTCTCTGCCTCGCCGGCTCATGTCACTCCAGTGATGCAAGCATCTCTCTAGAGGACACCAAGCTTGTTTCTGCCCCAGGACCTTGGCACGGCTGCTTCCTCTGCCTGCAGGCCTGTGACCCTAGGGCTCCCCTACCCGGGCGTGACTCGGTCACACCATTCAAAACTCAGCTCAAATGTCACCTCCTTGGAGATATCTTTTTGGATGCCCTCTCCAACTGTGCTTTTCAGATCATTACGACTACACTGCATACCTTGCTCGGATTTCGTTACTTTCTGCCCAGAGTCTTTTTCCCATCCCCAAACCCCATTCATTCAGCTGTCACTCACAGGCCTCTCTGGGCTGACAGAGTTTCTTAGAGCTTTTCCCTTTTGCTGACCTTGACAATTGGAGAATGGGTTAGGATTTTGAAGGATCCCTGGATCTGGGTTTGTCAGATGTTTTTCTGGCAGTGAGATGGGGGTTATGGGTTGGGAAGGAGGCCATGAAAGAAAGTGCCCTTCTCTCAGAGCCGGCACTGTGGCACAGTGGGTTAAGGCCCCAGCCTGCAGTGCCGGCATCCCATATGTACACTGGTTCGAGTCCCAGCTGCTCCTCTTCTGATCCAGCTCTCTGCTATGGCCTGGGAAAGCAGTACAAGATGGCCCAAGTCCTTGTCTTAAAACAGACAAGCAAAAACAAAGTGCCCTTCTCACCACATCACACCAAGGGCCACTGGAACACGACCTGTGACTGCTCCACTTTCTGCTTGGCTGAGCTCATCTAGCACTCCTCTGCTTTCCCCACTGTGAAGCTACTCCTCCCTCCTCCCTCCTCCCTCCTCACTGTGTCCTGGGGAAGGAAGCCACGAGGCGCAGGCCACACCTGAAGAATGGGGAGCTGTGCCCAACCTCCGCGAGTGTCCGCCTCAGTTATCTGCAACTCCTCTGCAGACCTGCCCCCCGCCTGCCCGCCCACCTCGATTCCACTTCGCAGCATCGACAGCCATAGGATTTGCTGTCCTCCACTGTCTCCTGCTGCCTGCCCACCTCTGCTGCAAGGCAGGCTTCAGCAAGGTAGCGGCCTTCTCTGGTTCTTCTCCGTGTCTCTAGCGGCTAACGGGTATCTCCTGAATGGATGACTGGTCTCACCCAACAAGGGAAGTTCTGGCAGTGGGTAGGGCTGGCACTGACTCCTGGTGGCTGAGACATGCAAGCCCCCAGTCGTCCACCGACATGTGCACAAAGTGTTCTTGTGGGGAGACGCCTCACACCACCTCCCCTCTTACCAGAACTCTGTTAGGCACAAGTGCATTTGCGACCCCCAGCTGGAGTGCACCCCACACATGGGACCTGAACTGGAAGACTTAGATGGTCCAGCTCCTGCCTCTCAACCTGACCGGAGGCCAGATGCCAGAGATGGGAGTCTCCTGCCCAGCCACAGACTGTGCCCTCACGAGGCAGGTGCCTATGCTGGAATCTAAAGGGACTGTTGCAGCAATAACTTGGCCTGGTTTTGCTCAAACTACAGTCGCTTGCTTCCCTTTCTGATTTCTTGTCACTTCTCTGTAATACTTATTTATTTCATCTGAACTATCTCACTGTTTTCCCATTTAAATAAAGCTTAAAAGGAAACTTTAAATCACTGTTACACCCCTCAGGCAAGCAATCTCACTTGTAGAGATTTATCTGGACGCTCCAACAATATGAAAATGTCTATACACAAGAATACCCACAGCACTATTACTTGTAATTGCAAAATACTGGAAACTACCTAAATGCCCAGGCGTGAGAGGCTGGCTGAATAAACTGTAGTCCATGCAGTGCAGCTGGGAAGAAGAATGAGGAAGGCCTCCGTGAACCGATAAGGACTGACTTGTGGAGACACAGAAGTGACGGAGCCAAGGAGCACATGCAGTATGCTACCCAAGTGTGAGCAGCAGGACCAGAGAGGGGCACAGCTGGTGAAGCACCGCCTGCGAGGCCAGCGCCCCATACGTGCACCAAGTCAAGTCCTAGCTCCCTTCTAATGTGAATGGGCAAGCAGCAGAACACGGCCCAAGTACTTGGCTCCTGCCACCCACACAGGAGACCCAGATGGAGTTCCATGTTCCTGGCTTCAGCCTGGCCCAGCTCGGGCCCTCTGGAGAGTGAACCAGCAGGTGGAAGATCTCCCTTTCTGTCCCTCCCTCTCTCTCTGTAACTCTGCCTTCCAAATAAATCTTCAGAAGAAGAAGAAGGCAGAGAGAGCACATGGAAAGCTGGTTATCCACAGTGGAGAGAAACACAGGAAAGAGACTCCAGAAAACAAGCAGGTCGGCTGCCCACAGTGCTGCAGAGAAAGGACAGGGGACAGGCAGGAGGGAAGGCCACTTCTTTGGACATAAGTTCTTGCAATTTTGAGGGTTAATACTCTATTAAATAAGTACTTTTAAGCAATTAAATCAATAAGAAGGGAAAGGAGTACCCTAAACTGAAAAGAAATTATTTATTCAAAATAAATGCCACACCTTCCCCAGGAAGCTAACACCAGCAGTTATGCAGATGATAGTGGACTCGAAACCCGCAGTCTGGGGATGGTGAAGACTAGGCAGGGCTGGGGCAGGGAGAACTGCAGCCACACCCTGGACTCTGTTTTATATATCAAACCATCCCGGCGAAGCAATCCTAAAGCTTTTATATTGGAGGACTGAGCAGATCAACGTGTGGATCTGCCAGGGCTCGCTCTGCAGAAGGGACACACAGATGTGGACTGGGCAAGACTTGAACGTGACTGGAACTGCTGGTAACTGTATGTCTCACAATTCCTGAAATGTTTATGTGTCAGCATGTGTGTATGTTTTTACATGTTTGCACATACGCTTCAGTGTGCCTTTTGTGTATGTATGTGCATGTGTGCCCTACTTCTGCCCACTGTATGCATATATATGCACGCATCAGTGTGTATTTTACCTACATGTGTGCACACATGTCCTAGCTGTGTCCACTGAAAGATGCAAACATAAAGACCCCCCAGGAGCCATGAGCTCCACTGGCACCCAGATCATGACTTCTAACAGTACTGGCCATTGGGAGGAGCTAGGGCAGAGAAAAGACCAATTTCATGGATGGGTGGAGTAAGTACAGGATGAACACTGAATGGCCCATTATACCAAAAAGTTTTAAGGGAATGACGAAGAAAAAATGATGGGGCTTACCCCACGACACAGCTGCCAGCTAGCTCCCACGGGCCACCTCTGGAATGCTTTGGACACCAAATAATGAAACACAAGCTACTAGGAAACGAGTTCATGGGTCCACTGGCAGAGGTAGATGAGTAATGCATGGGCAGAGAGGACGGATCCTGCTTCCAGGAGAGGCCCAAGGCTGACTCTGAAACAGGAAGACGGTGCTGAAGTTTGAAAGTCAGCTCACCACCATCACAGCAGAGACTGGGTCAGGCACACACCACCCTAAGAGGATTTTTTTTTTTTCTGGACAGGCAGAGTGGACAGTGAGAGAGAGAGACAGCCACTGTGGCCGGCACACTGCAGCCGGCACACTGTGCTGATCTGAAGCCAGGAACCAGGTGCTTCTCCTGGTCTCCCAAAAGGGTGCAGGGTCATCCCTTAAGAGGGAATTTTAACGAAATGCAGGGTATCTCACAGTGCATTGTTCCAAGGAATCTCCTCACTGTCTGCTCATCAGCTGCAAAGCACAGTTAGAGTAATTACACAGCAGAGAAACTGGGCAACGCGGAAGCAGACGACCACCGTGAACATCAGCCAGGAGGCACAGAGGACATCCTGGGCCTCGGCATGTGATACCCCTGGGAGGGCCAGGGCGGCACTGACGTCACATCCTAGCCGGGAGTGCAGAACCTGGGTCTAACCATAGGGAGCATCAGGCAGAGACAAAATGAGCGACGCTTTATTAGAACTAAAAGGGAGGTTCTGAATTCTCTGAGAAAAGCGAACGTGGTCAAAGACAAAGACAACGTGGAAATGTCCCAGAGCAAAGCTGGAGACACGGCACCTGAAGGCACTGTCTGCCCTGCACTGGATCGCGTCCCGGAGGGGAAATTCACCTTAAAGGACATCAGGCCAGGGACACAACCACAACGGTTGGAAATCTTAGACAAACGGATGAGCAAAGTGTAGAACATTCATACAGTGTAATATTACTCAGCCTTAAAAAGAAAGGAAATCCTAACCCATGCAACACCATGGATGAACTTGAAGACATTATTTTAAGGGAAGTAAGCTGGATATGTATATATTTTTTTAAAAAATCTGTATGATTTCACTTATATGAGGTGCCTGCTGCAGCTGTCAAATCCACAGAGATGGAGGGCAGAACCGCGGGTATCAGGGGCTAGGGGAGGGGAAATAGGGAGCTACCATTAATGGGTACGGAGTCTCAGTTTTGCAAGATAACAGTCATGGACAGGGATGGTGGTGATGGTTACACAACTCCGAACAGGATGAACACTACTGAACTTTACACTGGGGGCCAATGTTGTGGCACAGCAGGATAAGCTGCCATTTGCAACACAAGCACTGGTTCAAGTCCTGGCTGCTCCACTTTTTTTTTTTTTTTTTTTAAGATTTATTTATTTATTTGACAGGTAGAATTACAGACAGTGAGAGGGAGAGACAGAGAGAAAGGTCTTTCATCCGCTGGTTCACTCCCCAAATGTCTGTGACGGTCAGAGCCGAGCTGATCTGAAGCCAGGAGCTTCTTATGTGTCTTCCCCGTGGGTGCAGGGGCCCAAGCACTTGAGCCATATTCTACTGCTTTCCCAGGCCATGGCAGAGAACTGGATCGGAAGTGGAGCAGCTGGGACTCGAACCGGCACCCATAAGGGATGCAGGTACTGCAGGCCAGGGCTTTAATACACTGGAGCACAGCACTGGCCCATCCACTTCTGATCCAGCTTCCTGTTAATGTGCCTGGAAAAGCAGCCGATGACGGCTGATATACTTGGTACCTTGCCATCTATATGGGAGAACTGGATGGGATCCTTGCTCCTGATTTCAGCACGGTCAGCCCTGGCTATCGCAGCCATTCAGGGAGTGGACCGGTAGACAGAAGATTTTTCTGTCTTTCCTTCTTTCACTTTTACTCTGCCTTTCAAATATTTTTAAAAACCAATTTCCCTATGCACAATTTTTAAAAATGGTTATGACGGCAGACTCTATGTTATATGTATGTTATCACACTTGTTTTCAAAGGTAGGAAAGGCCACATCTGTCAGGGAACCGGGCAGCAGCTGTGCTGGGAGGAGCCAGTGCAGGCCACCACAGCCTGAGGACCCTCAGGGCAAGGACGTGGACTGCTCCCTCCTGAGACGACTCTGGCCAGGCCCTTGAGTTTCCCTGGTTCTCTCACACACGGATTTCTGAAGGAACAGCAATAATTTATCAACCTGCCTGGGATGATGCACATCCTAACCTGATCAATATTTGGTAAATGAAGTGCTTTTCAGAGAAACGACAGGCATGACCTCCTAATGGTCTGACTTCACAGATCAAGGATTTGCTCCGTGGTCCTGTGTCCTGTTTCAGAAGTCACAGCAAGGACAGATGCTAAGAAGCGGGAAGCTGAGCTCAAGACCTCCAAAGGAGGGTGAAGGGCAAGGGAAAGCGCACGCTGGTTACCTAGGGAATACGGGAAGGAGTGTGCGGGACGGGCTGGCTCTGAGCAGGATGTCCAGAAGCGAAGCAGCTGTGGCGAGACGGCGCGGGTGTGCGCGGAGGACTTCGGGGCCCTGCCTTGTTT
This sequence comes from Oryctolagus cuniculus, assembly GCF_964237555.1. Classification (NCBI taxonomy): domain Eukaryota; kingdom Metazoa; phylum Chordata; class Mammalia; order Lagomorpha; family Leporidae; genus Oryctolagus; species Oryctolagus cuniculus. Next base: position 25,540,390 of record NC_091450.1, read on the forward strand.
TCTTTATCTTGCACTGAGCAGTCAGGCTCTGGAGCCACACTGGTTTTCCGGGAAGCTGCTCTTCAGAAGATCTGTCCTAACTCACCTTCAGTCTTCCTCCTTGTTACATCAGCTAAGCCCAGTGAAAAGCTGGCAGGCCCACATCTCCCTGCTACAGCAGCCCATCTCCCCCGGTAATACACGCTCATGTCTCCCATGGTGATACACGCACACCCCCACTTATTAGTCACAGAAACAACGGAGAAGTGGGTCCCACAGACACTCTCCAGGTCCCCAAGCACAGAGTCCATCCAACCAAACTCAAACACAGCTCCGCCCTCAAGTTGGCCGGGCCCCTCCTCAGTGCTCCCGTATCTTGCCACAGTGTGGATGTCCTCACGTATGACAACCTGAGGGCTGGGCCCTTAGAAGCCCCCTCTGAAGGAGAAAAGCACAGAGAGGGTGCTGACTTGCCGACGGTCACACAGCTGCACAGGGGCAGGGTAGGACTCAACCTCCGAAGTCTGTACAGTCAGTCCCTGGCTCACCCCAGTCAGAACGCTGCCAGCCTCGGGTTGGCTCTGGCTTTGCAAGAGGAGCCACAAACAACACCAGGTTCCATCCATTCTGGTGGAGACTTGGGGCAAAAAGCCAATGCTGGGCTCCAGCCTCTCAGGTGTCCCTCAGATCCGAGCTGCCCCGGCAGGTTCAAAGTCAGTCCTGTTGCCTGCACTCTGTTCTTTCTGGAACTCCAAGAAGGGAGCAGGCTCTGAAGGTCAGGCTGTGCAAGGAACGTTTGCCTTTCTCCACAAGCCAAACAGCAACGCCAAACTCTGTGTTTCAAACAAATATTTCCCACCATTCAATCTCTCATCTCAGCTCTGCTTATTAAGTTACTGCTTAAATGAGTCCAAACAGCGATGGCTGTCCTCTCAGACCAGGGCAAGCGAAGAAGTGAGCCTGCTCCCTGGCTGCTTGGGCTTCCTGGGAAGGGCAAGCACTTCTGGATTCAGGGACTGAGACGTCCCTCTGCTTCCTTTTAATAGTCAACGTCTGCAAATTTAGGGGCCCTGTGATTTCTTGGTTTCTGAATGAGTCACCCGTTACTGGGACCTGAGGCAGAGTAAATTTCTTTGCAAACTGGGGACAGCAGTGGATGGGCCTGGGGCACACATTCATTTCTCACAACTTCCTCATCTAGGTTTAAATGTGGAGGAGGTGTGAATTCTGGGTGCTGCCCTCGTGAAAAACACACACTAATGCCACATTCAAATCGGGTCATGGCAAAACCATGTCTCATGAGCACATGCTCTCTTGACTCGTGTGTTTTACTGTACCTTTTAAAGTCAAGATTTCACTACAAAAACGGGGTCGGGGAGGGCTGGGGCCAGCATCTTTCCTTAGACATCCCTGTGTCTGTTACAACCATGCTGTTGTGAAGCCCCAGATGCAGGGACAAGGAAAGTAGCTTTCTAGAGAAGAAGTCAGACAGAGGTGAAAACAGCCGCACGTCCACCTCAACAGAAGGGAGGAGACGGCCTTGAGAGGGGTGAAGGGAACCTGGAAGAAAATGTAGATTTCGGGAGAGGAGGAGTTCGGGGGGGATTCTGCGTTTCTCTTGGCCCAGCATCCACACTCTCTGCTTCGCTAAAAGCACCTGTTTGTACGAGGAGCCACTGGAGGGGAGCATGTGACCCAGACTCGCCAATCAAGGCAACACATGCCCCATGGGGAGTGGGACATGGCTACACGCCAGCTTGTATCTCGATGCTGCTCGCTCCCAAGACTTGGGCTGCAGCCACAGGCAAGGGGAAGCTCCCTTTCCACTGCATGGCCAAGCTGGCCAGAAGTGAGCCTGCTGCTGCTGTTGGCCACTGCTGCAGCTGGGTCCAGCCTCACCCAAGCCCCCAGTTACATGAACTGCAAGTACCCTTTTTTGTGTAAGCTGGTGTGAACTGGACTTCTAAAATATCGTCATTGAAAAAAAAAAAAAAAAAGGACTGTGTGAATTAAGTTGTTTTTAATATTCCTAACTACCAAATGGGGAACTTAAAGTACAGAGCTCAAGGGGACTGCCACAGGCACCCGGGACACCTGGATGCTGAGACAGGACCACAGGCATCTCCCCATCTTCTAGACAACTCCCCATTTACATCTGCAGCGTGAATGAGGAAGGTGCCTGACACCCTCGCAAGTGACAGGAACTCAGTTTCCCTCCAGCACGGATACAGCGTGAGGACAGAACCCGACTGACCACAGCTTCAAACAGGAAAATAACTGGGAGATCAACTGTATGACTGCATAGGTTCCAGGATGCAACTGCTGTGGGCCATCGGGATGATCTGGGAAAACCGCATTTGCTTATGGTGGGCTGTGTGGGAAGATGACAGCTCCATCACATTTTGAAAAAATGAATTCAAGAAATTAGGAGAGAACCAAAACTGCCACTGGGGTCATTGGGAGCCATGCTTGGCCAAACTCTGAAATCAGTGTCAGCTGTCCCAAAAAAGCCTCTGGAGAAATTCTTCAGCCCTGTTTGGTACGGTCTGGCCAAGTAGATGCCCTGGAAAATCTGCTTTGAGCAGCTGACGGGAAGTCCTCCCCTAGACTCCTGCCCAGGGCAGCCGGGCTGCACATCCGGCAGAACTGACAGCAGCCTCGCCAGGCTGGTCTGTAGCCCCTGTGAGCTAGGACTAGCCCACCCGATGCTTAACTGCACTGCACTTTTGGGGCCAAAGCTGCCCCGTCCAGAACGCTGTTAGTCACGGCTAAAGCCTAGTTAGAGAGCATCCCTTAAATGGACTGGAATGAAAGTGGTAGCATCTTTCAAAAACAAGATTGGTGAGAACACAGTGTGCACACCAAGGGGAAGACACCCATTTCTCCCCCAGAGTGGCTGCATGGTAGCTAAACCTAAGGTTTCAGCAGACAAACTTCTCCTACGTTAACACAAAAATTCAAGATGACCTAAATGAGGAAGTAAGTATGAATTACCTTGTGTTTGTCCCTCACCTCCCCGCCAAAGAGCTATGTGTTGGTAAAGGTTTCCCAGACCAAAAAGAGAATTCCAAAACCAACATGCTGACTGTTAACTTTAAGTAGGAGTAAAGCAGACTGGAGACAGCCTTGCAAAGAGGCCCGGTGGTAGCACAGAGAGGTTCTGGTCACATGCACTGAGATGGGATTGCGTCACTGACTGACATACTGCTAAGAAAATCATACTGGGCCAGCAGGGATCAGGGCTGGGCTGGGTTCTGACTGCAGAGTCACAGGCAAATGAACCCACACTCACTGATTCTGTGGGCAGCTCTGTGCTACAGCTGCAGATGTCCAGGACTGGGGCCTCGCCAGAGGCCATGCTGGTGGGCTAGGGAGAGTCGGCTTCGGAGCAGCCCCGGCAAGTCCAGGCCCAGAAGGCCAGCTGGCAACAAGTGCTGCTCCCCACAGCCCGAGTGCAGCACAGCCAAGCCTAGCCAGGAGGTGTGGCTGGGCCCTCCCAGGGCAACCAGAACCCCCTGCTCCACTTTCACCTAGCATCCACGCCCCATCACCTCTCTACACCCTAGTGCCTTGAGGCCACAGCCAGAGACCCCATCTGTGTGGCTGTGAGCCCAGCCCATGACACAACCAACTGGAAAGTTCAAGTCTGCTTGATCCCAGAGCAAAAGCTCTCCAGTTCAGGGAGTTTCTAGTATCTCAAGGAGGAGGTGAAAAAAAAACACAAACCAAATATCTCAGACCAGAGCAAAAAGAGGCGTGGGTAATTCTGTTTACTGAATGTTCATGACCACATACAAGTGTACCACACTCTAAACAGATAAGACTTAGAAAAACCTTGTTGTAAGAATCTAAGGGAGCACTCTTGATTATGTGATTCCAAAAATACATAATCGATGCAAAGCAAGTAATTTCCCTAACTGTGGGCCCTCTTTTCTTTCCATACTGTGTTGGACACAAATCATAATCCCAGGTCATCAGGAACAGTAGCAGCAGCAACAGGGACAAAGATGATGACAATAAAACTAGCAGCAGCCACGAACACTGATTAGCATTTGACTAAGGGTCAGACATTGTGAGTGGTTTATGCTGTGGATTCACATCATTCTCACAGTAACACTGCAGAGTGGGTACTGCTGTGGCCCTCCTGTTACTGAAAAATCTCACTCCCCTCAGAACGGGGGGGACTTGTCCCAGATCCATCATAGCATAGGCCACAGCTCCCTCCAACTGGCTGTGTATATAGAATAAGCTATACAGTGGGCATAGGAAATGAAAGAGCACCACTGGACACACGTGGGGCAGCAGGTCAGGGCAGACAAGAGCACAGCCTCACTGGCTGGCAGGCATGGGGGTGTTCACGGGGGTACTCACCTTCACTCTCCCCACTCGTCTTCACGCCTGCGGGACCACCCTCTGTGCCTTTAGCCTTCTCGGCATCTTCCTGGGCATCCTCGGTGGGCCCTTTCTCCTCGTCTTCCTCCTCCCCAACGTTTTTGTAATTGGGTCTCTTTTGCACCCGCCTCTTGCCCTTGTGCTTGTTCATCTCAAGGGACCGTTCAAGTGTCTCAGGGGGTTTAACGAAGCACCGAATGCTGGGCTTGGCCTAGGGAAGTCCAACAAAAGCAACACATGAACACTGGAATTGCACTGGACATGATCAGGCTCACTGCAAGTTTCTGCCTACGAAATTCATCGCTAAGCAGCATTTGTTGCTTGGGACACTCACATCCCATACTGGACTGCCTGGTTCAAGGCCAAGCTCCAGCTTCCTGTTAATACACACTGAGAGAGGCAGCAGATGACGGCTCAGGTACTTGGGTCCCTGCCACCCATGTGGGAGACCCAGATGAAGCTCCTGGTTCTGGCCTAGGAGCCCCAGCATTGTAGGCATTTGGAGAATGAGCAAGTGAATGGAAAATCTCTTTGTGTCTGTCTGCATCTCTCTGCTTTTTCCTTTCAAATAAAATAAAAACGAAAAGAGGGACCAGTGTTATGATGAAGCCAGTTAAGCCTGCACTTGCGAAGCTGGCATCCAATATCAGGTGCTGGTTAGGGTCCCATGTGCTCTGCTTCTGATACAGCCTTGTGCTCATGCACCTGGGAAAGCCCAAGTAAGGCCCAAGTACTCGGGGCCTTGCCATTCACATGGGAGGACAGTATGGTGCTCCTGGCTCCTGGCTTCAGCCTGGCCCCAGCCCTGGCTCTTGTGACCATCTGGAGAGTGAACAAGTGGATAGATGATCTCTTTCAAATAAATTTAAAAAAATTTTTTTAAAGAATAACTAAAAACAAAGAGCCAGGTATGCTAGACTTAGTCATATGGTGGCTCTCTTCAGAAAGGGAAGCTGGTAAGCTCCGGGAATGCACTGACAGTTAACCAGCCCCAAGGGAAGGAGTTAATCCCTGGAAAATCAAAGACTCCAAAGAGTGATGAAGGAGCCCCGTGTCCCACGCGGTTCATGTCCCATACGGCAGAATCTCAGTCTTCTTTTTAAAAGATGTATTTATTTATTTGAAAGTCAGAGTTATACAGAGAGAGGAGAGGCAGAGAGAGAGGTCCTCCATCCAATGGTTCACTCCTCTATCGGCCGCAACGGGGAGAGCTGAGCCGATCCAAAGCCAGGACCCAGGAACTTCTTCTGGGCCTCCTGTTACTGAAAAATCTCACTCTAGGTCACCCACAGAACAGGGGGGACTTGTCCCAGATCCATCATGGCATAGGCCACAGCTCCCTCCAACTGGCTGTGTATACAGAATAAGCTATACAGTGGGCATAGGAAATGAAATGAAATGAAACGTGGGTCAGGGGCCCAAGGGCTTGGGCCATCTTCTTACTGCTTTCCCAGGCCATAGCAGAGAGCTGGATTGGAAATGGAGCAGCTGGGACTAGAACTGGTGCCCATATGGGATGCTGGCGCTGCAGGCCAGGGCGTTCACCCGCTGAGCCAGAGCACCGGCCCCAGGAACCTCAGTCTTTACAACAATGACAAACTTTACAGCTGAGAACAGAGAGGCTCCAAGAGTTAGCAACTTCCCCAGTGCCACATGGACCCTGAGCTGCAGAGACAGAATCAGAACCAAAGCTCGCCCCAAGTCCAAAACAAAGGACAGACATGCAAACGGACCAGGCATGGCAAGGAACAAAGACAAGAGAAAACGCATTTGCTCGGGGCAGGATCCAGACCGAGATGTTTTTGTTTCCATACTCTGGATGATGCTCAGTTATCATTTCCTCATTTTAAAAAAGTCTGAAAATAAACTTTTCCATTATCTTGATGCTGATGATCCATCTTCTGAGTTCACCCCCAGCAGCCACCAACTGTAATCTGGGGGCCATGGTACTTTGCCAGTAAGTGGAATGTGCTCAAAGAACACAGATTAATTTCAATAATGCTCAAACAAAACCCAACTGAAAGCTAAATTAGCATATAAATTCAAACATTAATTTTTATTTACCCACTTTAGATTATTCAAAAACGACAGAAAAACTGAGACATGATTCTACTATGTAGGAAACCCTAATAGCGATTACAGACACCAACCAGCCAGGGTCCAGAGATGGGAGACTTCTAAGATGTGGGGCGTGACAGACAGCATCCATCAGAGCAAACGTAGGAGGCTGTGTGACCAAGTGCAGCCCTGGCTGCCCTCCATCCTCTGCTGAAGGACCTACGCCCAGGAAGTGAGGGTCCCAAGACAGAAACACCCCCTCCCTCCCATCACTGCCTACCGCCAGGGAATCCTAAAGCATGCCACACTAATCAAGGCTTTCAGAAACATGCCACATCCCATAGCAGAGTGCCATGTTCGAGTCTTAGCTTCTCGTCTTCCGATCCAGCTCCCCGCTAATGCACACCCTGGGAGGCAGCAGGTGATGGCTCAGGTACTTGGGTCTCTGCCCCCTACATGGGAGGCCTGGATGGAGTTATAAGCGCCTGGCCTTGACCCAGCCCAAACGCAGCTGCTGCGGCCATCTGGGGGGTGACCCAGCTGATGGAAGATCACTCTATGTTTCTCTTTGCATTTCAAATAAAATGAAAATGAATTCTTTTTTTTTTTTTTTAAGGCTTTTAGAAACAGAAAACTGAGAGCTAAATGCCCCCTTGTTAGAAGGTACTAGAATTCACACAGATGCACGGAGATACCCCTCCCTGAGCTCTACAAGGACTCACATGTACAAGACAACTGGCAGAACTGAGGAAGTGAAACGTGTTCGGGCCCAGGGTAGGTCACAGTGGTCTGACCCCAGCCTCTGAGCCTGAGGTTCCTTGTCTAAAACAGCGGGTAACTGGCTTCCTAGAACCAAAACCAAACATGGACACAAAGCTCTTCAGGGCCTGGACAGTCAGATCCAACACCTGCTTCCCTTCCTCCCTTTCCCTGCCTGCATCCGAAAAGCTCTGTAGGAATGAATTAGAAAACGTCCAAGGGGCAAGTGCTTAGCCTAATGGTTAAGATGTCCATGTCCCACATCATATGGCCTGGTTTTGATTCCTCGCTGTGGCTCCCAACTCCCACTTCCTTCTAATGCAGACCCTGGGAGGTCCTTATGATCAACATGGGAGACTAGATAGAGTTCCCAGCTTCTGACTTTGGCCCTGGTCCAGCCCTGGCTATTGTGGGCACTTGGGGAGTGAACCAGTAGAGGGGAGTTCTCTCTGTCCCCTCTGTGTCTCTGCCTCTCAGATTTAAAACAACAACAATTTTCCAAAGGGATCTGCTTTTCTCAATGATCAGGCATTTATAGGGAGGGGGAAAGGACACGCTTACTGGGGAAATTTCAAACATTTAAAATGCAACCATCCAGTAAGTAGCTGGAAATAACCTAAATGTCCATTGACAGGGGAGTGGTTAGGTAATCAGGGGCCATCAGTCCATACAGTGGGATTCCACAGAGATGTTAAAAAGCCTCGGGGCCGGTGCTATGGCGTAGCAGGTAAAGCCACCGTCTGCAGTGCCAGCATCCCACAACAGGCACCGGTTCCAGTCCCAGCTGCTCCTCTTCTGATCCAGCTTTCTGCTAATGGCCTCAGAAAGCAATGGAAGATGGCCCAAGTGCTTGGGCCCCTGCACCCATGTGGGAGTCCTGGAAGAAGCTCCTGGCTCCTGGCTTTGAATCAGTGCAGCTCCAGCCTATGTGGCCAATTGGGGAGTGAACCAGCATATGGAAGATCGATCTCTCTCTCTCTCTCTGCCTCTCCTTCTCTGTGTAACTCTGACTTTCAAAAAAATATAAAAGTCTTTAAAAAAAAAAAAAGCCTTTGACCTTCATATTCCTAGATATATGGATATAAAAACAACCACCAGGATGGAAAAGCAAGAACCAAGCATACCACAGGGCCTTTCAGGTAAAGCTTTTCAAAGGCTACACGTGGTGGTATGAAGTCAACTTTTCCTGGAAAAATGCACATGTATGTTTTAGCATCTCATCTTTGGGGAAAGAAAGCAGGCCCAGGCACTTGTGTGCACACAAGTATGTGTATTTATTATTTTGTACTTTTCCAATTGGTTTGAAATGTCTAATCATGCATACATATTAACTTTAAAAAAAAGATTTATTTATTCGCTTGAAAGGCAGAATAACAGAGGGGGAGACAGAGAGAGATCTCCCATCCACTGGTTCACTCCCCAAAATGGCTGCAACTACTGGAGCTAGGCCAATCCGAAGCCAGGAGCTTCTTCTGGGTGTCCCATGCAGGTGCAGGGTCCAAGCATTTGGGCCATCTTCTACTGCTTTCCCAAGCCTTCAAGTGGGAGCTGGATCAGAAGTGGAGTAGCCAGGATATGACCTGGTGCCCACACAGGATGCCAGGGCTGCAGGAGATGCTTAGCCTACTATACCACAGTACCAGCCCCCCATGTATTAACTTTATTTTTTTTTAAGATTTTATTTATTTATTTAAGAGGTAGAGTTACAGAGAGAGAGAGAGACAGACAGACAGAGAGAGAGAGAGAGAGGTCTTCCTTCCATTGGTTCACTCCCCAGATGGCTGCAACAGCTGGAGCTGCACCAATCTGAAGCCAGGAGCCAGGTGCTTCCTCCCGGTCTCCCACACAGGTACAGGGTCCCAAGGACTTGGGCCATCCTCTACTGCCTTCCCAGGCCACAGCAGAGAGCTGGATTGGAAGGGGGGCAGCCGGGACTAGAACCAGCACCCATATGGGATTCCAGCGCCGCAGGCAAAGGATTAACCTGCTGCGCCAGGGTGCTAGCCCCACCCATGTATTAACTTTAAAAAAAAATTCAACAGAGGTCTGGACATTGGGTTACAGACCATTTTTGTCTTTTGATTCTTTTTTACTTAAGACATCTGCCTTTTTTCTTGATGCTAACATCAGAATCCCAGGCATTATGGAGAAGCTGGGAGAACCTGGCTGGGAAATGGCAGCCACAGGACCGTTCCTGTTCTCCAGTCAAACCTTCAGGCTGCCAGCCTCCCACTGCACAATTCCGGCCATTCCAGCTGAGGGTGGCCAGGATGCGCGTCCCTGTCCATCTCCCCCACACTGTGCCCGCAGCACCGCACTGCGGAGCCCAGGGCAGGGGCCCAGCAGGCTGCCCACTAAGCCCGCGCTGCGGGATGAATACGTGCACTGTTGCATATCAGAAGTGAAAGATGGAACAAAGTGAAAGGAGGAAAGAACGGAGGGAGGGGGAAACACCGCCTAACACTCTCAGGAGCTGACTTGGCAAAGTTAAAGAGCAAGCTCAATGAAACTAAACAGAGTGGGGAAGCCCATTTCAGAGCCAAACATCCAAACGCTGGGGCCAGCGCTGTGGCGCAGTGGGCTGAGCCTCCGCCTGAGGCGAGGGCATCCCATTTGGGTGCCGGTGTATATCCGACTACTCCTCTTCCGATCCAGCTCTCTGCCTGTGGCCTGGGAAGGCGATGGAAGACAGCCCAAGAGCTCTCCCCCTGCACCTGCAGGGGAGCCCAGGAGGGGGCTCCTGGCTCCTGGCTCTGGATCAGCTCAGCTCCGGCCACTGTGGCCAAACATTTTGGAGAGTGAACCAGTGTGCATGGAAGACCTTTCTCTTTGTCTCTGTCTGTAACTCTCAATCTTAAATAAATAAACGTGCTGAAAACCCAAAGGCCTCTGGGTGTTTCTTCTCATAGAGAAAGAGCACAGTGCATGTCCAAGAGGAAAGCATGATAGAGACAAGCCCCTCGTTTCCCAAACGCCACAAGTTCAGGCTTTGCCAGTAGCTGGGGGGGGGGGGGGGGGCTGGAGTAGGAGGGCCCCTGCCCACTGCAGTAGCTCAGCAGATACCTAAGTAGAAAACTTAGTGGGACCCTGAGCTTTGTGGCTGGACCTTTGGGGTGGCTTCTGGGGTGAAGGCCAGCGAAGGGTTGACAGTGGGATTTCAGGGTGCCCTGAGGGCTCCCAGTGAAGTGTCTGCAGCTGCCCGCTGGCTAATGCTGCCCTCCTTGGCCTTGCCCCTCAACCTAAGGCTCTGCTCCCAGCTTGCTTCAGCAGTCAAATACTCCAGGGAAGCAGAATACCCCGGGGTCAGCGATGACTAAGGCCTCTCAGGGAAAGGGGAATCTGAGCTCTTCAAGGGCAGTCACAGGTCGGGAGGGACTGCTGCGTGGAGGTGGTAAGGCAGCACCACGGACAGCACGGAGATCACGCAGGGGTCTTGCACAAGGTCTGTGTACACAGCTGAGAAAGACCTGGACACGGGCTGCAGCCGAGCAATCAATCAACGATTCAGTGAATAGTTAGGGAACAAAACTGTGGATGGAGTGCAGACACAGACGTGTATGTACGTCATGTGTTCCAGAGTTGATAGGTATTTACATGAAAATACAGAGAAAGATCTAGAAGGACACACGAACCGAGAACAGTGGTTCCCCTTCAGAACGATACTGAGGTTGGGGGAACTTTCACTTTCTACTCTAACTGCTTCACATCATTCAGTTGTTTTACACCAAGAAAAGTATTATCAGTACCATGTAAGTGTAAAAATCCCTTTAAAGAATGCAGTTAATGTCACTAAGCTACACATTTTAAAGTGGTTAGGAGGGTAAATTTTCAGGCCAGTGTTGTGGCATAGCAGGTGAATCTGTTGCCTACAATACCCACATCCCATACGGATGCTGCTCTGTGTCCTGGCTGTTCCACTTACAATCAGATCCCTGCTAATAGCCTGGGAAAAGCAGCGAAAGATGGCCCAATTGTTTGGGCCTCTGGCACCCATGTGGGAAACTTGGAAGAAGCTCCTGGCTCCTGGCTTCGGCCTGGCTCAGCACTGGCCGTTATGGCCATCTGGGGAGTGAAGCAGCAGATGGAAGACCTTACTCTCTCTCTTACTCCCTTTCAAGAAAAAAAAAAAAAAAAGATGGTAATTTTCTTTTAAAGATTTATTCATTTATTTGAGAGGTAGAGTTACAGACAGAGAGGAAGAGATGGAGAGAGAAGTCTTCCATCTTGTTGGTTCACTCCCCAAATGGCCACAATGGCCAGAGCTTGCCTGATCCAAAGCCAAGGGCCAGGAGCTTCTTCTGAGTCTTCCACGCAGGTGCAGGGGCCCAAGTCCTTGGACCATCTTCCACTGCTTTCCTAGGCCATAGCAGAGAGCTGCATCGAAACAGGAGCAGCCAGCACATGAACCAATGCCAGCACCACAGGCAGAAGCTTACTTTACTACACCAGGAGCCGGCCCCAAAAGATGGTAAGTTTTTATGCTATGTTTATCTCACCAAAACTTTTAAAAACCAAAATTTAAAAAAAAATTACTTGAGAGACAGAGAGAGCAAACTAGCAATCCCACATCTACTGGTTCATTATTTAAATGTCCACAACGGCTGGGACTGGGCCAGGCCAGGGCTGGGAGGTGGGAACTCAGTCCATGTCTTCCATGTGGGTGGCAGGGACCAATCACTTCAGCCCATCATTGCTGTGTCCCAGAGTGCACGTTAACAGGAGGCTAGAGTCAGGAGCTGGAGTCAGGCGACAAATCCAAGTACTCTGATAAAGGATGCAGGGGTCTCAACTGCTAGGCCAAACGGTGACGATCTTGGGGGGTGAGAGGGTACTAGTTACACACTGAGGCACTGCATGGGATGCTAGACGTGTTCTTTATAACGACCCAAATTACACACAGTACAATCACATGGGCAAAATCATCAAGCAGTACGCCTAAGATTACTACACTGTTATGTCCTTTATCACATTTGTTAACCCTCAATTCAAAAAGCAAGTTGACCCAGAGGATTTTCAATTGAGGCAGACTTTGGTAATGCCCCAAACACAAGGTAGGAGCAAATGAACGACCAGGAGAGCTGTGTTCACCGGAGACCCCTTCAGCGGAGACCCCTGCTGGCCTATTCCCCCCCTGAGCACCGATGACAATGCCACAGCGCTGGGGAAGGGCAGAGACAGTGCCGCCGTGTGCCACAGCACAGCCCAGGCACATGCTGGGAGAAAAAGGTTCCCACAGGACTGATGGTGGCACCGGGGAGGCACGGGGAGCTTAGCAGGGTCACAGAGCTGCTAGGAGGTACCAAGAGGTAGCCCATTTTCTGGGTATGCTTTCCAGTTGTAGCAACCATCAGGAACACGTGAGCCCCTGGAATGTGACCGCACAGTTCTGGGCACTTTATTTACATCATCTTACTTTATTCTCTCAAGAACCCAAAGGGGAGGGCACTACACAGCACAAGCACTGCCCAGGGCCATCCCCCAGCAACAGGCAGAGCCATGATCTGACTCCAGGAAGACCAGCACGGTGCACACGTGGTAACCACTCGCTCCCTCCCACGCTCAGTGCCTCCCAGCATGGGACCAGCTTCCTGAAGGACTGGCATAAGACTAAGCCCCTCCGGTGACATATTCCTCGGGGAAGCAGGTCGCTCTGTGGAACAAAAGCTAGGTGACGGGTTACGCATCACTCATTAGGTAGCCCTCTGACCTGCCAGTGATGCTGCTTCCACAACATGTCATCACGTCAAATTTGTATCTCCTGTGCACAGTCTAAATGTCACAGGAGACACAGTGGCCCGAGTTGGCACCAACTGTAACCGACAGCACTGCAGCACACAGCTTTCCAACTGGCTGCGAAGGGAAGACGCCAGCAGAGAGAACTTACGCTCATTTCAGGGTGGGAGGATCAGCGACAAACATCAGAGGGAACAAACACCAGGGTCATGCATGGGTGCGAGATGTATGCCGAACCCTGAGTACCGGGGGCTGCTGAGCCACAGCCCGAACATGCATCCGGAGTGCACAGTCCCAACCACATCAGCAAGGCGATTTGCTAACTCTGCCAAATGTAATGGGAAACAGAACAGATCGAGCGGGAAACATGAAGAGGTAGCAGGCCTCTTCGATGAACAAGAATGGCGTGGCATCCTTCTCTACCAACGGGCCCATTATCAGGGGGCGCTGCAGCTGCAGAGGCATGAACCAAGACAACGCCCATTTGTCTGGAATCAGACCTCACTCTCAGAGCTCCCAGGACTGGCAGCTGGAGGTGAAGCATGCTCACGCTCGGCGCTCGAGTTCTGAGACAAGCAGCCACCACCCTCGAGACCGTGCTGCGATTTCTCCTGGGAAATCAACCTCCAGTGGCTGCAACAGGCCAGCTTGGCCTCCCTCGCCTTCTACACTCCAGCCATCTTTTCTGTTCCTCTCAACACCTACCACCACGTCTGGCACCGTCTCTGGCATTCAGTCACTGGCTAATAAATACGGGACTGGAAGTGGTGCAGCTGGGATATGAACTGGCACCCATCGGAATGCTGGCGTTGCAAGTGGTAGCAGCTTTACCCGGTGCACCACAAGCATCAGCCCCCTGTGGTATTTCTTTGGGAAGAGCTTTTTCTTTTTTCTAACTGTATTTTATAATCCCACATAAGATAGTGAATTCTGGTATCTAAATCATCCAGTCCAGAACTATGATCCCCAGCACACACACTAAACTGGAAATGACTGGAAGACTTGGTGCAGTGGGTCACACACATCTTATATCAGACAGTCTGGGTTTGAGTTCTGATTTTTCTGCTTTCCATCCGGCTTCCTGTTAATTCACACCCTCAGAAGCAGCAGGTAACAGCTCAAGCCTTGGGTCCTTGCCACCCATGTAGGAAATTGAAAAGGAGTTCTAGGCTCCTGGCTTTGGCCTGGCCCAGCCCTGGCTGTGATGGGCATCTGGGCAGTAAAACAGCAGATGGAAGATTCCTGGCTGTCTCTCTCTGTTGCTCTGCCTTTGAAATAAGCACAAATGTAAAGCCTGGAAGTGCCTGTCATTGCAGGCAGTGATGAAGGAAACAGAACAGGGGGATCATGGGATGCGGCTGGACTCCTTCGATGCCAACAGGATGGCCATTTCCCTCCTGGAAGCCCTGGTTTCCCCCTGGGCAGAGCATGATGGTACCACCCTCTGGCTCTCAGGGTGAGGATGATTAGGGGATGAGGCAAAGGCAACAAAGAGGCAGGCCCATCTGTTCTAAAAGGAGCAAGGCCCCCTCATAAGGAGCCACCATCTCTTCTGACCACACAGCCAGAGGGTTCCAGGCGAGTCTTTGACTCACCCTTTTCCTAGCTTTCCTCCCTGCCCAGCCCCACCCTCAGCAGGGCTGGCTCCAGCCGGGCAGTTCTCAAACACAAGGTCCACTCCTGCACCAGCACCTCCCGGCTCCTTCCCAGATTCCATCTGAAACCTGTGTGGACACATTTGTTTATTGTCTGTCCCTGAGAGGCTGTCTGGACAGGGACATGCGTCTTGTTCATTCCGAATCCCCTGTGGCCAGCTCGGCGCCTGCCCGCAGCGTGTGGGTGCCCAGTAAATACTTGCAGCAGGGAGTGCAGAGGGTGAGCCAGGCAGCCTGCGCTCAGCAGACAGGCGCTGCTCTTACAGGGAATGACCATCTGTAACTCAAGTGTCACTCAGAACAACATCATCTGAGCGAATAAAAAGCCCTGTAATGTTAGCTTTCTCGTCTCTGCCTATGAGGCTGTCAGTTTGTCCCCATGCTTATCTGGAGACTCCCAGGAGGCTCTCCTGAAACGAGGCCGTGAGCATCTACCTAACAGCAGCGGCCAGCGGGCACCCGCGCCCAGGCAGCCGGACCTGCTTGCGAATCACCTGGGGTGCAGGCGAGAGACGCGTGACGCACACCATTAGGCCAATGCCGCCTCACTGGTGTCAGATCTGCGGAGTGCCAAGAAACAGAAAGGGGCTCCAGGAAGTGAACAGAGAGGCCCCTTGGCACCCACCTACAGGCCCCCCGTGGCCTCTGCTCCAGGTGAAGCTTCCCCAAGCACAGCCAGGTCTCCTGGCTCGAGGACGCTGGCAATAACCCAGTCTGGATCTCCGTGGCTTATTAGACACGCACAGCTTCCCCCTCTGAGATTCGACCTCTAGACCATCAATGTGTGCTGTAAGAACCATGCTGAGCACTGGGAAACAGACAGGGAGGGCCCTCTCTGCCTCAGCATCAACGCCCGAGGCCCCCGACGGCCCGCAGGCTCCACACGCCTCGGCCCCTCGCCCCCTCACTAACCCCATCTCTTCCTTTCTGCCTCCTTGACACACTGCTCCTTGCCAGTCCTCCAACATTCTAGACACCATCCTGCCTCAGGGCCTTTGCACTGCCTGTTCTTTTTATCCAAAATGCTCTTCTTCCAGTCACCTCTGTGTTTCAGGCCTAAGCTCCTTCTCAGTGAGGCCAACCCTGGCCACCTTATTAAGACGTGTACCCACCTAAGCCTCGACATGCTGCCCCAGGTCCCTTTGTCCCTTCTCTGCTCAACGTTTCTAGAGCTTCTCAAATCTAACACGTGATAATGCTTACTGTTACTGTTCCCCTGTCTGATCAGAGGCTCCCAGGGGTCAGGGCTATTTGTTTAATTCACTGATGCATCTCCAGGGTCCAGAACAGTGCCTGGCAAATGGCAGGTACCGATAAATTGTTAACCCCGATTCAGTAACTCTAAGTCTGGATGAAAGTCACAAAAGGCCAGCCTGGTAAGGAAAACCAGCAATGCCCCAGGGCACAGGCACCAGGAGTGGTGGGTGCCTCGTTCGTCCCCACCCTCCATTTCCTGATTTTAGCCCAAACCTGGAAGAAGTCACGGATAGTTCATGGAGAGTAGGGACGGTCCCCAGTGGGCAGAGGGGTTTACACCACTCACACCACAACGCTGTCTCATCCTGTGTCTGTCACAGCCTCCTCTATTACCCGCGGCCCTGCCCACTGTGGCAGCTCTGCTCTTCCCTACTGGCTCCTCCAAGAGGTGGTGATTCTAAAGGCCTGACCCCTCCCTCGGTGCCAGAGCAGGTGCAGCATCCTGGCCTGGAGGCTTGGTCCCCCGTGGCCCTGGCCACAGACTACTCCCTTCAAAAGCCTCACTACAGGGGCTCCCAGCAGCTGTCCAGCACACCTTCTGCTCCTGGAGACAGGGACAGGCACCTGCTTCCAAGCTAACGATGCCTCCTTGACGGGTTGAACATGCTACCCTCTGGATTTTCTTGTATTCTCTCAAACCTTCCTAGATGCACACAGCCGTACTCAATACTTACGAAGGTGGTAATGGTGCCTCCGAGCTGTAAATTCATCGAGGGATTAGAGGAGAGACCACAACTGCGCACAGAAAGGGAAAATACACCCAGTTCCAACTCTTCTGTGGGAGTGTTTGAGACTGGTCAGCGAAGGCCCCTGGCTTAGAGAAGTCTGTTTCCCGTCAGTCTTCACATAAACCCTCTCCCAGAGGTTCCGTGCTTCCAGGAAGAAGACTCTGTGCTTCCAACCAGCACTGATAAGCTGGGGGCCACCAGAGGGCAAACGGGAACTCTAATCCTGGTTGGAAGGGGTGCTAGACGGCCTGACGCACTCTGTACGCAGGAGACCCCACGGCTGTCAGATGCAAGCCCAGGCTGGGAAGACGGCCCTGCAGCAGCAGCGCGGCCCCGAGGCCACCGTGAAGGCTCTGAACCTGCAAACGTCCAGAGGAGCAAGGCTGCTCCTTTGTTAGTCCTGGGGGAGTATTCTGCGAGGCCGAGGGTCCAGCTACTACAGACGACAGGCGTCACGCAGAGAGCCGTGGCCAGCATTTTCTGTTTACACTCACTCTTCTGGATCAGCAGGGAATCATGTGGGGACCTCTACAACGAGCCAAACCGGCACCTACAGAGGGATGGTCAACATCTTTATTTGGGGACAAGCAAGCCTATTGTGCCCAGAATCCTTACATCCCATCCTGAATTCCCAGCCAACCACCATGCAAACACACACATTAGCAATCAAAGACCTGCACGTTTTAGAGATTCAGTCTGGGGCCAGCTGGGTTGAAGTGCACCACATACACACAGAGGGCTCAGCCACTGTCAGTCAATGGTGACGTTTAATATTAGTGCTGTCTCTGTCATGGTCACTGCTGTCATCGTTGCTAAAACTTCTCTCCCTGCGTCTGTGTCTGGTCAGGAGGCACCTCCCCAAGGGACGCGCTGTGCTTGCTTCCCGATTCCTCATTCCAGAGACCCCTGGGAAGCCAGGAAGGGAGGTTCCAAGCAGGGTGTGAGGGGATGCTCAGCCTCAGAAACTAAGGTCCTCACATAGACAGCTCCTCACTCACCAGGGAGAGAGCTCCCATCTGCTGGTTCACTTCCCAAATGCCCACAAAGGCCAGGACTTGGTTGGGCCACAGCCAGAAGCCAGGAATCCAATTTCTTGAGCCATCGCTGCAGCCTCCCAGGGTCTATATCAGCCATAAGCTGGAGTCTAGAGTCAGAGTCAGAGGCGCTTACTGAATCCAGGAATGGGATGCGGGGCACTGGCATCTTAGCTGGTGTCTTACGCACTAAGGTAAGTGCCCATCTGTCTTGTGGGTTTGAGATTTCACGATGCTGTGAACCCCTGCACGTTCAGTAGGAAGCCTGCTCCAAATGCTGAATTGTGACCTTTTCCTGGGCTAACAATACAGAACAACCATTCTGCTCTTCAGTTCAGTTCAGTATTCAATACATGATACGAGATATTCAACACTGTGACACAATCCACTTGGCATTAGAGGATTTTTTTTTACTCTCTATCAACTATTTTTTTTTCAGTACCTAGTAGTATGATAGGTTTTTAAAAATATTTATTTATGTGAAAAACACAGTGACAGCCAGAGAAACAGAGATAGAGAAAGATCTCCTATCTACTGCTTCACTCCCCAAATGGCCTAAAAAGCCAGGTTGAGGCCAGGGTAAACCCAGGAGCCAGGAACTCCAATCTCGTTTCCCACATAGATGGCAGAGATCCAAGTACTAGTGCTGCCTTTCCAGGTGCATTAGCAGGAAGCTGGGTCAGAAGCCAAGTAGACAAGTCTTTAAAAAAAAAATAGTATTTATTTGAAAGGCAGAGTTACAGAGAGGCAGAGGCAAATAGAGAGGGATAGGTCTTCCATCCGCTGGTTCACTTCCCAAATGGCCACAACAGCTGAAGCTGTGCCGATTTGAAGCCAGAAGCCAGGAGCTTCTTCCAGGTCTCCCACGCAGGTGCAGGGGCCCAAGGACTTGGGCCATCTTCTAATGCTTTCCCAGGCCAAGGCAGAGAGCCGGATCAGAAGTGGAGCAGCCGGGACTTGAGCTGGCGCTCATATGTTACGCCGGCACTGCAGGCAGCAGCTTTACTCGCTAAGCCACGGCACCAGCCCCTAGCCAGGTCTTGAATCAGCACTCTAATATGGGACGCCATGCATGATTTTGCCCAACTGTATGTCAGTGTGACTGTTCTGCGCACGTTTAGTGCAGGCTAGGCCGAGCTCTGAGGTTCAGCAGATGAGGTGATTTAAGTGCATTTCTTGCCACGCCACATTTCCAAGCTGACACAGATTTCTCGGGATGGACTCCAGCAGACGTTGAGGAGCATCTGTAATTCCACATCTGAAATCTGCCCACAGTGGGTGCTAGGCTTTGCAACAAGCACTTTGCACGGTATTTACTCCTCATCACAAGCCCATTCTTGTTACTCCCCCCGTAGAGGTGAGGAAACTGAGGCCTGCAAGGTCAATACCCCAGCCAGGACCTACAGAAGCGGAGCTGGGCCCTGAGAGCACAGCGGTCTGGCTCCAGAGCCTTCAGCGGCCTCGCGGGCGCCACTGGAAACAACCCCTCCGGCTCTCCGCAAACGCTGCCTCGGGCACAGAGAAGGTGGCACCGCAGGGCAGGCCCTGGGAGCCCTTACGAGAAGGTGCCAAGAGCCCTTGAGAGCCTTGCCCACTGAGTCACTCGTTCCTGCTCCGCATCTCTGGCAAGCCCCGTGAGAGCACAGGCCACCAGGCATCTCCTGGCCACGGCCCCCACGCCCGTGGTGGAAAGCCCAGTGGGGACAGGGCTGTCCCTTTCCTGGGCTCCCCCACAATGCTGATCTCCCAGCGCAAGCACCCAACAGATGCCTGCCGAAGGAGCGAATGAGACAGCGCCAACGCGGAAGCAGCCGTTCCTCAGTGAGCCAGTGTGGGACAAATCCTTCAAGCAAAACACCTGCGAGAGTGACGCAGACCCCCACACGCTACCCTGTCTGCTCACTCGGCCAAAACGTGACGCTGGCAGCTTCAGAGTTACTGTTTCTCCAGGCAAGAAATACTGTCTATCCTGCGGCAGAATTCAGTGAGAACCGCCCCTTAGCAGGAACCATATGATTTTAATGCACAGACGAATTTCAATTAGACATTTATCTAAGCATGCTGATGTGTTTTAAATTTAACCCTAAATTACAGTCCTTTTAAATGACTCTGCTCTCCCCTCTGCTTCTCTCTCTCCAATTTTGGTTTGGTTTTGTGAAAGGTCTGCTGGTAAAAATGAAGCAATACCAGTAACTTATCTACAAATTACGGGAAGGAGAAAGTAGGTTAAAAAAGACCAAGAAACTTAAAACAAGTCTGATCAAACCACATCCGAGTTAGGCAGGAAGCAACAGGAGACTTCTAGCTCACAGGGAGGGAAGGTGAATCTCACCAGGACTGCTGTCACACAACTCACGGGCGGCATTCACCTTGCGCCCGGCTTGAACCAGCAAACTGCAACCAGCCGTCCCTAACCGGAAGTGGGGAGCCGACACTTTCACTTGAGCTGGAGATTCTTTCTTTCAGAAAGAGCTTCATTTTCAGTTCAGGAGCCCACCACAACCAACGAGCAGGTCCTGAAGACAGGCTGTGTGTCTCTCACGGTGGAGGCAGGACCTTTGCCCCAAGACGAGGCCCACAGGGGGAGAGACCAATTCTCCTACACGCGCCTTGGGGTAGGAAGGTCCCACTGAAGCACGTACCCTAAGTGGAGGGTGCCAGGGACCTTCTGCAATGTGCTCAATCTGCACAATGTG
The DNA here is from genome assembly GCF_964237555.1 of Oryctolagus cuniculus. NCBI lineage: Eukaryota > Metazoa > Chordata > Mammalia > Lagomorpha > Leporidae > Oryctolagus > Oryctolagus cuniculus. Next base: position 25,560,681 of record NC_091450.1, read on the forward strand.
CAGACCCCTCGTTATCAGTGTCAGTATTCCACTTGTGACACGGTACCAGACTTCTGCAAGCTGTTGGCAGTGAGAGACATGGGGGAAGATCTCTCTGTGAATCTACAACTCTCAATAAAAAATTCAATTAAACAACTGCATACTGGAAGATGAACAGATGAAGAAAATGGGATAGTCACTTGTAATGGAATATTACTCAGCCTTTAAAAAGGAAGAAGGAAGAAGGAAGAGGGTGGGAATTGCGCTGCAGCAGGTCAAGTTACTCCTTGAGGCACCCACATCCCGTATCGGAGTGCAGGTTAGAGTCCTGTTACTCCGCTTCCAATCCCGGCGAATGCTCCTGGGAAGGCAGCAGGAGATGGTGCAAGCACCTGGGTTCTGTGGGAAACCCAGATGGAATTCCTGGCTCCTGTTCAGCCTAGACAAGCCCTGGCTATTGTAGCATTTTGGGAGGGAACCAGTAGATACAAGATCTCTCTGTCTCTCCCTCTCTTTCTGTCACTCTTTCAAATAAATAAATAAAATCTTTAAAAAAAATAAAAAGGAAGAGGAAGGCATTTGGCATGGTGGTTAAAGTCAATCATATCCCATACAGGAATGCCTGAGTTCAAGTCCCAGTTCCCCTCCTGATTCCAACATCCTGCCACTATGCACCTTGGGAAGCAGCAAGTAATGACTCAAGTGGTTGGGTTCCCGCCACCCATGTGGGAAATCCAGATTGAGTTCCTGGCTCCTAGCTTTGGCCTGACCCAGTCCCACCTGTTGCAGGCATTTGAGTAGAAAACCAGCATAGGGGAGATCACCTGGTCTGTCCACACTACTCTCTTTCTTTCTCTCTGTTCCTCTGCCTTCCAAATAAATAAACGCATTAAAAAAAAAAAAAAAAAAAAAAAAGGAGGAAACACCATGGTTCAACTCAGGAGGATACTAAGCAAACGATCTAGGCCAAGGGCAGAAAGACAGATACTGCATGGCCCTACTTATATGAGGTATCTAAGATCATTAAACTTCGAGAAGCAGAGAGCAGAGTGGTGGCTGCAGGGGCTGGGCCTAGGGGAAACAGGGAGCTGCTGTTCAGTGGTACCAAGTTCCGGTTATGCAGGTGGCTCAGCAGCACGTGGACAGTGCACTGGACTTCATGATGGGTGAGTTCTAGAGATCTGCTGGCAAAAATGGCCTACAAGCAACAATAATATATGATGCACACCAAAAGAAAAAACCTCATTTAAGTGTTCTTGCTTCAATTTTAAAAACTCCTGTAGGAGTGGACATGTAGCCTAGCAGTGAAACAACACTTGCATCTCACATCAGACAACTGGGGTCTGACTCCCAACTCCAGCTCCTGATTCCGGCTTCCTGATCATGCAGACCCTGGGAGGCAGTGGTAACAGCTCAAGCATTTGGGTCCCTGACACCTACAAGGGAGATCTGGATTGAGTTCCCGGCTCCTGGCTTCAGCCCCGGGCCAGCCCCAGCTGTTGTCGTCATTTGGAGAATGAATAACAGGATAGGAGTGCTCTCTTTCTCTCTAGTAAATAAAAATGTAAAAAAATCTCAATCATAAAACCCTTACAACCCAGAGCCCCCACTATATCTCTGGGTTCTTCTCTTAGAACATCAAGTCTGGTGCCAGGGCTATGGCACAATGGGTAAAGCTGCCTCCTGCAGTGCCAGCATCCCATATGGGCACCAGTTAGAGTCCCAGCTGCTCCACTTCCGATCCAGCTCTCTGCTGTGGCCTGGGAAAACAGTGGAAGATGGCTCAAGTCCTTGGGTCCCTGCATCCACGTGGGAGACCCAGAAGAAGCTTCTGGCTCCTGGCTTTGAATCAGCTCAGCTCCAGCCATTGCTGAGTGAACCAGTGGATGGAAGATTTCTGCCCCCCACACCCTCTCTTTCTGCCTCTGCTTCTTTATAACTCTGCCTTTCAAATAAATAAATAAATCTTTAAAAAAAAAAAAAAACACCAAGTTGAACTTTGGCACTGCACCACTGTCTTACTGTGATGAAACCTTAGCCTATCGCAGGGTCTGGGAAACACTAGACACACAAAGTGCAAAGGGAGCCCCTCCATCTCAGACTGTTATGACTGTAGATGGAGTGTCAGTAGCAGGCTGGGTGCAGACGAGGCCAAGTTAATGGTGAACACATGGCCCTGTGAGCTTCCTGCAGAAACACGTGCACAATGGGGAACAGATCTTCTGACTGTCCAAGAAACTCCAGAAATCCAGACTTTATGTGAAACTTCCTAAATTCAATGTTGGCAGTTCATAAAGTACTCTTTTAAAGCTCCTAAGAGGGGCCGACACTGTGGTGCAGATTAATCCTCCACCTGCAGTGCTGGCATCCCACATGGGCACTGATTCTAGTCCCGGTTGCTCCTCTTCTGATCCAGCTCTCTGTTATGGTCTGGGAAAGCAGTAGAAAACGGCCCAAGTGCTTGGGCCCCTGCACCCATGTGGGAGACACGGAAAAAGCTTCTGGTTGGGACCGGCACTGTGGCGTAGCGGGTAAAGCGCCGGTTCAAGTCCCGGCTGCTCCACTTCCAGTCCAGCTCTCTGCTGTGGCCTGGGAAAACAGAAGAAGATGGCCCAAACCCTTGGGCCCGTGTACCCACATGGGAGACATGGAAGAAGCTCCTGGCTCCTGGCTTCAGATCAGCACAGCTCTGGCCATTGCGGCCAATTGCGGAGTGAATCAGTGGATGGAAGACCTCTCTCTCTGCGCCTCTGCCTCTCCTTCTCTGTGTAACATGTAACTCTGACTTTCAAATAAATACACAAATCTAAAAAAAAAAAAAAAAAAAAAAAAAAAAGGTGCTCCTGGCTTCGGCTCGGCTCGGCTCAGCTCAGCTCAAGTTGCTGCAGCCATTTGGAAAGTGAAACAGCAAATGGAAGACCTTTCTGTCTCTCCCTCTCACTGTCTGTAACTCTACATTTCAAATAAATAAACAAAAATCTAAAGCTCCAAAGAGTAAACCAAACAGGTGTGATGGGCTGGTTGCCAGCTGTTGGACATTCTGATACGCTCTGTAAATACAGGTTCTCCCCACCGCACCAACAGCCTCCAGAGCCAGACTCACTCTCCCTGTTTTCCAAATGGGGTGAAACACTTGCTCAGGGTCACCCAGTTGGCAGGGCACATGGCCTCAGCATCCTGTTGCTTGCTTTCATTTGGCAAAAGCTAGTTGGAGAGACTGCAGGAAATTATCTCCAGAGACACAGACACTGCGTCAGTGGCGCGCTGTCCAGACCACGTGTTGTCATGAGATGGGCCACTGGGGCGTCTCCTGCCCCACACCGCTCATTTCCCTGCAGGTTGAGCCCACTCACCAGATGCTCTCCCACCCTGACAGAGCATGTGTGAGGGCTGAGATAGTACCCCTGCTTGTCTGTGCGCCCCACATCTGTTCTCCTACTTTATGCGAAGCTCCAACGCAACAGAGACGATTTATGACTGCACATCCCCAGAGCTAGCAAGATGCCTGGCCCAAAGAGAGGACTTATAAACACTTGCTGAACAAATCAAGAAAGGATAGGCCAGATGGCAGCCAGAAAAAGACCCTATTCAACGCAGCTGGGCTAACATTCCCATCAGTAAGGATGCAAAGTTTCCGGGAACCTTTTCAAAGGCCTGGTGAGACCACTGGACACTAGAAAACTCAGGACAGAGGATTCTTATAATGTCGTCCATGCAGTACCAGTCTTTCACCTCTAGGATGACATCCCACTCACTCATCCAGGTGTGCAACAGAGGCTCCTGTCCCAGGGTGAGCCTGGCCCTTAAATCTGCGTGGTAGCCGGCGCCGCGGCTCAATAGGCTAATCCTCCACCTAGCGGAGCCGGCACACCGGGTTCTAGTCCCGGTCAGGGCGCCGGATTCTGTCCCGGTTGCCCCTCTTCCAGGCCAGCTCTCTGCTGTGGCCCGGGAGTGCAGTGGAGGATGGCCCAAGTGCTTGGGCCCTGCACCCACCCCATGGGAGACCAGGAGAAGCACCTGGCTCCTGCCTTCTGATCAGCGCGGTGCGCCGGCCGCAGCGCGCCAGCCATGGCGGCCATTGGAGGGTGAACCAAGGGCAAAAGGAAGACCTTTCTCTCTGTCTCTCTCTCTCACTATCCACTCTGCCTGTCAAAAAAAAAAAAAAAAAAAATCTGCGTGGTGTCTACCAGAGCCCCCAGCTGCAGAGACAGACTCCGTAGGAAACGCCCCGTACACAGCACTCTGTGTTCATCTCGGACAAGGAGGCCAAGCCCACACAGCAGCCAATCCGATCCCAGGCAAACTGCCTGCTTCACGGTGCTTGGAGAGGGTGAGATGGTTACAAAAGGGGGCCAGGCACTGGGGCTTCCTTGGCTGGATGTATGATAGAGGCACAGGTACAGAGGCAAGAACACAGAGCACACTGAGGGAAAAGTGCATGGAGCAACACCGAGCTGGCGTGGAGCTCAGGACAGATGAGCCAGAGGACAGGAGGGATGGCAGTAAAGACAGAGAGGACACGCTGGGGAGCCCAGGGAGCGGTCACAATGCTTGCCTTCCACCAGGTGCTTGCCTTCAGTAGGGCACAAAGCATAACCACGCTCCTGCAGACCACACACGTGCTCCATAGCTCACTGATAACTTAAAACTAGAGATTTTGTGTAAAATGCAGATTTGGAAACGTGAGAAAACCTGACAATACTACATGCACATTCCTGCAGAACAGCCGCTGATAACCAAGGAGGCCTGTGCTCTCCAACTGCCCAGTCCCCTCCACGCCCTACTGTCTCACAGGAGGCCTCCAGCATCGCCGGACAACCTCTGAAGACATCGTGTCTTAGACACTGTGTCTCACTGTGTCTCACTGAGTAACACAACGCAACGCTCAATGATACATGATCAATCAAACCCCCTCTTAACAGCTGACCCCAGGTTTTCCAGTTGTGCATTTCAAGACCTCGATTAGGCTCCTTCTATCCCAGACCAGCTCAAGCCTCACCGTCACTGTGGAAGCAGAATGTTGGCTTCTGATTTCAGAGAAACACACAGATTAACAAAACCAGCGGTGGCTTCTTATCACGACTAATGACTTACAGAGCTTCTCTGAACATCCTGCTCAGCCTTTGCGTACATCTCAGACAGATCACCGTTCAGAATGACTTCAGCTAAGGAGTTCACCAGCGGTGCGTGATGTATAATTAGGAAGACCTGGTGAGAAAGAAGAAACGGGATTTGCCTTAATGTGTACAGTCTTCCACCCTTCCTTCCTGGAGCCCAGAAGCCCTGTGTGAAGCGGCAATGCAAAGCCGGGCCACGTTCAGGAGGATCAGTTCTACTCCGCTGAAGTTGGCTTCTCCTTCAGACCCTTGGCTGGTGGCTCTTCCTCGGAAGGAAGTGGATTAATGCAAGACTGTCCCTCATGACTGGGGGAAGCCAGATCTGGCAGAAGCAGAACGATGTGGGAAAGGAACAGCCAAGCCAGCACACTCCTTCCTTTCCATGGGCATTTTAGCGTCAAATTCAATTATGCTAAGACCAGAAGGCACCATCCCGATCCGTACTTATATGGGAAATGGGGAGTTCTGTTCCAATCAAGGACCTGGCAGAGGAAAGCCTGCGTGGAGATTCTGTTGCTAGAATGAGCTCTGACCCTGAGGTAGATTTAGCTCTGGGACTCCATGCCAGCGGTGGTAGGTGTGGAAACAGAGGGGAAGAAAAGCCACCAGGCCAAAGGCAGATCCAGTTATACCAAGACGCAAAGATCAGAGGCTCTGGGCTGGGACGGCCCTGCCACCCCACCCTGTTGCCCAGTGTTCCTAGGGGCAGCTTCAGGAGCCAGAGTATTCAAACCGTCTGGCAAAGCTGCTCTGGCCACATCTGCCCTCCTGTTTTAGATATAAAGGCAACACAGCCTGTGGGTTTCATCATTTGCATATAGATAGGCAGTGTGCGTGTTTGTATTTGCTTATTTATACATGTACAGAACAGGGTTTCTCAATGTTGGCTCTACTGACATTTTGGGCTCTAATCCTGCGGCATGGGGCTGCCCCAGCACAGAGAAGCATCTAGCAGCATCCCTGGCCTCTACCCACTAAATGCCAGCAGCACCCTGTCCCTCAGCCACGACAGCTGAAAACTGCCAGACACTGCCAGATGTCCACCTCCGCTGACAGCCCTGGGCAGAGAACTCTCAGAAGGACACTGGAAACCCTGGCATTGTAGTTGTCTCTGGGGCTAGAAATCAGAAGCCAGGACTTGAAAATGAAGGAAAACTTGGTTTTCACCTGGTTGAACTTTGCAACCTTAAAAACTTTTTTTTATTAAAAAATATATTGTTGGGGCCGGCACTGTGGCCTAGTGGGTAAAGCCGCCACCTGCAGTGCTGGCATCCCATATGGGCGCTGGTTCAAGTCCCGGCTGCTCCACTTCCAATCCAGCTCTCTGCTATGGCCTGGGAAAGCAGTAGAAGATGGCCCAAGCCCGTGGGCCTGTGTACCCACGTGGGAGACCAGAAAGAAGCTCCTGGCTCCTGGGTTCACATCGGCACAGCTCCAGCCATTGTGGACAATTGGAGAGTGAACCAGCGGATGGAAGACCCTCTCTCTCTCTCTCTCTCTGCCTCCCCTTCTGACTTTCAAGTAAATAAATAAATCATATATATGTGTGTGTGTGTGTGTGTGTGTGTGTGTGTGTGTGTGTATATATATATATATATATGGAAAAATCAAACAAAAACCAGTAAAGAAGAAAGGCAGAAATTCACACGAGCCGCCCTCAGGGCATGACTTGAGTGCCTGGGGATGGAGGAGGGTGGGCGACTTTTCCTTACGGTATGTTTCTACTGCTTGAACAGTGGCACACTATTATTCAAGTAAATAGTTAAACTCAAATTACATAAAAAAGAACAGCCAAACGTGGCACCTATCTAACCAAAAAAAGCACATCTGTTTTAAAAAACAAACAGGGAACCCTTTGCTGTCACCCAGGCTCTAATAAGCTACCCCAGGTCTGGGGCTGTGACACACACTCCAGCACTGGATGATGAATGTTTTTCCCTTTATCATAGCCAAATTACTGCCATCAGACTACAAAACCAAACCCAATCACCGAGTGCATTCCTTCTACAAATGTCTGTCATGTACCTTGTATGAATGGGACCTTACCTGATCACTTATTCATTCCGTTATTCAATCCACTGACATTCTCTGCGCACTACTAGGGCCCCTGGACAAAGCCCGGTGATTCCTGCCCGAGGATGCACCTTGTGCTCCTTTTCCTGGCTATGACCGGGGGGTGGGGGGGTGGGGGGGGGGACCACGGCAGGTGCACGGCAGCGCACAGGGTGCAAGTGGAGACCTGGGCTGGGCTGCCAGCAGCAGGCTCAGGCAGATAGCATCGCCTGCCACACTAAATTAATGTCACCAGTGTGAATTTTCCTGGTTTTGTAGCTGTGCCTGAAAAATAATTTGTAAGGATGCACTGATTTATAGGGCAGTAGGGGATTTAAGGACTCAAGAATTATCCCTGGCTCTGGGTTCTCACACATGTAAGCCACATTATAATTAAGCTACATGACAATGCAAGGGAGAGAGGGCTGTTTTATCTTTAAAAAGGATCTATTACTCAATTTTGAGGAACACTGAATTACAGACCAGGTTTTTCGCCAGATATTGAAACAAGTAATTAGGTGCCTGGCAACTGGTCCTTCACTAAGGAAACAAGAGAAAGACGGCTCTCAGCAAGAAGATGCCACCCCTCTCCACTCACGTCCCAGCCACGTTCCCTGGAGAAGACCCTGCCGGAGCGCGGCTCGGGCAGCTACAGAGGCCCGAGGTGCCTTCCATGGCACTCCTGAGGCTGAGCAACTAGCCTCAGTCCTGCCAGCCTCCCAGAATCCACAGCAGGAGATGCCTACAGATTTGTAACGAGGCGGCAGAAAAAGTCACCAGGAGAGGCTGAGGTTTATACTAAGCTCCACGGCACAGAGGGGCATTGAGAGAGCCGGCACCATGCAGAGCTCTGGGCAAACAGAGCCCTGGGACTCCAGGATGTGAGCAGTGGTCAGCCCACGTCCTGATCCCCATCAGCCTGCCCGCTGCAGTGTGTGGTTCAGGCAAAGGGGGAGACAGCTTCACCCCCGGCTCATGACGGCAGGATATCAGCTAGAGGAGTCTCTCATCGAAGAAAACACATACCGGGGCCACTGCAGAAGGGGGCACAGAGCTGTGACCAAACATCTGACTACGTGCCAGTCTAATGAGATGGCCTGCGAGTCGGCGCTGCTTGTAATAAAAATATTTGTAAAGTTATGTAACTGAGTCACCATGGAGTTTTTCCCTTCTTGTAAATATTACATAATTACAAGAAGGAAACACACTTGTTTAAGGAGGGGAGACAGACAAATTGGCTCAAGACACAAATCTGGGAGCTGAGGCTGCTATAACATCCCTTTCAGACAATAATCTGGGAACCAGAACCACAACAAAATCTTCGACAGCCTCGCAACAGGAAGTTTGCTAAACCAAGGCTGCTGTGTGGATGTTCACGGTGGGTCCTATGGCTTGGGGGCCCATTTCAAAACCTTGTGAGTAAGAGCCAGGCAGCCTACAGATCCAGGCTGTCAGAAGGCTCCCTCGTTGTGTTGGAAATCTTGGGTCTCGCGGTAAAAATCAAATACACAACGCAAAGTTTAATTTCTTTTCCACTTCTCTCTACATTTCCCTCCCCTGCTGTGAAGAGGATACCTACGCAGTGTCTGGCACGCAGAACGCCCCTTACTCACTTTGAGATGGGGACCCTGTGAGAGAAGACGGGCAATGTGACACGAGGGCTTTCTGGAGCAGCGGCTCCACGGGACCCAGGCCAGGGTCAACATACCTGCGACAGGAGATAGAGAGACACGGGCAGGCTGATCTTCGGCCGCTCTCCTCCCTGGGAAGGTCGGGGGGAAGAAAAGGGGGAGTCCAGGTCACAAAAGCAAGCCACACGGAATGATGACACCAGAGTAGTCTGAACAAAAGACACCCTGTGCCCTGGCGTTGTCCACGACACTAGGGCTGCCCTGGTGCTGGTCACAAACCCACTGGGCAGACACGCGCAGCCCAGCTCCACGCCACACGGCTTGCAGGGCCGCTGCCTTCCTGCCTGAGCACTTGCGACACTACCCGTGGGTTAGAAGCCTACCCAGCAGAACGCGCTCCCTGAGTTGCCCCAGCCGCGGGAAGGCGGGCCCAGGTGGCCCACTCTTGGGAAGGCAATCTGCAAACGCCAGGGACGGGCTGGCTGTGCACTCTGGGCTCAGAAAAGCCCTCATCACTCCGAGCTCCAAGACGCCTCACCTCACATGAACCCTGTGAAGGAGGGGCCTTCAGGCCCTCACCTGCCGCTGAAGAGACGGGCTCAGGGCGGGTGATGACTCATCCAAGGTCACAGAGTTAGGAAAGGCAAGAGGCAGACTTTGAATCCAGGTCTGAAACCTCCAATTCCCAGGCGTGGCCTCTGCCACCAGAGCTGTCCCTGGCAGGTCTAACTGCAACTGTGATCACTCTGCATTTATTGATTTGTGGCAAGCGTGCCCACACTTCATTCCCAAAGGAAGATGATACCCCCTCGGGACTCAGGAGCCGCAGCTCCTGCGCGGTGACCAGGTGGCTGCTCCCACTTCCTGCTGCAGCCTCTGAACTCTGCAGGGACTGGACAGAGACACACACACCCCACCTCGGCTCCCTAAAGCAGTGAGTCTCATGGGAGCATCCTGGGATCAGCAGCACAGCATCTCCAGGGAGCAGTTGATGTGCAGGTTCCTGGCCCCACCCTGACCTGCTGAACCAGAATCCCTGGGACAGGGAGGGAGTACCTGCAGGCCTGCACCCACCCTCCCCCAGGGCCTCTCAAGTCGCTCCCTGGGCAGTCACCACCCTGGGAACTCGTCCCGAGTGCGTGCTGTCCCTGCCCGTTCATTCCGTGCCAGTTTGGTTGCTGTGGGGATCGTCTGCAAGTCAGTCAGCTCTGGCAACTACCTGAAAAATCACGGGCGGGAGGAGGCCTCTGGGAAGGATGGGCGGAAACCGAAATCCTAAACCCATCAGCTCGCCTGTGTTTCTGATGCCTTTTCCTCTTCCCCTTTACAATTCCCACCCCACCCGTCTCTCAGAAAGGGGAGGAAAGGAAAGGAAAATCAGGAAGCTTCGGAGGGACCCCCTGCGGCCCGCGGCCCTTTGCAAGGCGACCACCTGGCAGGGCGACGCTGCAGACCCACCTTGCCGTGGTTCTCCAGGGAGTACACGTAGAGGGGCAGGAAGAGCCTGTTGAGCAGGTGGTCGGTGAGCACGTCATTGAGGAACTCGCAGTTGATGATGAGGATGTCGTTGAGATAGTGCAGGTGGTCCAGGTGCTCGGCCACCAGGTCACTCAGCTTCCCCCGGTTCCTGTGCCTGCACGGAGAAAGGACCGCCTCAGCCTCAAGGCCAAAGAGCAGAGCCTTTGGGTCCAGAATCACCAGCCTGGGACCTCGGTCAAGGGTGCATGTGCGCTCATACTACCAATACGTGAGCAAGTATCAGGAGACACTGGCTCCAGCCCCTACCCAGAGACACTCAAAGGGAACATGAACAGGGACTCCTGGGGTCCCCTGTTGTGTGGGGGCCTTAGGACCACCCTCCTCACCACAGCCCAGAAAAATGGGGTGAACAAAGCAAAACCAGCCCAGCGCTTAGAGCTATCCATAGCACAAGGGGAGGCAACTAGCCACGTGCCAAGACCTCATCTACTTGGACAAGCACCACTCTTGCAGCAACAAGTCCTGGTGATCCAAAGCTCCCAAGGAACACAAAGGTGGAGTTGTGCTCAGCAGCTGCGTCTGCAGCACCGGCCCCAGACGCACGTGGCACATGGGGCGAGGAGGTGACGTCCCTGCCCGCAGGCCTCTGCCCCGCGGCAGTCCCTCCAACACCAGTGGCAGGCACACAGGGCTCCTGGAGCCAGCCTCACACTTAGGAACAGGGGGTCCCTTCACCACCGAAAGCACCATCTAGCTAGGGTCAGACACTGTGCTTCTATTAGCTTCTGAGTGACAGTCACTTTACAAAAGGCACCATTAAAAAGAAAATAAAAGTCAAAAGAAATCAAAGGCTCCTATAATGCCACCACTGACAGACGTCTAATATGAACACTTTGACTGCTGGTAGCCTCCAGTCTGCTTTTCCACATTCTCCTCTCTACTGACAGCCAGTGTAAAGTGCAAGTGTTAGACTGGATCTAGCTGTAAAACGGCATCAACTCCACGTCTTTGACTTTATTTTAGGTAATATTTTAGGTAATATCCCTTATATTTTAATAAGATACTTAATAAATATTTAATAGATATTTAATAAATTGCATAGTAAATCCATGTTGGAAAGTCTAACAGGAACCCACAGTGTACCCGAGATAATGACCATTCGTACACAAGGCTTCACGTTTGCCCTGCTCCATAAAATACGTGGGAGATATTTTTTATTAGGATATGTAATGCACTTCACTTTTTGATACTTTAATTAAAAACATTTTACCAAAGTAGGGTATGCAAATGGGTTCAGACTCAAGTAGCATTGAAAAGTTGCTGACACCGAACAGCAGCTGCTGGCCCAGCCTCCACCACCCTCCCTCCTCCAGCCAAGACAGTTTCTAACACTCTGAGCTCTGTCTGCAGGTAGCTCCCCCATGTCCTACAGAATCTGCGTGGCCCTCCGTTTCATGACTGCACCATGCTGACACCATCTGTGGGCCTCCCGTGAGACAGAGCTGTGTTCCTGCCACCTCTGCCCCAGTAGTCGCTGTGGGTAACTGGCGTGGGACTCCTGACTGCTCCCTACAGAGCCGAGAGAAGACCGCACGTTACATCTTGCACCCACGGCTGTTGGTGTCCACGTGGGCTCCTCTTCCCCTACATGCCAGGGAGCAGCCATCGAGCTGGCCTTGCTCCCTGCCCAGCACCGCTAACACCGTTGCTGTCTTGCTCTTCTCCCTCTGAGCTCCCTCCTGGGTCCCTCCAGCATCCTGGCCTCCATCTCGCAGCACCGACCACCAGGCCTGGGCACAGCTGTCACTCTGGGGCAGTGGTTCCCAACTGAGCGGGACTTTTGCCTTAAAGAGGGCCTTTGGCAATGTCCAGAGACATCTGTGGTTCTCACACTAGGGAAGGAGTGTTTCTGGTGTCTCGCAGGCAGAGGCCAGAGAAGCTGTGTTCCCTCCCAAATACCCCCTCACAAAGCACTTAGTGCCAAGGCAGAGGAGGACAAAATCACCACCTTCGAGTGTTTTTTTAAACAGATGTAATTCACACACCATAAATCTGCCCGTTTACAGTACACACACAATAACTTACTCAGTTGTCCAACTGTCCTCACAATCACCTTGAGCACAGTCTCATCTCTCTGCAGGAAGTCCTCCGCTCACTGGCACGGCTCCCCACAGCCCCCGGGCCGCCTCTCTGCCCGACCCCACGCCCCAGGACCTGCTCATCTAGACCCTGAGGATCAGCCTTTCTGAGCATTTTATACCAACGAACCGGCAACGGGTGGCCCTGTGTGTCTGTTCCTTAGCACGAGGCTGGCAGGCTCACCCGTGTCTGGGCACGAGCCGGGACTCTGCTCCTGCCTACTGCCTAATGTCACTCTACTGGACCAGAGTCTGATTACCTGTGCGCCAGCTGATGGATCACCTGACCCCCTGCCCGAGAGCCTGCATGTACCTCCCTTGCTCTCTCCAGGAGGCCTCTAAGTCCTCGTTAGCTTCCCGCTGAGCGAGCAGGCGAGCGGGACCTTCTGCAGAAGTCTCTGCTCTGCCTGCACACAGGGGAGCACGGCTCCTCCCCGCCGGCCGCCCGGCTACCTGCTCAGCATGCCGGGAACGCCACTTACTCCTCGTCAGTCTGCACACAGTTATCAAGCTCGATCACGTGGCTCCCGATGAACCAGACCAGGTTGGAGAAGTACGGGACAGCAGTTTTATCTCTGATATAGTGCAGCATGGCCTGGTTATCCACTGAGAAAATTCACAAAAGAAAAGGAAAAAAAGTCAAGCTACCAAAAATAACTTGGCAGAGATTAAAAAAAAAAAACCAACAAACCAAAAAAAACCACACTGAAAAAGCCCTCTGCTATAATCTGAAATTGTCTTCCCTAGAAATACTTGAAAATGTTTATCTTATTCATAAAATTATCAAGGCAGTGCTTATGCTATTTTTATAATTATTAAAATAAATCAGTTGGGCTAAACATTTGTCGTGCCTTGTTCAGGCTGCATATCAGCAGTGGATTTAACTAGGACTGCAACGAGAATGCCCACATTCTCAAGCCAGCTGCCTGATTTACATGTAAGGATAAGTCAAGAAAGCAGAAAACCAGAAGTTAAAAACTTACATGACACTGGAATAAGGAACACGGGAATCGTCATTGAAGGAAAGGCAAAAAACAGACAACAATTAACAGGGTTAGGAACCGGGAAGGGAGACAGCGCGCAGAGGAAGAGCAAGCTGGGGCGGCAGGCGCCTAACCCGAGATCCACAGGTTAGAGGAGAACACGAGGAAACAGAGCAGGCCAGCGGGACTGGCCCCCGCCCGGGCCGGGCTCGCAGCTCGGAAGCCTGCCAGGTGGCCCCGGGAGGGAAGCCCCCAGCCCGCTGTGTGCGCCAGGGAGTCCAGGCCTCAGTTTCTAAAGGAGTGGCTATTTTTTGGCTCCAGCTGACTCCTGCCTGGCAGGACCGAGGTCCAGGAAGAGCCAGATCTCCATCCTCAAGTCAGAAACCCAGACTGTCGTGCAAGATCTTCCAAGCTCTAAAGACAGGCAACTATGTACTCTTCCAAAAGCCCTCTAAGCCCATGGAGACGTGCCTGAGGGCTGGGCTTGCCTTCAAGCCCTCAGTTTGCAACTCTGGATGGAGAGGCTCTTAACTGAATATCCTCGCAGAACGAGGCTGGACTGAGTCCCTGGGGAGCACCCCACCCCACTCAGGGTCATCTCAAGTAATAAGATCATGACTCAAGAAGACCAAAGCCAGGCAGTGACCTGGCACCAGGCACAACTTCCAGGGCATGGCCTTTGAAAGGCAATTCCAGTTGAGGACACTGTGGCCGGCCAGCCTTCGTGCCAGCGCAGAGGAGCTGGGCGAAGCCTTCTTCTGCACGCACTGTTTTGCGCAGGAAGTAAATCGTAAAATAAATAAATAAATACCCAGGAATTTGGAAGTGCTGGGCTTTACAGCCAGTTAGGAATACAACACTGCCCCCTGTTGTTTGTGAGGTGAAATGTCTAAAGATAAAATACCCCCTCCCTAACATTAAAGATACAGTATTTAGATAAAACACCCCCTAACTGTACTGAAGTATACATATAATTTACAAGCCAAAACATAAAAATGCAACTCTCCGTTTAAAAGGCAACTTTGCTTGTCCAGTCCGAATCCCACTTGCCTCACGGGACACCTGCTTTCAGTGCTGGAGTTTGAACATGCGCAAAGGGCAGCGGCAGAGTGACACGAGGGGCCGGCCTTCCGTGAGCCATGCAGCCCGGGGCTACCAGAGATGAGCACCCGCCCCCCCCCCCCCGTGCCTTTGGGCGAAGTGTGTGCAGACACACGGGAGTGAGCCCTTGTAGTCACATCACAAGTCAGCCCAGGCCCGAGCCGCCAGGAAACTTACCTTTGTAGACATTCAAAGTTATGGTTCTTACAGCAATTCTAACCATGCTTTCAGGGTGGTTGAAAAACTTGATGGCTTCCGTGTACAGGGCAAAGTCATTGGTGTGCTAAAACAAAGACGGACCACAGATGAGGTACGGCCCCACGAGGCAGGCCCCACCCTGGCGCTGGGAGCCATCAGAGACCTCCAAGTGAGACAGTGTTGCCGCCATGAACCTCAAGTCAGTGGTTCATTCTGGACAAGGCGTGTGAGAAGGGAGGCGAGGCCACGGGAGAACAGAGCAGGGTCCAGATAACAACCAGGTCTGGGTCCACACCCGCCCGGCACGCGGCTGTGAGGCGATCCTTTCTCGTCCATAGAACGGGGGTGGTAATAGCCCCTTCACTGCTGTTGGGATGAAACGCGATCACGTCCAGTGCAGCGCTTACCCCTGCACCCGACACCTAGCGTGCGCCTGGTAGCAGCCTGGTCACTTTCCGCTGCTGCTGCAGCTCCGCAGGATTAAAGGCACAGCCTCTGGTGAAGCACAAAGGTATAAACTGTGCCCTGGAGGGGGAGGCCCGAGGAGCCTGCTGCTGTTAGAAGGGATAAGGAGCCACAGAAAACCCCGTGCACCGGGAGCTGGCGCTGGCGTCCCCAGGGACAGGCTCTGCTGCCCTCCTGTGGCCAAGCTTCCCAGGAGGCTCCGGGATCCACTCTGAGGACACCCAGAGCAGCGCAGGACAGTGAGGGGAGGGCAGGAAGCCACTGCTCAACCTCCAGACCAGTCTTCGCAGGCTGGCCGTGGGTGAGAGTGCGAGACAGCACTGACAAAGACCACGCTGCTCCAAGGAGGTATCAAGCCAGCCCCCAGCAAGTGGCAACCTTTACACGGGTCCCCATGGAAGGGAAGACCAGGCCCACCCCACGAAACAAGGCCCTGAGTCTCCTCTGACGGCCAGGAGGCCGCTCCTGCAAGGCGTCCCTCTCAGCCCACAGCCCAGCTTCGCTCCCCCAGCCTGGGGCACAGAGCCCAGCGGCACCAAGTGCAGCGGAATTCAGGCCTCTCTGGCTTGAGCTTTCACGGCACCTTCGGGAGAACGCCGACACGCTCCATCTGATCTTGGGTGTTTACTGAGCACCTACGATGTGCTGGGCGCCGGTCCACACAAGAATTCTCCAAACCGCCAACACTTCAGGGCTGTGAGTTAGTGTTTCTTCCCTCAGAAGGCAGCTCTTCTCCTCCGAGGGGAAACAGTGGCAGTGAGCACTCCGGAGTGCTCCACAGCGTCCACTCTACAGTGAAAGTCAACGCTCAGGCTGCTGTCGCCACATTAGAAGGAATTCGGACAATGCGTCTGCGACTGTGGTCTTAGGCTGTGCAGGGTGTGTGACTGGCAATCCGAGGGCAGCTGGGACTGCCCCACACCATGTCCACAGCCTCTGTCAGCCCCTCCCACTGACTCAGGGCTGTGCTGTGGGACCTGAAGAATACGGTGGAAGCGACCCTGTGTGACTTCTGCGGCCTGGGCCATACGAGGCATTCCATTTTCTCTAGTCCCTCAGGTCACTTCTCTAGGGGAAGCCACTTGCTAAACCACGAGCACACTCGAGCAGTCCTGTGAAGATGTGGACATAAAGGGAACCAAGGCCTCCCACCCACAGCCAGCATCAGCTGGCCACTCGTGGGACTGGGCTGCCTGGAAGGCCATCCTCCAAGCCCGGATGACAGCCTCCTGAGACACCTGGCCCAAGCTGCCCTGCCAGGCCGATCCCAAATCCCAGATGTGCTGGAGAAAAACTGGATGGGATTCTGACCAGTGGGGCTGGGGCCTGAGGGGAAGTCTGGTGGCAGGCTTCTGAGAGGTCAAAGTGGATACAAGAAGGGAAGTGATATTTGGAGCTGCTGCAGCCATCTTGTGCCCATGAGGGGCTGACTCAGAGCAGATAGCAACAGTTTGGCAAGCAGAGCAAGAAGACAGAAAAGCCTGGGTCTGTGATGCTGTGAGTGAGCCGCAGGATGAAGCAGCCTCAGGACAGCGGCGTACGTTCTCTGTGAGATAACCTGATCACACTGTTCAAGTTCCTTTTAATTGTGCGAGCAGAGGGTACTGATTCAGGTTGTTATTAACTCTCCTATGGAATATGGGACATCCTCCTGTAGGCAGCAGCAAGGTCTGTATGTTAGGGAGTCAGGTGCGTACTGGGTGCTCTGAAAACATCACCTCATTTAATCCGTTCCCTCAACACCCTGCATGAGGCACGTGTGTGAAAAAGCGTACGGAAAAAGTGGTTTCTTGGGGCACAAGCTTTGAAATCGATGCACAGCCTTTTCAGAGTGCAGTTTCCACGGACTGTGTGAAGCCACACCCCCCAGACACGCTATCTGCATTTCTCGAATGAGGAAACAGGCTCAGACAGAGACCAGGACTCCCCTGGGTCACACGGCAGGGAAGTGGCAAAGCCGGGCCTCATGGGAGTTCCTATTTTCCCACAGGGCAACATTACCCCCAAGACACGTCTAGACACTTCTGTCAAGGATAATGCTCAGTACAAACTGAATTTCACACCCAAAGGTAGTTTGCTGCATTAAAATAAAAAACTTTTTTTAAAGTATGCCAAAGTCAAATAGTGCTGTCATGCAAATCAGACGCACGGCACACACACATGGCACACTCACACGGTGCACGGCACATGGTGCACGCATGAGCAGCACACACGGCACACACATGAGCAGCACACCCACGGCACACTCACATGGTGCATGGCACATGGTGCACGCATGAGCAGCACACACACGGCACATGGTACACGCATGAGCACACACGGCACACACATGAGCAGCACACACACGGCACATGGTACACGCATGAGCAGCACACACGGCACACACATGAGCAGCACACCCACGGCACATGGTGCACGCATGAGCAGCACACGCACATGGCCCGCACACGCACGAGCGGCTCCCTGGCCATCACTCACCTCATTGTAGAAGAAATGGACGGTGTGGTTGTTGAGCTTCAAGGAGAGTGTTTTCAGGAACGATATGTAATACGCCATAATCTCCTCGTCAGAAAAGTCAAACTTATGGACGATGATAGAATTCACGTAGTTATTCGAGAGCAAATAATCTAGAGGAGAAAAAGCAAAGCAAAACAAACTAGATAACCGGTGCTGCAGGAAGGACTAGCAGAGATGCTGGGCGACCAGCAGGTGGGCGACAAGCAGATGGGCGACACTGACCGACAACGCACTGAATCCGTTATGCTCTGTGTGGTCAGGATTAAACCAACAGGGAGCAGCTGAACCTTTAACCCGCAAACAAATCATCTACGAGCTCAGAGGCAAGGCCATCCCAAGGAGAGAAACCAGGCAGTCTCTTCACCTCGCTGGCAAAGTCCAATGGGGACAGGGGGCGGGGAAGACACGAGGTGTAGGTATCTTCAGGACCACCACAGAGGACAGTGAAGGGACTGTGTTTCATAAATAGCTACCCCATTTGACATCAAAAATCACATCATCAGGGCCAGCGCTGTGGCACAGTGGGTTAATGCTGGCATCCCATATGGGCACCGGTTCATGTCCTGGCTGCTCCACCTCCGATCCATTTCCCTATTGCTGGCCTAAGAAGGCAGCAGAAGTTTGCCCAAGTGCTTGGGCCCCTGTACCCACGTGGGAGACCCGGACGAAGCGCCTGACTCCTGGCTTCAGCTGGGCTTGGCCCTGGCTGCTACAACCATTAGGGGAGTGAACCAGGGATAAAAGATACTCTCTTTCTCTCTGTGTGTCTCCTTTCTCTTTAACTCTCGTTTCAATTTAATCAATTAATTACACACACACACACACACACACACACAAGCACCATCGTGCCCCAATGCCACCAAGGGCTCCACATGGCTTTTCCTGCATACATGGCTACTGGGTTTCACAGAGGTCCCCATGCATGCAGCACCTGGCCTGGGTGCATCCTATCAGAACCAGGCAGTGTGTCCTGCAGGGCCACGCTCACTCCTCCCCCTGTGCAGGTGAGTGCAGAGAGCTCGGAAGGCCTTACTACCTGGCCGGCGGACACAACAGACAGTCCAGAGGAGAGGAACCCAGGTCTGATGTCGGCGCTTGTTTCTATCAACAAACTAATACGAGCTGACGGTGAAAACCGGGTGCTGGGGCCGGCGAGTGGCACAGCAGGTGAACGCCCTGGCCTGAAGCACTGGCATCCCAAATGGGTGCCAGTTCTAGTCCCAGTTGTTCCACTTCCGATCGAGCTCTCTGCTGTGGCCTGGGAAAGCAGAAGATGGCCCAAGTCCTTGGGCCCCTGCACCCACATGGGAGACCCAGAAGAAGCTCCTGGCTCCGGATCAGCGCAGCTCTGGCCATTGTGGCCAATTAGCAAATGAACCAGTGGATGGAAGACCTCTCTCTCTGTCTCTACCTCTCTCTGTGAAAGAAAGAAAGAAAGGAAGAAAGAAAGAAAGAAAGACAGAAAAAGAGAGAGAGAGAGAGAGAAAGAGAGAGAGAGAGAAAGAAAGAAAGAAAGAAAGAAAGAAAGAAAGAGAGAGAGAGAGAGAGAGAGAAAGAAAGAAAGAGAGACAGAGAGAAAGAGAGACAGAAGGCCGGCGCCGCGGCTCACTAGGCTAATCCTCCGCCTTGCGGCACAGGCACACCGGGTTCTAGTCCCAGTCGGGGTGCCGGATTCTGTCCCGGTTGCCCTCTTCCAGGCCAGCTCTCTGCTGTGGCCCGGGAGTGCAGTGGAGGATGGCCCAAGTGCTTGGGCCCTGCACCCCATGGGAAACCAGGATAAGTACCTGGCTCCTGCCATCGGATCAGCATGGTGCACTGGCCGCAGCGCACCAGCCGCGGCAGCCATTGGAGAGTGAACCAACGGCAAAGGAAGACCTTTCTCTCTGTCTCTCTCACTGTCCACTCTGCCTGTCAAAAAAAAAAAAAAAAAAAAAAGACAGAGAGACAGAAAGAGAGAGAAAGAAAGAAAGAGAGAAAGAGAGAGAGAAAGAAAGAGAGAGAGAAAGAGAGAAAGAAAGAGGGAGGGAGGGAGGGAGGGAGGGAGGGAGGAAAGGAGAAAACTGGGTGCTGAGAGTGAGGGCCTGGGAGCCCTGGGGCCAACTGACAGCCCCTGCCCCACCCCTCCAAGCTCCCGGCAGGCCACTGGCTCCCATGGAAATGTGGGCCCAGCGCAGCCAGAGCTTCACACTGGGGAAGGAAAACTGGGACAGAGATTTGAAGGCTGCATCTCTGGGTCTTCAAATGCCTGGTCCTGAACAACACAGCTTCAGAGCTGTGCTCACCAGCAAACAGCTCCATCCACAGCTACAGCCTGGAGCCTGCCATTCAACACCTTGACCTTGGCCCTGGCTCCCCTCTGAGTACTCGAGAAAAACCCTACAGAGAGGTGCTGCTGGCCCAGTCTGGGCTGTCAGCGTGAGCGCTGCACTGGCTCCTGACTCCCCACAAATGACAGTGACCTATGACCTCCGCACCTACAGGTGAGACGGGTGGCAGAGGCGGCAGAGCCTCAGGCCAGCAGCAAAGCCGGGCCCTGAGCTTGTCGGACGTCAAGGCTCGGGCCCTAGCCCTAGTCCCCAGTCCCAGCATCCCGTGGAAGAAAGCTTCAGAGTTTCCCACACACACTCGTGGTTGAGAGCCACGGGAAGAAGCGTGCACGTGAACCACTCTGCCTGGGTCAGCTCCCACCTCTCCACAGCCTTGCTCCGCAACCTAGCGCAAGCTGCTCACCCTCCCCATTCCCAGGCTCCCTGACTGGCAAACAGAACAGCAGCCCCGCCGTCCCAGCGCTGTCGTGAGCAGTAAGAGATCAGGCACAGCCAGCGCCACGGCTCACTAGGCTAATCCTCCACCTTGCAGCGCCAGCACACCGGGTTCTAGTCCCGGTCAGGGCGCCGGATTCTGTCCCGATTGCCCTTCTTCCAGGCCAGCTCTCTGCTGTGGCCCGGGAAGGCAGTGGAGGATGACCCAAGTGCTTGGGCCCTGCACCCCATGGGAGACCAGGAGGAAGCACCTGGCTCCTGGCTTCGGATCGGTAAAGCAGGCCGGCCATAGGGGCCATTTGGGGGGTGAACCAACGGCGGAAGGAAGACCTTTCTCTCTCTCTCTCTCTAACTCTGCCTGTCAAAAAAAAAAAAAAAAAAAAAAAGATCAGGCACAAAAGAGTCAAGTCAGAGAGGCTGAGGCTGCACAGCACATTGGACGCACACTGTCCACATGCTCTCCACACACTGGACATGCACTGGACACACACTGTCCACACGCTCTCCACACACTGGACATGCACTGGACACACACTGTCTACACGCTCTCCACACACTGGACATGCAATGGACACACACTGACA
Source organism: Oryctolagus cuniculus (assembly GCF_964237555.1). Lineage (NCBI taxonomy): Eukaryota > Metazoa > Chordata > Mammalia > Lagomorpha > Leporidae > Oryctolagus > Oryctolagus cuniculus. The sequence continues at coordinate 25,581,687 of NC_091450.1, forward strand.
AACGCTCTCCACACACTGGACATGCACTGGACACACACTGACAAACGCTCTCCACACACTGGACATGTACTGGACGCACACTGTCCACATGCTCTCTACACACTGGACATGCACTGGACACACACTGGACACACTCTCCCCACACACTGGACATGCACTGGACGCACACTGTCCACATGCTGTCCACACACTGGACATGCACTGGACACACACGGGACGCACACTGTCCACACGCTCTCCACACACTGGATGCACACTGAACACATACTAGACGTACACTGAACACACATTGTCCACACACTGGATGCACACTGGACACACAATGGACACACTGCCCACACTGGATGCACACTGGACACTCACGGAACACACTACCCATACACTGTCCACACACTGGTTGTACGCTGTCCACGCACTGGATGCACACTGTACACTCTGGATGCACACTGTCCACATACTGTCCACATACTGGACATGCACTGGACACACACCGGACACACTGCCCACACACCGGACACACTGCCCACACATCGGACACACTGCCCACAAACTGTCCACGTACTGAACACACACTGAACACACCAGATGCACACTGGACGCACACTGTCCACACACTGGATGCACACTGTCCACACACTGGACATGCACTTGATGCACACTGGACACATTGGACGCACACTGCCCACATACTGTCCATACATTGTCCACACACAGGATATACACTGCACACTGTCCACAAACTGGACACACAATGGACACACACTGTCCACACACTGCCCACACACCAGACGTACACTGCCCACACACTGGACGCACACTGTCCCCACACAGACCACACACCGGATGCACACTGCCCACACAATGAATGCACACTGCCCACACAATGAATGCACACTGTCCACACACCAGATGCACACTGCCCACACACTGTACGCACACTGTCGCCACACGGACCACACACTGGACGCACACTGTCCACACACTGCCCACACACCGGATGCACACGGCCCACACACCGGACGCACACTGTCCCCACACCAGATGCACACTGCCCACACACTGGACACACACTGTCCCCACACGGACCACACACTGGACGCACACTGTCCACACACTGCCCACACACCGGATGCACACGGCCCACACACTGGACGCACACTGTCCCCACACGGACCACACACTGGACGCACACTGTCCCCACACGGCCCACACACTGGACGCACACTGTCCCCACACGGACCACACACCGGACGCACACTGCCCACACACTGGACACACACTGTCCACACACCAGATGCACACTGCCCACATACTGGACGTACACTGTCCCCACACGGACCACACACTGGACACACACTGTCCCCACACGGACCACACACTGGACGCACACTGTCCACACACTGCCCACACACCAGATGCACACTGCCCACACACTGGATGCACACTGTCCACACACCAGATGCACACTGCCCACACACTGGACGCACACTGTCCCCACACGGACCACACACCGGACGCACACTGCCCACACACCGAGGCACAAGGCAAGCACTGATTGGTGTTCACTACGTGGTTCGTCCCAGAGCTGCTCTGTAGAGACTGCTCATTTCCACCACCACACCCCAGGGCCGCACACCGTCAGGCTGAAGTCAGAGATGACTGAACACTGTGTTTGGAATCACCAAAAAACCACCATGAGCCAGGCGAGATGAGCTCAGGGCCAGGACGGGGCGGTGCCACGGCCCCTGGCTGGGCCCTCCCTGGAAGCCAGCTCGCTAGGAAAGCCCCTGCAGCCACCAGTCACCGCATCACCCTCTGAGCAGGCCGGGGAGACCAGCCGTGCAGGCCGGGGTCTACGTGCCAAACGGTTCTCAGAGCCTCCTGGTCGCACCCATTCTTAAGGGGGCTCCTGAGGCCTCTCTAAGAGAGCCGCTGGGTCTGGGAGGGGGCTCAAGACCGTTCATGCTTTTCATAGGAGGTCACACATATCACCGATCAAAACACAGCTCGATACATGTGGGAACGGACACATACGACATACGTGTCTGTGGGACTGACCCGCCTATACCTCACGAGGCTCGGGGTCCAGCTTCATCATCTGCTCCCAGGTTCACACGCAGGGCAGGCATCAGACAGCTCCCCCAGCCTCGCCAGGCAGAACCCGGCCCCAAAGGCAGCCTTGTTCTGATCCACCACCACAGACGCACTGTGCCTCTGCCCGAGCTGCCCGTCAGCTGAGCCACACAGCAAGCACCCGTCCGCGCCTGGCCTCTCGCTCGCGGCCACGTCTGAGTTTCCCACGTGGCTGTGTGTGGGGATCCTTCCTCTGTGGGCCTGAACGCCTCTCTCTTGCTGCACAGCAGTCTGGTTTGGAAGCGTCCACAACTGGTCCCTCCACCCGAAGTCCACTCAGGACAGGCGATGCTGAGACCTGGCCTACTTCACTGCTCCGTGTCGTTGTGACCGCACCTGGGGACTGCTGGGAGGGGGAGGGGCCTGACAGGAGCAGCAACTGCGGAGGAGTCTAGCGGGGCCCGCTGGCCTGCCACCAGCTTCCAGAGCACAGATGCTGAGGCCGGCAGCTTCCGCTGGGCAACCTGAGTCTCTGGGCCGCATCCTGCACCTGGGGCAGCCATGAACTCATCCACACCAGGAGGGACTTTTCCTGGGCCCCTGAGAGGCAGCCTGTGGGTGGAGAGGCCTCTGGTGTTCGGCTGGGATTTTTCCACTACGCCCTCACTGTGTGGCTGACTTTCTGTGGGGTCCTCTGAGAATAAACCCGAGAGTCTTGGGTCTCTGTCACTGAGGTCAGCAAACCCTAGGCAGCAGGACCATCTGTGAAGTGGCAGCCCATGGTCACGTGATGCAGGATACAGCACTTAATCCGAACCAGGGAGGCTCGCCAGGAGGGGCGAGGAGATCAGATACACACTGGGAAGGAGGGGAAAAGCTAGGCCAACAGCAACATGGTTTGTGTACACCGACATGTCAGGGAGAGATTCTACAGACACCTGACAGCCTGGATTTCTGCAACGCTTGCTTTTTGGTACCATACGAGGAGGATGCTTCCTATGACTGGAAAGGAAAAACAAAGGCCATCTACCCTCTCACTGCCTGCAAAGCCAGGTTGTGCAGACGGTGCATCTGGTCTTTTCCGCAGCCCAGCTGGGCCGTGAGGCAAGAGGTGCCTGCCTGGACTCCTCACAGCCCCGAGCACTTTCTGCTCTCGGTACAAGAAAAGCCCGGCACACAAACAGCCGTCCAGCCCAGAAGCAGGCAGGGCACAGGTGGCTCCCATGTGGGGGAGAACGGGGCAGGGGACGCTGGGCAAGGATGAGCGCTCCAGTTATGCAAGACAGACAAATTCTGGGGATCTGACGCACAGCACAGCAACCCCAGGGACAGCACCCAACTGTCTACGTGCTGTACGCACCTCTGAGAGCTGATCCAAAGCGTTCTCAGCACACACCAGACAACCACGTCAGGCACCGGCCACACTGATTACCTGACTGTGGTGATTATTTCACAGAATACGCATACCGAACATCAGGTTGTACACCTTTACCAGACACGGTAGGGGCCGGCGCTGTGGCGCAGTGAGTTAAAGCCCTGGCCTGCAGCTGTAGCATCCCATGGGACAGTGGTTCAAGTCCCAGCTGCTACACTTCTGGTCCAGCTCTCTGCTATGGTCTGGGAAAGCAGTGGAAGATGGCCCAAGTCCTTGGGCCCCTGCACCCGCGTGGGAGACCCAGAAGAAGCTCCTGGGTGCTGGCTTCAGCCTGGCCTAGCCCTGGCTGTTGTGGCCATGTGGGGAGTGAACCAGTGGATGGAAGACCTCTCTCTCTCTCTCCCTCTCTCTTCTATAATTCTTTCAAATAAAGAAATAAATAAATCTTTTGAAAAAATAGACACAGTAAAAAGCCACAATTTTTGATTGCCCAAACCCCCTCTTTAATCTAATAGCCCTGTGCCTGGCTGGACTGGCTAAGGCTGCTGGGAAGGACTCTGCATTAAAGGAGAAAACCCACACAGTGGACACTTCCTGTCCACGGCCGTGTGCTAGGCGCCGCATGCCTGCCCTCACACCGCCCCTCAGGCCCCTCGACTCCGCAGCCTCCATTATCCACTTGGCAGGCACACAGACTGCAGCGGGGAGCGTGTGGCACACAGAGGCAGGCCCCGGCCGGATCCGAGTCCAGGGCCTGCACGGCTGAGCAGCTCTCCCCTCTGAGTTTTCAGAAACCACACTTGTTTCACATCCAGCAAAACAGAAGCTGACAACAAGGGAAACCATGTAGGGAGAAATGAGTCAACCCACACTTGTCAGCCCGCAGCCCAGACGACGGGAGTCAGGGGCATCCCTGGGGCAACAGCACCACCTAGTGTCCACTGCCAAGAGCACGTGCAGCAGCTCTTGTCCAACTCTGCCTCTGCCACCATCTCCACCTCCCTCTGGCCACCGGATGTATTTCTCTCCAACTGCCCTGGGGACCCAGATACAGACATCTGGTCCCTTGTCTTCTCTGCCCTGCTTCTCACTGGCAGGACCTGGGGCTTGGCAGCTCTTGTCGGAAAAGCAAAGCACGGAGCATTAGACTGTCAGCTTGGGCACTGTTGACAGGGTGGGCCTCTGCTGTGGGGGCCTGTCCTGTGCACCACGGGACAGCAAACAGGACCCTGGTCCTGACCTTCTACACACCAGCAGCTCCCTCTCCACCTGGATCCTGACAACCAAGAATATCTCCAGACAATGCCCAATGTCCAATGTCCCAGGGCTCAGCACCCCAATTGAGGACCACTGAGCTAATGAGCCAGGGCCAAAACCCTGCCTCTGTGTGGCTTCTTGGCCAGGGCCTCAAGTTCTTCTCAGTGTGGACGCCAGCAGCACCAGCCTCTGCCTCTCAGATGAAGAAACGGGGTTGGTGAGTACAGGCACTAAGCTCAGAGCTCACTTCCGAGTCTGGCAGTGGGGCTGGAGCCAGAGGGCTGGGGGCAGAAGGCCGCACTGCTGCCTGCTCCTGTGTGGGGCTCTTCCTCACGCTGCGTCTTCCGATGTCAACTCCACCGGCTGACTATTCAGCACCTGCAGCTACCAAGAAGTCACGGAAGAGACGCCACCACTACAGAATCGTACAGCAGAGGGGAACTCTCACGCCCTGTCACACGGGGATACACACGGTGTCAGGGACTGGACTGGGTCCCACATAAACTGCAAATGCTGAAGTCCTGAACCCCACTGCGACCCTCTCTAGAGCCAGGGCTCTCAGGGGGTCATTATGGTTAAAGGAGCTCAGGAGGGTGGGACCCTAACCTGCCAGGCCCGGTGTCCCTGCGGGAAGAGGAGGAGACACCAGAGATTGATCTCTTTCCATCACACACACACAGAAGAAAGACTACACACAGGGAGAAGGTGGCTGCTAGGGCTGAGTGTGTTTCCCAGAGCTCACGTGCGGAGACCCTAACGGCTCCGAGGGCCGTGCTGGGGGTGTGCACGTCACGGGCAGGGCCCTCATGATGGGCTGATGCCTTCTTCCCGTGACTTCTCACTCTGCCAAGACTGTCTCGGTCGCCGGGAAGGCAGGCTGCTATACAGCACGGCCGCCACTCGCCTCCCCGCCTTGTGCATATGCCCGCTTGCCCTTCCACTTTCCACCAGGAGTGCAAACGGCACGAGGAGCTCACCAGTGCGATGCCCAACCTGGACTTCCCAGCCGCCAGCGCCGTGAGCCAAAATCAACCTCTTTCCTTTATTCGTGGCCTAGTCTTGGGACTTTGTTACAGCAACAGGAAATGAACTGAAACGCCGGCCATCTGCAAGCCAGGAAGAACGCCCACACCAGAAACCACGCCCGTGACGGCAGCGTCATCTTAGACGTCCACCCTCCAGAACTGTAAGAAGACACACTCCACGGCTCAAGACACCGAGCCGGTGACCTGCAGCCAGGGTAGCCCAAGGCACACACAGACACACGGAAGCGCGCCCAGCTCCCCCGATGCCCAGCAGTGTGGAGGCGCGTGCCAGCTCGTGCTTACACAGTGAGGTCTCGTGACTGATATTCTCGAAGAGAATGTTCAGGGTCTGCAGCAACTGGACGCACACGTAGCGGCCCGACTTCTGCCGCAGGATGTTCAAGAAGAAAACGAACATGTTCTTCTCCAGGAAGAAGCTGCGGAGAGAGCAGGCAAGGGTCAGCGGTTCACTCCGGACATCGCTGAGAGTCGCAGCACCCGCAGCACCCCCGCCCCGCCAAGCACTGCAGCGCCGCCACATCGCACGGCCGGCCTTGGGAGCCTGGCTTCCACAGCTTCCGGCTCCCAGGCACCTCCCAGCAAGGTTAACGTGCAACCTTTCTGCTCTTTGCCCAGACCAGAGCAGTGCCGGTGCCGGGAAGCCAGGAACTGGAACTGCGACACAGTAGGAAAGGGTCTTCGCCTCCGAAGCTCACACTTGTGAACTCAACAGGCAGCACTTCCCATCCGTTATTCTGGGTCCCAGGTTTTCCTCACTAAGCCTCTTTGCTCTGCTCTCTTGAGTGTTAAGGAACCCACACCTGGAATCCCTGCAAAGGCTACGATAACGCTGGTTCGAAGGGCGCTGGTTTCCAAATCGTCAGGTTTGCGGTTCCCCTATCTGGGAGAAAGGAACGGGAAGGAAACTCGAAGCTGCTGACATGGCACGGGACCCTCGTCAGGCCCCAGGTCCACTCTGCCTCTCTCCTGAGCAGGCCACTTGTCTGCATGCAGGCCCTGGGGGTACACGCTGGGAACACAACTGCCCCCTACTCCCAATGCCTCTCGTAAAGGGAGGCAGTGTTCCTCCCTGTGTGCCCTGCCCTGTACGTTCCGGACAGGCCCCGGCAGCCTCTGCTCTGGCGTCCTCAGAGGAAACCCCGCAGTCACGTGCGTGTGCTGGCCCACTTGGTCTTGAGCGTCTCTCGCCCTTTGTCTGCTGGCACACAGTGCAAGGATCATAGGCCTGGCCCGTGCTCCGTGCCCTATAACTGCCTTGAATCCAGGAAAGGGGTGTTTAATGAGCAAATATCATCCCCAACTACCCCCAAAATCTCTTCCAACTGTGGCCCCGGCAGCCTGGCTGCCTCTGACCCTTTCTGTCTGCCTTCGCCGCAGGGTGCACGCAGAGGGACTCCGAGAATCGCCGTCCGGCTCGCTACCGCGCAGCAGCCAACTGCGGGACGGCGCCCGAGCTGCTGCGCAATGTGAAGCCTGCGCTCTGAAACCCCTTAGGGGAGGAGGCAGCTCCTGAGCAAAGCGGCTGATTCCAGGGGAGGGCAGGGAAAAACCCAAGACGAGCCAACGCAGCTCACAGCACCAGGAAATAAGGAGCGGGAGGTCTGGATGGAGTTCCTGTGCCCGGCTTCAGGCTCGCCCAGGCCTGGCCACTGCGGCCATTTGAGGAGTGAACCAGAGGGTGGGAGATAGCTCGCTCTGGCTCTGGCTCTGGCTCTCTAACTCTTTGGCTCTCTGTCACTCTGCTTTAAAAATATATATAAATAGAGCCGGCGCCGTGGCTCAATAGGCTAATCCTCCACCTTGCGGCGCCGGCACACCGGGTTCTAGTCCCGGTCGGGGCGCCGGATTCTGTCCCGGTTGCCCCTCTTCCAGGCCAGCTCTCTGCTGTGGCCCGGGAGTGCAGTGGAGGATGGCCCAGGTGCTTGGGCCCTGCACCCCATGGGAGACCAGGAAAAGCACCTGGCTCCTGGCTCCTGCCATCGGATCAGCGCGGTGCGCCGGCTGCAGCGGCGGCCATTAGAGGGTGAACCAACGGCAAAGGAAGACCTTTCTCTCTCTGTCTCTCTCTCTCACTGTCCACTCTGCCTGTCAAAAAAAAAAAAAATATATATATATAAATAAAAAAATAAACAATACTTAAAATGTATAGGCAAAATGGAGAAAAGAGTCACTTTATAGTAGAAAAATGTGGCAGATGCCAGCTTTACAAGGTGATGAAGGTTACCATCCCCGGAGAGGCAGTGTGGACATCATGCACGCCCTGTGACAATGGGATGAGAAGGGCACTTCCTGTCTCCAACCCCATCATAAGAAAATGACCCGACAGACACAAACCCAAACTGGGGGACAAGCCACAGGATGCCTGGATAGCATTTTTAGGGGAAGACTAAGAAACCACCACAGACAGCAAGAGACAGGGGAAGTGTGGTCACTAACTACACTGCGGGAGTCTGGATGGGGTCCCGGAGCGGAAAGAGGGTATTAATGAGAAACTGGCCAGATCCAAATCGAGTCCAGAGTTTACTTCAAAGTGCCGTGCCAAGGTCCGTTTCTGAGTTTTGACAAATGCATCGTGGTGGTGTGTTAAAAGTGGGCTCAGGCATGAGGCCTGGCAGTGACAATGCAGAGGACCTGGGTTCAGACCCCACCCACCTACATCTCCAGACTCTAGCTTCCTGCTAATGCACACCCTGGGAGTCAGCATGACGGCTCAAGGGACTGGGTTCCTGCCACTCACTTGGGAGACCTGAACTGAGTTCCTGGCTCCCGGTGTCAGCTCAGCCCTAACTGTACTGGGCATCTGAGGGACTGAACCAGCAGGTGGGAGCTCACCTGTCAGATGCTGTCTCTGTCTCTCCCTTTCTCCAAAACACTGATATTGATGATGAGGAAAACTGGGTACATGGGAACCTCCTGAACTACCTCTGTAACTTTTCTGTGAATCTAAAATTATTCCAAAATTGCAAAATTTATTTAAAATAAAACTTTCGGGGGGGATTCTGTTGGACAGTCATTTAAGGCTCACTGGGATTCTAACTGCTGTTTTTCTACAAAGACATATGACCTATAAAAGTCTATTTCCATAAAAGGGACACAACTTTTTGTTTGTTTTTATTATTTGGGAAACAGAGAGAGAAAAATAAACAGAGACAGAGGTCCCATCCGCTGGTTCATTTCCCAAATGCCTGCAGTGGCCAGAGTTGGGCTAGGCCAAAACTGGGAGCCAGGAATTCAACCCAGGTCTCCCCTGTGGCTGGTGGGAAGTCACACGCCGGCGCTATCACATGCTGTTTCGCAGGGTGCACACGACTGGGAAGTGAGAATCAAGAGCTGGAGCCAGGGACTGAAACTGGGTACTCCAACCCGGGGCACGGGCATCTGAACTGATGTTTCCACTGCTAGGCCAAACACTTACCCCACCTTTGCCTCCGAGCCTCCTGGGAGGCATGCCTGCTTTTGCCAGGTGCTGTGAGATATTTGGCACCCACTCGGTGCCAGGCGCTAGCTGGGAGACTCTCCTGGGAAGGTGAGGAAACAGGCTCGGGAAGATAAAGAGCCCGGCCCAAGCCTGCAAGTGTAAGGACAAGGATAAACTGGCTCACGGGCTCCGGGTGGAGACACTGCTGCATCACTACCAGCTGTGTGACCTTGAGCAGAACCAGGGACATCAATGGGGCCCCCACTGGGGCAGATGGGAGGCCCAGCTGGGTCAGCTCAGCACTGTGCCCGGCCCCCAGGAAGCCCAGTGACTGTGGGCCGGGGAGTCCCCCAGGGCGAGTCCCTCTGTTCACCCAGACTCCAACCACTCGGGATATTTTCCCCTTCAAAGGGGGAGATGGTCAGACACTACTTGGAAAATTACCCCTGACATGTCCAGGCTTTCTAGAGACACTCATTTCCATAACTCCTCCAATTCAAGGACATTTCATACAGACAGATCGTTTGGGCAAGACCAAATTAGCGTCAAGCTCTGACGTCATCAGCAATGACTCACAGTACACACTCGGGAAAACATTCAAAAGAAGACAAGGAACCAAAAACAAAACGCACGAGAAACTTACTCAAATACAGAGCTGTCATTCTGGTCTCCCCAGATCAGGATCTCGGTGATCGAACGGATGGTCTCCACCAGCAGGTTCCGGTTCTGTTCTGTGACTGTGGTGTTTTTGGTCAAAACGTGGTACAGATACCTGAGAGAAAGGCCAGGAGAGAAAACAGAAGAAACTGATGAGACATAACTCGCCACCAAGAAAAACGGCAGGTGAAGCTTTGAAGCCACACACACCAGGGACACACCAACCCAAACAAGCAGGGGGACTGTCAAGCCCTCCAGCCAGCCAGCCTCAGACCTCGACGTGCCCAGGCTCACCTGGAGGCCTGGATAACGCGGGGGCTGCTGCAGCCCGCCAGAAGACTGCTAAGGGCTCAGCAGAACGGAGCGAAGAGCAGGCACTGGCCTGGTTCACACATTCCCGGCGATTCCGGTGCTCAGGGCCAAATGCCTAACCCAGGCCCACTGCCAGGTTGATGCTGGGATTGACAAAGTGGCCATGGCTTAGAGAAGGTGGGTTCCACAGCCAACGGCTGGGACAAAAATCCTGCGCCAAAAAGATTACACCGGGGTGCTGTGATCCCAGCCAAGTGCAGCACACCATCAGAATTTAGGGCCCAAGCTAAGCACTTTGCAGTCCAGAGACAGCAAGTTCATTTACTGAGCACAGACTGTGAAATTCAGGATGAAATGGCTGGAGAGCCTACAGCACTGGAGTTCATCCATCCTGACAGGCCAGGAAGCCAGCCACTGGGGCAGACAGACACAGCCCAGTCCTCGGGGTCCCTCTGCTGGTAGTGCAGAAAACCAAAAATCCACAGAGGTCAGAGCTAAGCCATGCAGGGACCAGCAATCCAGCCACTTGTCCTCCCTTTTCAAAGGTTCATTTTATTTATTTGAAAAGCAGGGTGGCAGAGAGAGAGAGAGTCAGAGAGAAAGAGATCTTTCATCTATTGGTTCACTCTCAAATGGCTGCAATGGCTGAGGACTGGAAGTGGAGCAGCTGAGACTGAAACCAGTGTTCCCATCCAGGATGCCAGCCTGCAAGTGTGGCTTTACCTGCCGCACCACATCAGCCTCCTGGCACTGCTTTATGACTCCTCTGAGGGCCTGCATCTGACGAAGAAGCCTCAGGGTTGCGAATCAGGAACAGACACCAAGGGGAGAGACTCCGGAAAAGCGGCCTCCTGCTTTCTTTTACAGGAATGCTCAGTTTGGGGGTGGGGAGCGAGGGGGTGGTAAGAGCTGGACAGGGAGATTAGACCTAAAGTCTCTGAACCGGGGGAAGACAGAAAGAGGCAGAACCTCGCAGACGGAACACTACAAATAATCTGCGACTTTAAGGTAGTAGATTTTTAAGGTCTTTAAGGTCTGGGGATTATTTAGTAGTTTTCTGTGATGGTTTTTTTAAAAATATTTATTTTATTTATTTGAAAGACAGAGTTACAGAGAGAGAGAGAGAGAGAGAGAGGTCTTCCATCCACTGGTTCACTCCCCAAATGGCTGCAATAGCCGGAGCTGGCCCTGCTGATGGCCATGTTTTAAAGACACAGTACTTGCATAATCAAGCATTTAATGAGTTTAATTAATTAGAAGTTGTAAGAAATTTTTAACTTGCACCAACTAGTATAGCCCTCCCAAATAACAAATTGCTCAGTGCGCCAATCTACTGCCAGAGTGGCATGTGGGGGACCAGGTCAGGTACCCTCTGTGGTAAGGTTCACACAGAACATGAACTACCCTGGGGTGGGTCACAGGGGACCCCTCACAGCTGTTCCCATTGTTTCTCAACTACATCTTCCCCGAGAGGCTCCAAGAGCAGTTTTCCAAGCAGCAATCCGCAGGCCTCCTGCATCAGAATCACCTGTCTCTGTCACCGCCTATCCCAGCGCCACTGCACCTGTCTCTGTCACCGCCTATCCCAGCGCCACGGACTCCACGCTCCCTGTGCCGTCCGCAGGTGCTCTGCCAGGGACAAGGCACTGCCAGCAGTGTGGGGAAGGGAAAGGTTCTCCCTGACTCTGGAGTTCTCTTCTCTTTTCATCAGCATCACACACGACACTGCTGGCCACTGGGAGGCAGCAGCCGGGGTGAGCAGGCCTGCTCTGAAGACCCTAGATAGACAAGGATGGGATAGTTTAAACTCCTCAGGACCAGGGTGGAATCCAGCTGACTGGGCCTTCTGCCTCCAGGCCCTGGACAGGTCCCGGATCACGGGCACCTTTGTACACACACATCTGCTCCTGCAGACTGTGTTCTTGGACAAGGCACGCCACTGCTCAGAGTCCTCAAAATGGCGCTAACTGTGCCATTCTGCAGACTCAGTGGGAATGCCTAGGAAGAGCCAGACACCGCGCCTGGCACGCAGCGAGCACTCCACAGAGCATGGTTACACTGTGATCACTCTGACAGGGGCCACATTAACATCCTTGCCAAATCATGCAAAGAACATTCTAGGAACTGGGGCCAGTGAGTGGGCATGGTGAGTTATGAATATTCTAGGAACTGGATCTGGTCAAGGAAAGAGGACCTCAGAGAGAAGTGGTGATAGGAAGGTCCAGACAAACCAGAGCAGGAAGTGGACAGTCTGCGTCATTTCCTGAGAGGCGGCAGAGCACGCTGGGGCCATCATGCCTGGGCCTAAGCACTTACTACTGGTGGCTCTTGAGCAAGTTACTCCATCTCTGTGCACCTCAATTATCTCACCTATAAAATGGGAGCAGCAACAGTACCTAAATACTTTAGTATCTATCTATTAGGGTGTCGGGAGGAATAAGTAAGAGACAGCTAACCAAACCAAGTATTAATATCATTGCTTCCATTACATAGCTGGGGCAGCAGGGGAGGTAGGGGGGCCCTGACCGACAGGGAAAAGGCAGGATGGTAAATCCTCAAGAGTCCAGGAGCTCTCATGGGCCTGGCTCTGTGGGAAGACTGCCCATGACAGTCAGACTCATGGCACCGTGGGGACGTGCCCACTACTGCCACTGCACAGACCAAGACAGCCCTGAGGCCTGGGGATGTTCAGCAGCAGCCCAGGGCCATGGGCATGGTCTGCCGGTTCCACTGGTTCCATGCCTCCCCAATACTTCGTGCGCCCTGGCTCTCTCGGGAACCATTCTGCTGGGTGGAGAGTGACATGGCATCTGGGTTTCATGAAGTGAGTGCCTTTTCATATGCATTTATGGGCCACTTGAGTACCTTCTTTTGTGGAGCTGGTATTGGTGTAGCAGGTAAAGCCACTATCTGCAACACCAGAATCCCATATGGGTGCTAGTTCGAGGTCCAGCTGCTCCATTTCAGATCCAGCTCCCTGCTAACGACCTTGGAAAAGCAGCTGAAGATGACCCAAATGCTTGGGCCCCTGGTACCCTTGTGGGAGAACCGGATGAAGCTTCAGGCTCCTGGCTTCAGCCTGGCCCAGCCCTGGCTGTTGCAGCCATCTGGGGAGGGAACCAGCAGGTAGAAGATCGATTGCTCACTTGTGCGCGCTCTCTCTGTCTCTTCCTAACTCTTTCAAATAAATAAATCTTGTTTAAAAAATCATCTTTCCTGAGCTGCCTGTAGAAGTCCTTTGCCCATATTTATTAGCCCAGGTGTCTTTTTCTTAGTTATTTGGTCCTTTTTTTAAAAAAAGATTCATTTATTTATTTGAAAGTAAGAGCTACAGAGATAGAGACAGAGATCTTCCATCCACTGATTGGCTCCCCAGATTGTCACAATAGCCAGGGTTGGGCCAGGCTGAAGCCAGGAGTCAGGAGCTTGCTATGGTTCTCCCACAGGGGTTGCAGGGGCCCAAGCACTTGGGCCATCTTCTGCTGCTTCTCAGGCCATTACCCAGGAACTGGATTGGAAGTGGAGCATCTGAGACACAAACCGGAACCGTATCGGATGCTAGCACTGCAGGCGGTGGCTGTACCCTCTATACCCCAACACCAGCCCTGGTCATGTTCTTATACACTCTGAACAAAAGTTCTTCACTGCTTATACATACTACGAACCTCTTCTCTGACTGCAGCTTGCCATTTTGCTCTAATTATAGTGGTCATTTGATGAACATAGGTTAATTTTAATGAAAACCAGTTTATCAATATTTCCCACGGATAGTGTTTTTTGTAGGAAGCTTAAGAAATCCTTTCCTACGCAAGGCCATGAAGGAATGTCATTTTCTTCCAGCGAAGTTCTGGTTTTAGCCTTCATGTTTCGACCCAGACTACATCTGGAACTGACTTTTGTGTATAGTATGAGGTATGGGCCAAATTAACATTTTCTCTGTGGAGATCTGGTTGACCCAGCACCATTTACAGAAAAGGCCCTCATTTCCGTGTCACCTGCGCCACTCATCAGGGGACTCCACGAGTGAGCTTCTTTCTGGATGCTCCAGTTTCATTGGTTTATTTTTCTATCCTTGTGCCAACACCAGGCTGGCTGATTAGAGCAGCTGTATCATAACTCTGGCTGTGGGGTACTAGAAGCCCTCTACCTTCTCTATCTTTGCAACATTGTATTAGCTATTCTTGTTCTTCTACATTTCCATACACATTTAAAAATCACATTCTCAATTTCCACAAACACACTACTAAGATTTCTGAGATTGCCCTAAAGTTATAGCTAAATTTGGAGAGAACTGAATACTTACAACAGTGTAGTAATATGATATTTACAGCATTTCCTCCACCGTTTGCTGGGCAAGGTCCTGCACATCTTTTGTTGAGATCTACTCCTAGGTCACTGTTTCCTGATGCACCTGTGAAAGCCGTTGTTTTGTTTGAACACCCATTGTCTCCTGCCTGCTGCTGGAACAGAGAAACGCCCACGGGGCTCCCGCTCTGAGCTCCATGATGCTTCGCCTGCACTGCTCACCTCTCTGTCCCCAAACTGCCCTAGTCCTGGTCCAGGGAATGCCTTAGGGAAAAGTCTTCCGTATGTCTGGAGCAGCTGGGGGCAGTGAGGGGCAGTGGTAATGCTGCATCTAATTCCAGAGTTCTGTAGGATCAAACAATTCAATTGTCCTAGAGATACATAATTTTAAGACTTTCTGACTACAAATGCAGCACTACACTTAGAAAGGCTGAAAGCTTCAACCACAGCAGAAGAGAAGAAACGGTGGATCGTGCCACTGCCTGGAGCAGCCGGCAGCCGGCAGCAGTGCAGCTGCCGTCTAGGTCTCTGGGTCTTTTTCTCCGAGGTGGGTATTTACCTAGTTGGGCTCACGTTGCATACCCATTGGCATGACCCATCTTTCTTCCTACCTCAGCTAAAATAAAACCACTTTTGTTACTGACCACTGTGTGCAAGTATCTGTAGTGGCTACCAAGTACTGCACTGGAAGGAGGGGCACATACGTCACATTCCTGAGGGCTTAGGAGTCCTAACTGGTGGAGGAACCAACAATGCCGCAGTGACCATCATTGCCAGCAAAGGGGCGGCCCTATCTCAGATCAGTTTCCGAGACAGTATGATTACCTTGGACGTCCACAGCAAGTCAGGATCATCCTCCTACAATGCTAAGGACTGTCACAATGACATTTCCTCCCTCAGTCTCTGTGTGGGTTTAATCTGCATCGTGGTAGGAACAGCTGAAGCTTACTAGTGCCAGGCTCTGTTCTGAGCTGCAGTTCCATTCACTCAGCTACCCCTGCAAGAACCCTGTGGTGCTGATGCCCGGTGCACGGGGGAGCTGAGGCTCTGGGAGCCAACACAGCCCGGACAAAGCCAGGAGGGGGACCTGGCAGTCGGGCTCCAGACGCCATGCTTAGAATCGTCCCATAGAGACAATGCAAATAACAAACAGCACTGCGCTAGCTAAGCATGTACGTGTGCGTGTCTGGCATACAAGAAAACCAAGAGATAAACAGCAGTCTGAAAAGGCCACAGCGGGCCTTACGGAAAGTCCTTCCAGCCGACTCATACTCCATTTCCTCGGAAAAGAGCCAGTATCCTCATGTCCACAACAGCAGCTCTGCCGATGTGGGGTCCACTCGCAGGCCCTCGCACAGGAATAAGCTCTACACCAACAGAGAAGCTGGAGAGGTTGAAATGCCTGGAGACCGAAGAGTTGCAACCTCCTGCCAACATGCAACCCACACTCTACAGGTTCATCGCCAAGGACTACGGACAAACCCTGCTTTCTCCAGAGACCCACTGCCTTGACAGGTGAAACCGCTGCATTAAAGAAGTCCCACGCCTCACAGAAATCAGTCACTTTGTCCATCTCAGAAACAGAAGCGCCAGGTCCCAGTCTGTCCTCAGTGACTGCACTTTCTGAGGACAGCGGCAAGTTCTGTGACCTGTACCATATTATGCCTCTTATGCTCAAATGGGAGCAGTGGAAATGCTAAGTCTACGGGCCTACAAACCCACCCTCAGTGCACACACAGTAACAGCAGCCCAGGTGTCGGAGAGATGGGGGACATGGAGCCTATGTCTGCTTGGCCTGCTCGGCACCAGCACAGAGACCCTCCACACACTCCCTAGCACAGCCCACTCTGTGCCTTGAAAACCACCATCCAGCAGGCCCCGGAGCAGCCACGCGGGCGGAGTCAGCCTTGGGAACCAGGGGAAGGTGTTCACAGGCTCCTCTCGGTGAATCACTCAGCAGAGATGTCAAACCCGGCTGGCGGGTGAGGCTGGGCCTGGGATACTTGGTGAGGGTGGGGGCAGGACTTACCTCCCTAGAGAAGTCACTGCACCGCCACAGGCACTGCAGGTGGTTGCTAAAAAGCTGGCCAGAACGGGCCTCTTCCACTCGGCCTCTGTCAACTCTTTGTTGCCGCTTACTACGTTCCTGTCCCGTGCTGGCAGCCAACAGTACCCAGCAGAACAAGCCACACAGGTCCCTACCTCCCTGAAGTTTATGTGCACATTTGGAGAGACAGAGAGATTCTAACACGGTGAGACCACCGGAGCTGGCAAGGAGACGTGCCTGAGGAAGCCTGGGCCCTTTCCAGGCGGCCAAGTCAAGGCCAGGATGAAGGTCCAAGCAGCGGGACCCAACAGGGACCCAGTCCTGGCGGATGCAGACAGTAAGTGAAGGGTTGACAGAGCGGGCCAGGGAGAACAAGCCCAAGGAAGTGAGCTGACAGCAAAGCTCTCGTGAGGAACTTTTATGTAAGAAAGGGCTACGCACGTGGATGGGCGGAAAGGAGAGAGAAAGGGAGCTCAAGCAGACAGAGCAAAGGGGCAGACACGTGAGCAGGCAAGGTGTGTGTCCGTGAGCGACAGAGAAGCGTGGCCACCGCAGGCTGCCGAGGTGACTCAAGCGTGGACACTGGCCTCCAGTCTGGCCCCCTCCAGGCCACTGTCCCAACTTCAGCCAGACCACAGCACTCCTCTGCTCAAAAAACACAAAGCCTTCCATGGCTCCCCACTGCCCACAGCCTAACTTCCAGATTCCTTACCATGTCTACAAAGCCCAGGGGATCTGGCCTCTAGGGACCTCCTGTGCCCCTCACTCCTCTGCCCTTGGGTCCTAAACATCCCCTTGCCCCAGCCCTGGGCCTCACCAGCTCTCCCTGACGGAAAGACCCAGCTCTGCCGATGTGCACAGTTCCCCACGCGGGGCCTTCTCAAACCCCTCTGAAACACGCTCCCACCTCCTGCCTGCTGACAACCGCTCAGCACCCAGGTCTGCAGTATGTGCCCACCAAGGATGTTGCTGAGCCCCTGCGCTCCCAAACAGCATAGGCGGGAACAGAGCCGGGGTGCTCTGATGGGCCAGGAGAACTTAGACTTGACACAGTCTGCCCTACTATGAGAAATAAACGTACCATAAGAAAATCAGTCCGGCAACCCTCACCCCAGACTCTGAAACTCTGGGTGCTATCTTAGCCAAAAGTTGAATATGCCAAGCATAGGCGAGCACCTGCCTGCTAGGCAGACATTCCTCCCCTTCTGTGGGTAACAACCCTGCTCCCTCCAACAGGAAGCACCCCTCCCCCTCACTGTCCACCAGCTTGGGTGCAGCTCCAGGTAGGGCATGTGAGGAAGGCTTGGCCACTTAGCACACCTCACACCCCTGGGGATGGCACATAACCTAGGGTGGTCACAACACGAAGAAAAGCGACTGCCTGTTTCCCAGGGATTGCCCAACTGATGTGCTGTGAACTGGAGCCTGACAAGGATACCAACGTGGAAGGAAGCAGAGCTGAGAAGGGGAAGGAGACAGATTCCATACAGCTTCGTCTAACCACTGCAGTTCACCATGGCTGTGTCTGGACAGGCCATTCAACCGAGCCCACTTGGGGGTAAGGCAATTCCAGTGGGTTGCTGTCACCTGCAGCCTAGAGTCTTGAGCCACTCACAAAGGTGACCAAAACTAAGGCCAAATACAACATAACCAGTTCCACCCGCCACGGACTGGCAATCCCTGGTAGAGATGCCGTTTCAGTAGCTGTCAAGTGACGCCATCAGTAGGGGCCCTGCTGGCAGTGGGCGTGTACCAGTGGCACAGCCTTGCCACCACCAGTCTGGGCAAAGCACCACTCGTGATGTGGAGCAAACAGCTTCCTGACTATTTCAATCGCCTCGATTGAAATCACAAACCCGGCTCAGCAGACAAAGCCACAGGTAGTTTCCCATGAGTTCGCCACAGCAAAACCCTGTCTCCCAGGCCCTCCGGGTTTACAAGCTGGGAATCTCATAGACAATAACTTGGTTTTAAAGGGGTCTCTAGCTCTCTGTAACTATCTTCTAAATCCTTCTGTAAATCTCAAATTGTTCTAAAAAATAAGTCTTAAGAAAAGAGAAGAAAGCATCCAGATGCATTGTGTGCCAAACAGTAACAGCAAAATATCAATTCTAAACTCTCTTAAGTTTCTAAACTTCTCTCCACACAGTGCCCTAGGCCAGGGCGAGTGTTTTAGGAACTGTCACCCGTCAGTGGAAGAGTGAACCATTTGTTCTGGGGCGCCCAGGACTAAGCCACTGCTAGTGCTGAAAGGCCACGTCCTGGAAGACCTCTCAGCGCCCCCGGTCACCCCGCGTGTCACATCACACCCAAGTCCATTCCCACCCCCAGCCCTGTTCCCACAGCGAACAGCTCCCTCTCCACATGCCACAGAACTCAGGGTCCCAGCAATGGTGACCCCTCCGTGGCGACTCATGCCCATCCCTGGAGACTCACTCTGGTAGGGCCTCCACCAAAAAGTGCCTAAGAAGGGTTCCCACAGAGCCCTGCGCCAGCTGCGAAGCCAGCACCCGACACACTGGACAGTCATGGACTCTGGCTGTCCCCACCCCCATCCCCCACGGCAGCCTGCAAGCCCCCTCAGGAAAGGAGCTGTCCAGGACGGTTCCTGCTGGCGCCAAGCTCAGAGCAGCGCAGACCCAGGTGGGCCCGGCTGCCCGTGGCTCTTTTCCATGTCACGGTGGATGTCTCAAGGCCCACAGCAGCACACAAATCGCCAGGTTCTTCAGGCTGTAATACGGATTAAGCAGATCTACCCGACCCAGGGCAGCAGCTCAGGTTTCTGACAGGTCCATGACCTAAACAACGAACGTGGGCAGATCCCAGGACACCGCGAAGGAACCCGAGAACCTTTACGGCTCCCTCCTTGGCCGGCTGGCAAGGGTACCCCACAAGCAACTGGTCTCAGGCAAGCTAAAGCCTCCCCAGACTGAGCTGCCAGGAGACTGCATTCAGAAAGAAGCATAGTGACTGCAACCCTAGGGCAAGTGACTTGAGCTCCTGGAACCTTAGTTCCCACTTCCAAAAAATCGCGACAGTAACAGTTCCTGCAGTGCACAGGCTGGGGTGGGGGGGAGCTAAAGGAAAGAATGTCACAGGAAGTCCATAACAAGTACCTGACTCGGGTAAAGCAGTCAAGAAACATTCAAGGAACTTAAAAGGGCGGGAGTCGGCAGTTAGGCGAGAGCCCAGGGGCACCTGTGTGCTGACAGAGGCCCCGCCTCCCCCGGGTCCCCAGGCTCCCCTAGGACACACCCACCCACTCACTAAATTCTTCCAAGTCCTCAAGCCACTCCCTCTCCCCAGGCCCGCCAGCTGCCCTCCCTTTCAAGACCACGAACATTCATGAAATGCCTGCTCACTGCCAGAAAGACACAGCTGAGAATCCCCAGGGGCCAAACGAAAGCCCCCATGGGATCCTCTCCACAGGCCCCCTGTTCCTCCTGTTCCCCGCCACCTCCCAAATTCCTGTTGGTCCTCTCGAATCTCAGATCCCTAGGGGACCAGCCCCTCCTCCCTACTCCCCCTGTCAAGTGCCCCCCCCACTTCCTCCCTCAAGTCACTCCCCCTCAAAGGTCTTCACTTCCCTGTCACGGCCCCACACCTGCGTGTCCACCTGCACGCTCTGCTCCTAACTCATTTTTTTTTTTTTTTTTTTTTGGACAGGCAGAGTTAGACAGTGAGAGGCAGACAGAGAGAAAGGTCTTCCTTCCATTGGTTCACTCTCCGAATGGCTGCTACGGCCGGCGTGCTGCACCGATCTGAAGCCAGAAGCCAGGTGCTTCCTCCTGGTCTCTCATGCAGGTGCAGGGACCCAAGCACCTGGGCCATCCTCCACTGCACTCCCTGGCCACAGCAGAGAGCTGGACTGGAAGAGGAGCAACCGGGACTAGAACCCGGGGTGCCGGCGCCGCAGGCGGAAGATTAGCCTAGTGAGCATCCACGGAGCTCCTGCGGTGTGCTAAACGATAGGAATCCAGCTGTGAACAAATCAAGAGTGCCTGGCCTCCTGGAAGCAGCGGTTTAAGAAACTGAAAAGGCGTACACACAAACGGGCTAACAGCAGATCCCGGAGGAGCTCCGGATGAACCGACCAGAAAGGTCAGCGGGGGAGGGAACGGGCTGGGGGAGTGGTCTGAGAGGGCTCCTCAGGCCAAGGAAGCCGGCCACCACCATGGGCTACCGCTCGGTCTCTTTCCCCCATTCGCAGATGAGGTGAAGTAATTTGTCCAAAGTCACACAGTCGGGAAGCGGTGAAGTCAGGATTCGAAGGCAGGGCTGACTGCAAAGCCACTCTCCTAATCTGTTCATCTCCCTGCACGCCTGCAATCCCAGGGCCCTGTTTGCCACCTGTCTTCCCCCACACCTCTAGTTCTGCTTGCCCTCTGCTTAGGCTCCCCCAGAAAAATACCCTGTTCCTTTCATTTCTGCCCTTTACACGTTGTGAGCTGTATCTTCATTTTCTTATCCAACGAACCCTCAGGACGATCGCAGGAAGCAGGCGCTGTCACTCTACCCATTACACACCTGCGGCAACTGAGGCCTAAATTCACACACCTAGACTCGAATCCAGAGCTGCCCGGCTCCAGAATCCAAGCCTTGGACTCCTAAACCGTCCAGACTACGAAGCACCCCTCCGGGAGAGAGCCTGGTGACCACCGTCCGCCCCGCGCAAGAACCAAGTCCGCATTCGTAACCGAAACCTCACTCCCTTACTTGACAGGTCGAGCTGTGGAGACTACAAGAAACCAAGCGACTCGTCCAAGGTCACACAGCCAGGAGCGACGGGGTCAGGGTTCGAACCCGAGCGCTCTGACTCCAGAGTCCTCGCTCATAACCACCCAGCCTCCTCGGGCGCCCCTCTCGGCCTCCGCCCCCAACCTCGGCTCTCACACAGCCCTGCGTCCCCCGCACGGGGCTCTGCGCCCCTATCCCCAAGCCTCATCCGCGGCCTCCCCCTCCGCCCCCTACACACTTACTTGAGGTGGTCCAAGGAATGGATGTTGCGGGAGGACTTGCCATGGCCCCCGCCCACCCAGCTCCGCGAGCGGCCAAACATGTCGGCGGCCCCGGCCCGTCGCTCTCCTCACGGTCTCATGCCCCAGCAGCCGAGCGGCCTGGCGCCCGCGGCGGCAGCTCAAGCGGAGGAGACAGCGGCGGAGGTGGTAAAGGGACCGCCAACCACCTCCCTCCCCGGCCCGCAGCCCCGCACTGACATTCAGCCGGAACCGGCCGTTCGACCGCCGCGCTTTACGGCCGCCAGTACGAGGAACTCTGGGAAATGCAGTCCACTCGCAAAGCCCCCGGCGACAAGACTCTACGAACGGACTACAAGTGCCGGCGTGCACCACGCGGCCTCCGAGAAGAGGCGGGGCGAGAGGCGAGGAGGCGGGGCGAGAGGAGGAGAGGCGGCCAAGTAGTCCGAGTGGGCGGGAATGGAATCCTGTGGGCGGAGTCCCAAGGGAATTGTTGAAGATCAATCATCTTCGCGGTGTAAACAATTATTAGCTTTATGACAAAAGTAGGAATAGCTAATGCATGGCGTATAGTGCGTTGCCACTGTCCTTAGCACTTTACATATATTAGGATGTTTAATTCCCACGACAACCCTATGAGATGGATATTATTATTATCCCCATTTTATCATCCAGAAAACTGAGTCAGAGATGACCTGACTTGCCCGAGGTCACGCAGTTAGTAAGTGGCAGAACCAGGGTACAACCCAGGTATCCTTATTTTCATCTCCCCAGTAAACCAAAACTGTACCCGATCTGGAAATGGCCCCTCTTGTCCTTGTCTTCCTCTACTTCAACGAAAAATATATAGAAAGGCCTGCAAGCAATGATGTGGCAACTCTGAACACCCTGTACTTTCAAAAGAGCTCTCTGGTCTTCACCCAAAATCCAAGCCATTTCCCAAACAAGAAAGGAGACACCCAGCTTTCTATGGGAGCCAAGAAGATGTATTCCATTTCTGCCCGGGAAGCAACACACACACACTATCCTCTTCCTCATTCACTTCGCCATCTCACGGTTAAGCTGCCTGTGTCCCACGACCTGTGTCAGGCTAGGAGCCAACATTCTCCCCGCAGGCTGGCACACAGCAGGTGTTCGGCAAACGCTGGCAGAGCGAATGGACCAGGGTTTATTTCGCCTTTGGCAGCTGGAGAAATGGAGACCAGTGCTGGGTTAATGGTTCGCCTTATAATTCAGGCGACAGAAAGCCAAGGAGGGGGAAAAAGGAAAAAGGCCAGAGCTGGCCTCGGAAGACACACCCAGCCTGGTAGGTTGGAGTCCCTTCACTTCCCTGGGCCTCAATCCCTCAGCTGTAACGCACTCCACTGCTTTTTTCTGCTCCGGGCGAGCGATGCGCGTGAGGCACCCAGCTCAGTGTGGTCTCAGACTGAAAGGCTTCTGCAGCCACCTTGGGGGTGCTTTCGGCGCGGCAGACTCCCAAAGGACCTGCAAGAGCTGCCCGCGAACATGCGAATCGGTGGAAGACAGGCTCGCTTTTGTCCGTTCTTCTTGGTTGTTTGAATGTCTACCCACTTGCCTATGGTTGCCGCTTTGTAAGAGTCTAGTGTGTATGTATGTATGTATGTATGATACACAGGCAGACACAGAGAGCTCCCATGCCCTCTGGTTCACTCCCGAATGTGGGCAGCCAGAAGCTGGGAACTCAATCCGGGTCTTCCACACGGGTGGCAGGGACCCGGTCACCTGGCCGACATGCTCTTGCCTTCCAGGTCTGCACTGGCTGAAGCAGGGAGGCAGAGCTGGAGCCAGGAATCCAACCCAGGCATTTTGATGTGGGCCCCGGGCAGCTTAACTGCTAGGGCAAACAAGACAGCTGCCCACGAGCACACACACGCACGCACACACACATGCATGCATATGCACACACACAATACATGCACACATGCATACAAAATACATACATGTACACACATGCATAAGTACACTCACGCACACATATGCACATACACAATACACACATCACACACATGCACACATTCGCACTTACACACGCGCACACGCATGCACACACAATACATACGCACATCACACACATGCATGCATACGTACATTCGCACACGTATGCACATACACTATGCACACACATGCATGCATACATACAATCGCACATACACACATGGACATACACAATACACATGCCCACACATGCATGCATACATACATTCGCACACACACACACACACTATCCCCGGCTGAAGTTCCGAGCCGCCTGCGGTTCTGCCCGCCCAGGCGCCCCGGAGCCTCTGGGGCAGGTGCCCAGCGGGGGCCCTCCCGCAGCCGGAGTCCGGAGCGGCCCGCGCCGGGCGCACAGTGGGGCTGCGGAGAGGTCGGCGCCCGCCGCCAGTCCGGCAGGCTCCCTCGGCTCTGCAGTCCGGCGTCGACGAGCAGGGGCGAACTTCGCTCACCCTCTGCCCCTCACCCTGCTCCCTGGAGCCGCGGGGCGAACCTCAGTCGAGATCCCGGCGCAAAGCCGGACCGGAGCCGCAACTCCGGGGCGGGCGCTCCTCCGCGGGGCGGGGTGCAGCAGTGCCCGCCTCCCGGCGGCCTGGGCCAATCAGCGTAGGCTGCGGCCGACCAATGAGAGCGCGCAGGGTGCGCGGGGCCAATGAGCGCCGGGCCGCTCGGGGGGCGGTGCTCGGAGCGCCACCCTGAGGGGACGCGGCGGCCGCAGCCATGGGCGCTAGGCCTGCGGGGGCGCGCAGGGGGCGCGAGGAGCGGCCGAGCCAGGCGGGAGACGCCGCGGCCGGGACTGGCCGTCGACCCTGAGCCGCCGGGGGATCCCCGCCCGCGCTGCGAGGAGGGCCTGTGGGCGCTAGCGGGGCGCCTCGGGGGAGCCGGGCCGGTCGGCAGGGGCGCGTGGGCACATCGGGGGCCGCGGTGACCACCCCACCCCCTGCCCGGCACGGTAGGGGGTCAGGGCGCGTCCGCAGCGGCCGCCGCACCTCCGCGGCTGGGGAATCTGGGGCCCAGGGCCGCCCCCGGATGGCTGAGCTGCCCCCGCGCCGGCCGCCCGGTCGCCGCAGCGGCTGAGCTCGCCGCCCCCTGCATGCCCGGCGCCCGGATCGCAGCCCACCTGGACGCACTGGGCCCCCTGGTCCCCTACGTGCAGCCTCCGCTGCTGCCCTCTATGTTCTTCGTGGGCCTGTTTTTCGTCAACGTGCTGATCCTATACTACGCCTTCCTCATGGAGTACATCGTCCTCAACGTGGGCCTCGTCTTCCTGCCCGAGGACCTGGACCAGGCGCTCGTGGACCTCGGCGTGCTCTCCGACCCCGGCTCGGGCCTCTACGAAGCCGACTCGGAGCTCGACGTCTTCGATGGGTACTTGGAGTAGGACCTGGACTGCCATGCCCCCGGCCCGAACCCCCGGCCCGCACCAGCCGCCCGCATCAGGCCGCCGCCGCTGGTTGGAGCCGCCGCCTGGATGGGGATGGGACCTCAGGCCGAGGCCCGCCCCTGCCCCGGAGGCCTGTAAGTGCCCACCTGGGTGAACAAGGGTGGGTGGGGACGCTGGTGGGAGACGGGACACCTTCCCTACCGGCCCACCCCCAGCTTCCTCCTCTTCTCCTCCTCCTCGGGCTTGGCCCGACCCCTCTTAGACCCTTTGTTGGGCCTGGAAGCCTTCCGCCTCTGAAACGGGCAGCTGTGGAGGAGAGGGTACCCAGGGCCTAAGTGACTTAGGGAGTCCCCCCCCCCCCCCCCGGGACCTAATCCCACCACTTGTGGAAAAAGCCTTGGTACCCAGATCCACTGAAGGCAGAGCTGTCGGCTCCTCCCCCACCTGCAGCCTGTCTCGCTGGTGACCTTGGGTTTTGGGGGGTGCTCACTAGTCCTCGAGGGATAAAGACTTAGGGGTGTCAGGAGAGATAGAGAGCGAAGCACCGGGGGACCCCTTCGTACTGTGACCCTTTGAACAGCTGGGGGGGATTGTGTGCAGGGCTGTGAGAAGGAAACCTCCAGCAACGAACCCAGCACTTCCCGTTGGCCTTGGCTTTGCTGCTGTTTGGGAGTCGGGTTTCAGGTGGCCCAGCTCCCGGTTCTGCAGCTCAGATCTGCAGGGGCTGCCAGGGAACAGGCAGGCTGGGGTAGGGTGAGGGGGAGTGGTGCTGGGGCTGGCTTCGCCTGCGGTGGTTCTAAGACCTCAAGGGGTTCTTGGGTCAGCAGGAGACGGGCCCACCGGTCATTGCACTGAGCTGTGAGAACCCTGCCTCTGAGCTTCGACCTGGGAGCTTTGCATCCAGCCCGCCTTGCATGTTCCAGGGAGGAGGTGGACTCGGCCAGAGTCATCCGGCTGAGAAGAGGGGGCCCTGGGGGGAGAGCCTGGCTGTATGCAGCTGTCAGGTCCAGCGGAGGGCTGCAGGGCTGGCAGGGGACCTCGGTCGGATGGTGCTGGATGACCACTTGGGTCTAGGGCCCAAGGGGCATGGAGGGGGGATGCTGAGGTGGCGGGCAGGGCTCTTTTGGAAAATGGCCACTGACAGCACTTATCCCGGGCAGGATGCTCACTCATCCTCTGTGTTGCCTGTCTGCCCACGTGGCCACAGTCAGGTTGCCCTCGTTCCGGGGTGCCAGGGCAGACTTCCTAGACTCAGGGATGCAAACAACAGGCATCTCTCACAGCTCTTGTCAGGGCGGTCATCCCACTTACGAGGACTCCACCCTGCTGACCGAACACCTCCCTGTCACCCGGGGAAGCACGGACATTCAGTGTGTTGCAGGGGGCCGTGCAGGGCTGGGCAGGACCTGCTGGCAGTAGTGCACGGTCAGAAGGCTCCCTAAGGGTCAACAGTGGGAGTTCTCTGTAGTCAACTTCCGTTGAGCTGAGTGAGGTCTCATTAGGTGCCAGGTACCCCTCATACGGCCCCAGACTGCTGTCTGCCTCCTTCCGTCCACCCTCCAGCCTTTTATTGTGCCAGTGCTTATCTGTTCAGTCCCGGGTCTTGGGGTGGACATCACATGCGGGGCAGACTCAGCCCTGGCCCACTGGCACTTGGTGCAGACCAGCAGGGCGCAGACAAGGTCCTCAAGCAGTTAAGAGCTCGGAAGACAGGGACGAAGGACAGGAACTTCCCCCGTTGTGTTCGCTGCAGTTTCCTGGCCCTGGGAAGATGTCCAATGAGTAAGACACGAGGACAGGACGGGCTGCCTTCCCAGGGAGTCAGAGAATCTCTGTAGAGATGACACATTTGGGCTGGACCCTAAATGAGTAGAAGGAGCCAGACATGAAGATACGGAGACGAGCGACCCAGGCAGAGGGAACTGCCAGTACCGAGAACTTGGGGCTGGCCGGAAGGAGGCCGCAGTGGCTGGAGTGCAGCCCTGGGAGGAGTCCGTGAGGGCAGCAGAGGCCACACCGGGCAGGATCTGGCAGGCCAAGGAAGTGGGAAGCCAGGGCAGGTTTCAGGCAGCAGGGAACACGATCCAATTCACATCTTGCAGAGGCGACTTTGGAGGGGCGGGTAGAAGGCGGAAGGGGCAAGTGTGGACACAGGGCAGCCAACTGGGAGGCCGCCGTCCCAGCCCGTGGTGACAGAGCCTTGATCAGGCAAGGTGGATGGAGATGGGGAACGGGAGCAGCCTGAGAACACCTGGCGGAGGTAGGACCTGTGGGATCCGGTGTAAGTCTGTCCCGAGCACCGATCATGTGGCATTCCTGGTTCCAGGCCCTTTGTGTGTTCACTCATTCTTTTTGTTTTAAAAAATGTCTTTATTTATTTGGGAGGCAGAGAGAGAGAGAGACAGAGCCAGGACTCGAACCAGCGTCTATATGGGATGCTGGCTTAACCTACTGTACCACGGCGCTGGCCCCACTCATTTAGTCTTTCAACAAACATTGGCCCTGCCTGTTCTGCCAGGCCATGTGCTGGACTCGGGTGCCCCGGGCTGCATCCCCGTCCCCAAGCCAAGTGCCTGAGTCCCAGTGAACTTGGTGAAGAATGCCTTCTTCTATCTGCCACATCAACAGACACACTTCCTCCTCCAGATAAAAACATTGGCATAATGTGAACCGAAAACTGAAGCCCAAATGCTTTGACATATTTTGCAGCAAACGCTGTTTGGAGCAGAAACAGCAGCAAGTGTCTCTCAGGGAGTGACAGGACCTGGCCCTGAGAAGTGGGGAGGCCTGGGGACCCACACCCAGAGCTGTGACGGCATAGCACTCCCTCCTCCCCGTCTTCCAATCCAGCCTCCCAGGCCTTGGCCCCTTGTGCCTGCAAAGCCCAGGCCTGGGGGGAGGGGTGGGGTCACCAGCAGCTGGCAAACCCTGTGGGAAATCTCTAGGCGACCTGACCGAACTTCCTGTCCAGGCCTCTTCCCATGGGGACAGCTGTAGTCACATCTGGCTCTTCCCCCTTCGCTCTTGTGGACACACCAGCCGGTCCAGGAAAGCCTGGGCCAGCCGGGGGCCTAGGGTGGAGCTCAGGATGCGAGGGCACGCTCCCTTCGGCTCCTTCCGCCTGGCTCTCTCCTGTGTGCGCCCACTCAGATCAGCTCCTCAGCCTTTGCCAAGCGCCTCTTTGAGGATGCGGCATCAAGGTCAGGGGTGAGTACCAGGACCCTGGATGTAGATGACCTTGGTTAAAGGGCAGTTCTAGCTGGGCCCTCGGTCACACTCCTGTACACATGGGTGCTTCAGTTTCCTCTTCTGGGAGGCAGGGAGAAGGAACACTTGCCTCGTGGTGAGGACTGGATGAGATACACAAATGGCTTAGACTTTCCCGCATGGCTAAGTGACGTGAGTGTTGACCGCTGTTGTTAGCGATAGGTATAGTGGGAAGGGTGAGCACGCAGGCCCTTGGCAGAGCACAAGCGTGCACCAGCCCCCACGCTGGACTGCTGGTGCCCAGGCTGAGCAGGACTGGCTGCTTGCGTGCATGGTGGCTCCAGGTCTGCTCTCCCACCCCAGAGTCCTGGTGAGAGCTTCCCTCTGGCCTGTGGCTCCTGGGGCACCAGGTTAGGAGCTCTGAAGAGCTGGCTCTGCGGTTTTCCTTGAGTGTTAATGACTGCCCAGGAGCAGGGAGGGGGAGTGGGGAGGTGCTCCCCTGCCCAGCAGCCAGGGGCATCCCCCCGTCCCGGGTTGTGTGTGGAGGCAGCTCAGCTGGTTTGTCCCGGTCCCTGCTGAAGGCAGCTGGTGCCTGCCAGCCCTCTCTTGGCGCACAGGGGGAGGGGTGGGGGAGTGGAGCGATCCCTGGGCTGCAGATGGAGAGGCTGGGAGATGTTGCTGCAGAGTAGGTGTGGCTGGCGCAGCCTAGCCCGGATCTGGAGCTGAGGGTGACCAGACCCATCACTCCATCGTATCCGGGCTTCCCAGCTTCCACTGTCTCCTCCATCTACCTACCTCGCCCCTCCTTGCCATTCTGCAGCGTGTGCTGTCAGCAGATCTCCTGGGCTGGGCATGTCACTGCCCAGCTCAAAACCCAAACCCTCCTTGGGGACACGGGCACAGTCAGATTTGAGTCATGGGAGATCTACAGGCAGCCCATGCAGCGCAGGGCCAGGGTCACGGCAGATGCGGGGAAACAGGTGGGAGGCTGTGGCTGTCACCCACGTGAGAGTCAGGTGATGGTGGTGTAGGGAGGCAGGTACATCCCGCTTCTGGCTGACCCTCCAGCCCTGTTCCTAACCTGAGGCTCACCTAGAAGGGCCCTGGCCACAGGGTACGGACTGCTCAGCACCCCTTTGGACGGAAGACTGGACTGTGTCTGAAGCCAGCAGAGCTTGGGGGGAGGGCACGCCCTGCCCTCCAGTCTGGAACACCTCCCAGTCTGTCTGTCTTCATGACACGGACCCTTCTGAAGGGTTGGTCTGCCGTTTTGTGGAAGGTCTCTCAATCTGGGGTTGCCTGCCTGGATTCGGATGGTGCCGTGGCGAGAGCCCCCCAGCAGTGAAGGTTCCCTGTGTGTCAGGCCATGGGAAAGGTTCTGCGACATTGACTTTGACCACCTGGCTGAGGTCTCTCTGCTCGTACTTTATGGTTTCCCCTTTACAACTCACGGCTTCAGATGAAATGCACTGTTTTAGTGCTTCGTTTGTAAAAAAATCTTTTTCATATGAATTTAATCTTGTTTTTTTTTAAGAGTTCAGTTGGCATGACAGTGACTGAAGTTCTGATTCTTTAATCCGTGTATGTGTGTGTGTGTGTGTGTTTAAGATTTATTTATGTATTTGAAAGGTAGAGTGACAGAGAGTGGAAGAGACAGAGAGACAGAGAGACAGAGAGACAGAGAGAGAGAGAGATCTTCCATCTGCTGGTTTCCTCCTTGTTAGCGGCAACAGCCAGGCTGTGCCAGGCTGAATCCAGGAGCCAGGAACTCCATTCAGGTCTCCCCCGTGTGTGGCAGGGACCCAAGTAAGAAGTGGGGCCATCTCCTGCTGTGTTCCCAGGTGCCGTAGCAGGGAGAGCAGGGCAGCAACTTGAATCAGCACTCCTGTGTGGGATGCCAGCATCACAAACAGCAGGTCAGTGGCTGCACCACAACCTCAGCTCCCTTTTTTAAAAAAATGTTATTAATGTTTTGAGAGGCAGTGAGATTGATAGAGACCTGGAGAGAGATCTCATCTGCTGGTTCACTCCTCAAATGCCCACAACAGCTGAGGCTGAGTCAGGCTGAAACCAGAAGCCAGGCTCTAAACCAGGTCTCCCTTGTGGGGTGGCAGTGACTTAACTACTTGGGCCACCTCCTGCTGCCTTCTAGGGTACTAGCAGGAAACTGGAAACAGAGCTGGGGCTGGAACCCAGGCACCCTGATATGGGATGTGGGTATCCAAGCAGTGTCTAAGCCAGTAGGCCAAACGCCCACTCCTTGTCAATTTATTTTTCAAAAGAATGTTTATGGAGCCAGCATTGTGACTGGAGCACCAGTTCGAGTCCCGGCTGCTCCACTTCTGATCCAGCTCCCTGCCAATACACCTGGGAAAGCAGCAGAAGTTGACCCAAGTGCTTGGGTCCCTGCACCCACGTGGAGACCTGGATAAAGTTCCTGGCTCCTGTTTTGGCCTGGCCCAGGCCCAGCCATTGCAGCTATTTGAAGAGTGAACCAGCACAAGGTGGATCTCTTTCTTCCTCTCTTCTCTTTCCTTCCCTCTCCGTCATCCACCTTTCAAATAAATAACATAAATCTTTTAAAAAGAGTGTGTGTGTGTGTGTGTGTGTGTGTGTGTGTTACTGTGAAAAGAAAACCATCACTTGGCATAGAGAAAAATATTAAATGTCAAAGTCATGAACAAAAGCGCTGGAGCCAGCTGCAGGTGCAGGGCCGTGACCTGGTCCTCTAAGGAATCCTGAGGACTGACCGCAAACCGCAGAGTCGACCACTCGGTCCCCGTGCACCAGGCTACTTCAGAAAGTTCACGGCCAGTGCTTGTGCTGAAAAAGCCGCATCGAGTCCCATTCCTCTAGGCTGCAGAATAAACTCATCTTTATTGCAGTTTTGGCCACCCAGTGCTTGAAGGCCCCGCCTGTGGGATCCGATGTTATGTGAGCTGAAATCACAGCTCCACCCACACCTGGGGCAGGTGACACCCCTCCCCCACCCCCAGCCTCAGTCTCAGGGCCAGTCTGAGGGCGCCGGCTGGTGAGACGGGATGAGGAATGATGTGCGGTTGGTGTTTAATGCGCGGTGCCGCCCTCTTCCCTCTGATACCAGGAGGGGTGTCCGAGGGCAGCCCTTGCCAGCAGCCTGGGGGCAGTGATCACGGGTGCCCGGAGTCCTGAGTGATGCTGTCATCGCTGGGTAGCTTCGCTCCCAGCATTCCTTCCAGGCAGAGGCTTGGCTGGGTGGTTAAAAATAACTGCCCCTCCCCCACCTCCATAGCTTCCCCTGGGAAGCTGCAGGGCGGGGCTGGTCAGCTCCAGGACGTGGGCAACTGAGGCCTGGGGAGACTGCATGACTCGCCCCAGACGCCCAGCTCTGCGGTGGCAGCCTTGGCCTGCCAGTCACCGTCCTAGAGTCCAATGGGGGAGGTGCCGCGCTGCGGGCATCCCTGGGGAGCAGCAGAGGGCGTGGCCAGGATGCCCGGCCCCTCCTGAGCTCGCCATGCTTGTGCAGGGTGCCAGGCTCAAGTCTGCAGGCCAGCGCCTTGAGCTAGGACTGTTCCATTTTCATTGTATTTTTACCATTGCCTTCTGTTTGCGATAAGGGATGCTGTTTTTTATTTATTTTTTATTTATTTATGGGGCCAGCACTGTGGCATAGTGGGTAAAGCAGCCACCTGCAGTGCCAGCATCCCATATGGGTGCCAGTTTGAGTCCCAGCTGCTCCACTTCTGGTCCAGCTCTCTGCTATGGCTGGGAAGCAGTGGAAGATGGCTCAAGTGCTTGGGCCCCTGCACCCACGTGGGAGACCCAGAAGAAGCTCCTGGCTCCTGGCTTTGGATCGGCCCAGCTCCAGCCATTGTGGCCTTTTGGGAAGTGAACCAGCTGTTGGAAGATTCTCTGCCTCTGCCTCTCTATAACTCTGCCTTTCAAATAAATAAATAAATCTTTTTTTAAAAAAAATGTATTTACTTGAAAGATGGAGTTGTAGACAGAGAGGAGAGAAAGAAAGAATCTTCCATCCGCTGGTTTACTCCCCAAATGCCCGCAATGGCCGGGGCTCAGCCAGGCCGAACCCAGGAGCCAGAAGCTTCTGGGTCTCCCATGTGGGTGCAGGGGTCCAAGCACGTGGGCCATCTTCCACCCACTGCCTTCCCAGCACAGTAGCAGGGCTCTGGATCAGAAGTGGAGCAGCCGGGACTCCAACCGATGCCCATATGGGATGCCAGCACTGCAGGCCGTGGTTTAACCTGCTGCACCACAGTGCTCACCCCTGTTTTTTATTTTTACAGTGACATGACGGCTCCCTCAGAAACCCTAGAGCTGGGACAGGCATTTGGTGCAGTGTTACCACTCGGGATGCGCGCTACCGTATCAGAGTTCCTGGTTCAGGTCCCGGCTCCTGCTTCTAATCCAGCTTCCTGCATGCACACCCTAGGGGGCAGCTGATGATGACTCGAGTTCTTGGGTCCCTGCCCTGAAGTGGAGACCTGGGTTGAGTTCATGGCTGCTGGTCTTGGCCTGGCTCAGCCACGGTCATTGTTGACATTTGAGGAATGAGCCAGCAGGTGGAAGATCTGTTTCTCTCTGTCTGCTTTTCAAATAATAATAAT
This sequence comes from Oryctolagus cuniculus, assembly GCF_964237555.1. Lineage (NCBI taxonomy): Eukaryota > Metazoa > Chordata > Mammalia > Lagomorpha > Leporidae > Oryctolagus > Oryctolagus cuniculus. The sequence goes on from NC_091450.1 coordinate 25,614,361, forward strand.
AAGGTAGTTAAAGAAAAGTACATTGAGCAAAATACGGTGCAGTGGTTTGAAATGCCTCAGCCAAAAATGCAGAATCCAGAATGCCCTAAAATCCAAAACTTTCTGAGCACCAAAATGACCAGGAATGGAAAACCCTACACCCGGCCTCACGTGACAGGTCGCAGTCAAAACACAGGCACACTAAAACATTGTGTAGACTTCTCTTCGGGCTCCGTGCATATGGCGGCTGTGAAACGTAAATGCACTTCATGGTTGGACTTGGGCCCCATTCCCAGGATACTTCCTTACGCGTCTGCACACATTCCCAAATCCTGAACACTTCCGGCGCCCAGCGTTTCGGTAAGGGATGCCCACCCTGTGCCAAGTAGGTGACAGTCCAGGTGGCTGCTGGATGTGGCAATACTCGAGAAGGGCTTGGGCGCACGCTGCCCTCCGACAGGCCTCACGGTGGCGGATGTGTGGACCGGTGCTGGGTTCTTACTAGGAGCAGGGTGTATTCTGGGAGAGGGCCGCCACCTCCTGCAGCCGTGCGTGCCGTGGCTCAGGCAACCTGCCCGGGCAGGCCCCATCCCTGTGTTCAGAGACGGGGTGACTCGCCTGAGGTCACACGGCTAGGAAGGGCAGAGCCAGAGTTACCCGCAGACCCACGGGGAAGGTCCGTGCAGGAGGACAGGGGCTGGGGCAGCTGGGCGGCACCCTGTCCCCCTTCAGCCTGGGCAGGGCAGCGCCCGCGAGACTCCAGGGCCTTTTTCTCCTTTAAGCCAAGTCCCAGCCTCGGTGACCTCTCCACAGAGGGTCAGTGAGGTTGACCCTCACTTCTCAGAGTGGCCAAGTCCTCACGTGTCGTCTGGCCAGCCGCCCACGCCCACGTCCACGTCCAGCTCTGGGCAGTGACTTGGAGTGAAAGGTTCTGGTTTCGGGAACAAAGCACCCCCCCCGGAGGCAATGGCCGATGAATCTGGGGAGGGTGGAGAGCGCCGTGCGTGCTGCAGCCCTGGGGTGCCCGTCAGCGGGGTGCGCCCGCCCTGGGGAAAGGGGTGGACCCAAGCTGCTTTGGGATCAGACCGCAGCGCTCCAGACCCGGACTCCGCGTGGACAAGCCGCGAGGCCGTGCACGGCCTACTTCACCTGGCCGAGCTGCGTTTGAAAAGCAGACTGGTGCCACCCGGGTCCCAGGGTAGGGCCTTGGCCCCTCGCAGCCGGAGCCGGTGGACTGCATCCCCGGCCGTCTCCAGCCACAGAGGCCGCAGCCTCGCTTCACGGGGCGGTCCTCAGCACGCTGTGCGACTTTGGGGGAGGTCACCGCCCCCACCGGGCCCCTTCCCTCCTGAACGTGAAGCCAGTGGGACCGCCCAGGAGCACAGTCCCCCAGGTCTCAGGGGACACTGGCCGTGTTTGCTGCTACACCCACCTGCCGCCTGAACAGTCATTTTCTTGAAGTCGGGTCTTCTTCAAGCGAAAGCTTCACTATCGGAAGAGGAAACCCGGCACGGCTCGCTATGATAGAGGGCGACCCTGCCAGTAGACACAATGACAGGAGAGGAGCGCAAGGGATGCCAGCTGGAGCCAGTGCGGGAGTGAGGCCGGCTCCTGCGAAAGGGCAGCCTCCCCACCCCCTCCCGCCCCTCCCCCCGCCACAGCAGCTGTCCAGGACCCTGCAGTCACAGTAGTGGCCGAGGAGGAGTGAGGACAGCCCGTGTTCCCGGGGTGTGGCAAGCATCGCCGTGAGCCCCCACGAGGGGGCAGCTGCAGGTCCCTGGACCCCACTGCTCTGTAGTGCCACGCTGGCCTTTCACAGAGGCCCACACAGGTTCCCTGGAGGAGGGAGGCCAGCGGCAGATGGACCTGTGCTGGGTTTGGGGGTGGGAGAAGAACCCAGGGACGCCCTCCTGGGAGGCAGAGCGCCCCTTGCGGTGGCCGCTGCCCCTGCATTTGTGTTTGCGTCTGCTTGCAGGTTCCTCGGGAGGAGGCCGAGAACTTGCCCCTGGCGTCAGTGGGAACCGGGGAGTGTCTCAGCAGCGGAGGGAGTATTCCCAGCTGGCCTTGAAGAGACGAGCCTGGCAAAGGACACAGAAAGCTTGATCGGCCTGGCCCCCCACCCTGTACCAAGCCCCGGGGGGCTCCTGGCCCCGCCGTGCCCTCTCCCTGCCAGCCCTTCCCTCTCTGCCTGGATTGCATTCGTCCCCTCGGCTTCTTCCCATCCCCGGGGTGTGACCTTGGGCTGAGCGTGCTCACTGGGCTGACGGTGTCTGTGCACCCAGGAGGAACCAGGTCACGTCGTGTCTCCGATCTCAGGCGGCACCGGGGCCTGGAGTCGGAGCCAGGCCCTGCACTTACGCGCTGAGCTTCCTCTCTCAGAGTTACTTACCGTCTCTGATCCTTAGATCCATCTGTGAAATGGGTTCACAACTCTTGGGCTCCTAGGGAGGGTGGAACAGACCCCAAGATGAGGATTCACGTGGGGGTGTTCCCAGGGAAGGGCAGGGGACCGACATAGCAAAGCCAAGTGGTTACTGCTGCTGCTCCGGAACTCGGGGCCTGAGGCAGCAGAGCTGGGGGGGTGAGCCACCACCTTTCTGCCACTGCTGGGGCAAGACAGCCTGCACCTGCAGCCGGGGCCAGGAGGGCCGTGGCAGCAGACGGTGACCTGCAGGTGGAAGGTGGCAGCTCGGCACGGCCAGTGGGTGAGGAAGGAAGGGGCAAGGCGGCCGCAGCCCCTGCACACCCAGAGCTCAGGAAGCGGTGGTGCTCGGAGCGTGCGCTTTCCTCCTTGCTGGCCCAGTGCTGGCTCTGCCTCTCATGGTTGTGCAACTTCAGGCCAGTCACTTGGGTTCTCCGAACCTCGGTTGTTCAACCTGTGAAACGGGGAGATGCGCGGTTCTTAACAGAAGCAATTCTGCCCCCTCTGGTGGCCGCTGGAAAGTGGTTTTGGGGGGAAGCATTCTTCCTGTCAGTGACAGGATGCTGCTGGCATCTAGTGGTTGGGGCCGGAGGAGCCCCCGCACCCCAGAACGGTCCTTCCACAATGTCAGCCGTGCCCTGGGGATCGCTACGTGGAGCACAGGGAGTGGAAGAGCCCTGTTCAGTGCCCAGTGAAGATGAGGCCCAGAGCCAGCTGTCAGGAGGTGGGGCTGTAGAGACCCTGGCCTCCCGCTGGCCGCAGAGGAGGGCAGGGGAAACAAGGGGCCGTGCTGGAGGGAGGAAGCTGCGTCCGGGAGGCCGAGGCCAGTGCTGGGGCTGCCACAGCCAGCCCTTCCTCCTGTAGGCTGCAAAGCAGGCTGGGAGGAGCTGCCAAGGCCCGCCTCCTGCTCAGAGCTTGCCGCGTGGCCCCGAGCCTGGGTCAGACAGTGGAGCTGGGGGAGCCCTGAGAGGCAGCACTCCCTCCCTGTGTGAAGCTGCACTGCTCCCCACCCCCCAGGGCTCAGAAATCAGGCAAATTCACCGAAATGAGGGTTTTTCTTGGGGTGGGGGGAGGCTGTAGCCCAGCAGTTACGCCTCCCGTGTCCCAGGTCAGGGCGCCTGGGTTTGACGTGGCTCTGGCTCCTGTAATGCAGGTCCTGGGAGACAGCAGCGATGGCTCCAGAATGGAGTTCCTGCCACTCTGGGAGACCTGAATCGGGCTCCTTGCTATTGCAGACATTTGGGGGCATCTCTCTCTCTTTCTGCCTCAAAAACAGAACCAAAGTGTACAACAGAAATTACGGAACTGAGTGTGGGCTGCAGTGGCCCCCCAGGTGTGAGGGAGGCTGGCAGACTTCCCTGGCCGCCCCAAGCCCCCGAGGCCTGGCGGTCTGCGGTGCTGCCTCCACACTGCTCATGTCCCTTTTGCCTTCTTCCTAGGCCTGGCCCCCTTGAAAGCTTTGTGCCAACAGAGAGGTTCCCGTCCAGACCCAGGAGGGCGGAAGGAGAGACTGGGCCTGGGTGCCGAGGCCGGAAAGACACCTGCCTGCAGAGCCGGGCGAGGGCCACGGGTGTCGGAAGACTCTGTGCTCCCGCAGCACCGCCCAGACGGCCCGGCCTCGGCTCCTGACTCTCCACAACCGCGATGGATGTTTGCAGGAACCCAGCCAGCGTCTGCCTCCCCGCACTTGATGTCCACTGCACCTGCTTGCACTTAACCTTCGGAGAAGACCCTTCAAGTGGAGGACACACTCAGGAGCCACGCCCAGCTCTGCCTGAGAAGCCCGGCTGGCCTCACTCAGCCTGAGGCTGGCCTCCTATGCAGCCGCTTTCACGCCGAGACCCCGAGGGAAAAGCTGAGGAACGGCGTGGCAGCCGGGAGGAGGCCCTGACTTACCCATTTCCAGTTGCTTGTCCCTTATCGAGTTGGCAGAACCGAGACGTGTGCCATGTCGCTCCTCTGGCCAGAAATATATTTTTGAAAATACGAGTGGTGTGGATACTTGATTTAGACAAACCTGTAAAAGCAATACTTAGGAGGCTGACTTCTTTCAATTAAAAAAGTATGCAACTCCAACTCCCGGGGACCCTTTTTTTTTCCTTTGGGCTCAGGACTTCGGAAAGGGGTCCTTATATAGAATCTCACTGACAAAGGGCAGAAGGGGCAGGGCCTCCCAGGGGAGATCCAGCGTCTACCCCAGCTGGCCCCTCCCAGCCTGCAGCAGCCTGACACACCTGGGGCAGCCCTTCAGTAGCACAGGAAAAGCCCGAGGGCCAAGCTGGAAGGAGCCCGAATCCCAGGGGAGTGGAAGCGGACTTCCCTGTGCCCAGAACACCATAAGCCGCCCTTCAGATGAGGGGGTGAATGACTAAATGGATGAGTGAAATTGGGCCAACTTGGCAGGTGCGTGGGAAACAGTGATACCTCTGCCCAGCTTGCAGAGAACTTGGTGGCTCTCGAAGCCCTCTGACGTACACAGCAGGCTAAGCAGGGTGATGCTCACATTGGCAGAGAGGCCTGGGGAAGGGGAGGCTTTGGAAGGTGTGTAGGTTAACGCCCGCAGAAGGTGGCGCTGTGCCACCACCGTGCCGTGGCTCCCTGGACCCACAACCGTGCCCATGGAAGTCTTCCAGTCACCTATGGCGCTGACATCCTGACTCCTCCCTTTAGAGGGGTGTGGCCTAGAAGTGTGACATCTAGGACGCGTGGACAGTAACTTCCCCAGCTCTTCGGTGTGTTAACCACAAGGTGTCCCTCTGGGCCTGCGTGACTCCACACCAGGACCCACAGCGGTGCACGCAGAGCCCCGACTAGTTTGTACTGCCCATGGACCCTGTGTCCAGGCGCCTTTGGGCAGTGCACAGACTGCCCATCCACCCAACAGGTCTGTCCAGAGGTTTTTTTTTTTTTTTTTTTTTTTAATATTTCTTTATTTGAAAGGCAAAGTTACAGAAAACAGAAGCAGAGACAGAAAGGTCTTCCATCCACTGGTTCACTCCCCAGATGGCCACAATGGCTGGAGCTGGGCCGATCCGAAGCCAGGAGCCAGGAGCTTCTTCTGTGTCTCCCACGTGGATGCAGGGGCCCAAGCAGTTGGGCCATCTTCCACTGCTTTCTCAGGCCATAGCAGAGAGCTGGATCAGAAGAGGAGCAGCTGGGTCTCAAATCGGCACCCATATGGGATGCCAGCACTGCAGGTGGCAGCTTTACCCCCTATGCCACTGTGCCAGCTCCAGGGAGAGAATTTTTAAAACTTGTTAAAATGGAAGCCTCGGCAGGGAACTTGTACCTAGTACCTGCCTGTAGGACGAATAAGGCAAAGTTACAGTGGGAATTGCTTGTTTATTCCACATTTGCTGAACACCTACAAGCCCCACACGTTGCTGGGTAGAGAGCATGGCAGGGAACAGGCAGACAGGGCCCTGCCCTCCTGGCGCTCCCACCCTAGGACAAGAGCAGGTAACACACACACACACGTGTGAGGAAGACGCAATGGGGGGGGGGGGCAGAGAGGGACTGGCAGCCTTCCTGAGGAGCTGTCCTCCAAACAGTGCTGAAAAATGAGCCGTCGGTCAGGTGGGGCTTAGCACAGCGCCTGGCACAGCATAACCACAATCATGAACACTTGCTGCGTGTTTACTCCGACCCAGGCACTACCAACTCATTACATATCGGGTGGCTCTCAGTGATAAATATGATCATAAACAGCCTCTGAGCTCATCTTGTCAGATCCAGACAGACCAAGAGCAAGGTCCAGTAGAGCCCACGTGGCCGACAGGTGCAGCAGATGCCAGAGCCAGGCCATGGCTCCATGCTCACCCCTGTGGCCACACCAGGGAGCACCCCCTGGACTCTGCAGTGTGTGAACCCAGGAATGCCGGGAGGAGTGACAGCTGAGCCACCTACAACCCAAACCTGGGCCCCAGACCCAGACGGCCTTCGCAGCTGGGGCACGACAGACAGCACCTGCCCCCCTACAAGGAACATCAACCAGGCAGCCTAAGCTGAACCCTTCAAGGTTCTTCTGACCCCCAATTCCCACTTGCTTGGAAGAGAAGCAGAATTGGGGAACCTGGCTCAGTCTGTGGGCATCAGGGCCTGCATGCTGGTGCTGAACGGACAGCTCCCCAGCCACTGGGAGCCAGCAAGGTCGGCTCAGCGGGGCTTCTGACCCAGCACACCAAGCAGGAATGATCAACAAAAGCCATCTGACAGCTGCTGGGTGGGAAGTGCAGCTGCCAAGTCCCTTCTGGGCTCGCTGCGATGGAGGCAGGATTCCAACTTGGCTGGGAGACGGCTCCCAGGACAGCACAACAGAGGCAGGGGAGTACAGCACTGGGCTCCACCCTGGTCCTCAAGTGACAACTTTCGCAGCGAGTCTGAGGAAGCCACAAAGAAAATCCCTTCGGCAGAAAGGATCCAGACCGAGGGGCACTCTGCCGTGTGCGTGTGGTCAGCAGGCCAGGCTGGCCCCTGGGCTGCGCGGCTTCTAATGGACAGGACACAGCTCTGCTCTTCTGGTCCCTCCTCCCCCTTCTCTCTGGGCCATCACCCTTCAACCCAGGCACCATGTTGCAGGGAAGCCCAAAATAGCCCACGTGGAAGGGCTCCCCAGCCAACTGCTTCTAAGGGAAACAGGCCGCAGGCAGGAGCCAGCATCCCATGCGGACGTCCGGGTGGATGAGCCTGCGGAGGATCCCAGGCCGGCCTTCGACGCTGAGTGGGCCAGAGGCGGGCTGACCCTGCTGAGCCCAAGCAACCGTACGCGGCTGAGTCGATGTGTGTGTGTTGTTCCAAGCCACTGTTTTGGGTGGCTCGTTAGGCATTCAGTAACCAGAAGAATGGCTACCCCCACATGGCAACCATGGTATAAACGCAAACCCTGGATCTGCCTGTGAGATGGAGTCAGACATTTATAGTGTAGTGGAAAAGCACACCGGAAACGAAGGCCAGAGGCAGCTGCGGCTCCAGTCTGTCTCCCCTCTCAATTAGTGTACCGTTCGCTGGTTCCCGGCTAACGTCCAGCGCGAATGGCCAGGCCCAGCTGTGGCCTTGGCCAACAGAGTCAGTGCAAACAGTGAGTGCCACGGACAGAAACCGGCTGCTGCGGAGCCCCAGCCCGTCGGCTGCCCATCAGTATCTGCAGAGTGCCGGGCAGGCGGGCGTCTGGTCCGAGAGCCGTGCAGAGCTGTGCCTTCTCACCAGGCTGCCACGGGCCTGGGCAGGCAGAGGGGGCCGCCCCGGCCTGGCTGTGGCCGTCCGGAGCACCACACAGCAGGCGCCCGCCCATCTTTCAGGCTTGCTGCAGCTGAGCGGCACTGGTGTCCACCTGGACCCTCAGGGAGCCTGGAGCCGGGCCTGGATCTGCCAGGAGAGCAGACGAGGGTCCCCTTCACAGCTGGCGAGGGGCGGCACGCCAAGGCTCACGGGAGACGGCCCTGGGAAGAGCTGTGTCTGCAGGTACCCAGTTCAAGGTCCGGCGTGGTCAGTGTCCCTGGAGAACATGCGGGAAGGGAGGGGTCAGGAAAGGAGGTTGGCCCCGGCGCGTGGAGGAGGTGACGTCAGCATAGGGCTTAGGGGTGGTGCACAGCAGGGACAGGGCGGGGAGTGTGGGGCGAGCACAGGGGTGTGGCCTGTCATCCTCCTAGTGAGAGACAGAGGAGGCTGTAGTGTGGGGGCAGCAGCGAGCCAGCTCGGGGTGCCACGGGAAGGTCTTCCCCACACCGCGGCTGTGCAGGTTGACGGCTGGACCCTGCCTTCCCTTCCCTGGCCTCTGAGCCAGGACACCTCCACTGAGCCCAGCGTAAGCCCAGGAGTCCTGGGGGCCAGGAGAAGACCCCGGCGTCACAGGCACACTGACCCCAGGGGCCCCGTGGTCCCCGCTCCAGCCCACCCAGCTACCTTGCAGGGCGCAGCAGATCATCGCAGGCTGATCCGGGAGTCCAGCTGCTGCAGGTGCTCCTGGACACCGAATGGGATGGTGGGCGTCCACATCCTGCAGGGCAGGGGGCTCAGTGGGCAAGGGAAGGGCGAAGGGGGCCCAAGCCCCCCTGCTCGGCCAGCTGCAGCCCTGCAGGCCTCCCCCCTGCCAGTGGGAGTGCGGGGAGAGTAGACGCCTAGGAGCCCCACTCTGGTTTTGCTGCAGACTTCCTGTGTGACCCCAAAAAGGCGGATCAACTGCTCTGTGCCTGACTCTCCTCATCTGTAGAGCGGGTCTCGTAAGACCACGCTGTCTGTCTTTGGGGATACGAGTGATTAATTAAAGAGAAGAAAGTAGCAGTATCAGACATCAGACGTCACCTTAACTTAACACTAAATGATCTCCAACTACACAATTACCAAATTTACAGGTAAAATCCGGTGACTGCTGCGTGCCAAGTACTGATCTAAGGGCTCTGCACATCCTGACTTATTTGAACCTCGCCAAGCCTCTTGGGGTAGATGCTATCATCACCCCCATTTTACAGATGAGGACACTGAGGCCAGAGGGGAGGGGAAGGATTTGGGCTCTGGGGTCACACTGAACCCCACTCTCGGACAGCTTGCAGCTCTGCCCCCCCACCTCCCCTGCCCCCCGGCTGCCAAGACTTACGCCAGCGTCTCCACATGAGGGCACTTCCTCAGGCTGGCGGCGAGCTGCTGGGCCCCGGCGGCTGTGAACTTGTTGTACTGGACACTGGGGAGAGCAACCCATCCTGAGGCCTGGCCCTTGGGACCACCCGGCTCCAGAGCAAGGCCACCCCCGCCCCCAGCCTGCTCCCTCCCGCCGGGCCCCGCACACTCACTCCAGCACCCGCAGGGCCGCCATGCGTGGAAGTACGTGCGCCAGGCTCTCGGCTCCCGCGTCGCAGATGCAGTTATTGTACAAGCTGCCAGGAACAGAGGTTGGAGAGTGCTGGGGCTTGGGACCTGGCGGCATCCGCACCCACCTAGGGTTGCCGCCCCATCCTCAGAGGGGCACACTGAGGCCCAGGGAGCTGGGGCTGCTCCTCTGTGGTCCCATAGGGAGTCCAGCGAAGCAGCGGGACTTAGAGGAAGCAGCTTCCTGGCAGACAGCGTGCAGACTCTCAGGGAACGACCTTCCGAGTTCGAATCCCAGCTGTGCCTCTTCTGACTCTCAAAACACCCAACCCCTTTCCCACCTGCTGTCCCAGGGGAAAGGTCATTCCTCAGAGGTGCCCTGCCCCTGCTGGTGACCTGGACACTCCCTGCTGTGCTCTCCCGGGCCTTGGGAGCTGCCTTCCCAGTGTGCGTCATTATTTTAACACGTTTAACGTAGGTGTGCTCACCTGCTTACAATACAAGAAACTTTAGAGCAAGAACTGCGTGTCCCACGCAGATGTGTCCCTAGTTGCCAGCAGGGGTCCTGGCTGGCCGTGGGGGAGGGCAGCAATCGTGCAGACCTGCACAGCTGCGCGTGGCGGTCCTGGCTGGACCACCGTGAACGGATGCCACCGTGGGGATGCACCAGATGCATCCTGGGAATCTGCCTCTGGCTGTCCCTGGCAAGTGAGCAGGCCTGAGAAGTTCCTCCCAGGCCGGAACTCCGTTCCCCCTTAGTCTCCGGGGCCAGCCCAAGGGCTGGCGGGAAGAACGCTACAGCAAGATGCCATGCCCTGGCCTACCAGAAGGTGGCAGTGTCATCACTGGCTGGTGTGAGTAACAGGCCAGCCTTTGGGAAGCCACCAGCCGTGGACTCCAGGGAGAGCCTGCTCCTGCCTTCCCCTGGGAACCGGAACTGCTGTTTCCACACCCTGGGGAACACTGGGCCATGTGCTTTACATCGGCCACTGGGATGCTTCCCATTTTCTGGCCATGGAAAGAGAGGCTGGAATGGAACCCCTCCCCGGGTTCTGCCAACCCTCTTGTTCACTGGATCCCCAGATGACGGCCCCCTGGGGTTGTCAGTCACAGGGCTCCCTGCCCCGCCCCCCACGCCCGCCCGAGGGCGCCCTGCTCACCTCAGCCTGAGGAGGGAGCCGGCGAGCGCGGGCAGGGCCTCGGCGAGCGTGCAGGCGCCCAGGTCGGTGATGCTGTTCTGAGACAGGCTGCGGGGACACGGCGGCACGGTGGGCTCGGGGTCAATGCTGCTCAGCCCCTGCCCTGCCAGCATCACCCATCCGTTCACCCCAGACTCGGGCTCGGCAGGCTGCGCAGCCCAGAGCGGCCAACGCGGGCCCGCTGCGCTCTGCCCGGCTGCTGCGGGGTGAAGGGGGGGGGGGGCGAAAGCACGCTCACACGCCCCACAGTCGCCATGTCAGTCCCATGTCACGGCCCCTCTTTCTCTCTCACACTTGGCAGCCCTGCAGTTCACCGGCTGCCCTTCCGGGTGCAGGCTCCCTGTTTCAGCCACACCCTGTGCTCTGGAGCAGTGCTGGGCACGCGGTAGGTGCTCCACGGATACTTAAGTTGGGGGTGAACACAAGAAGAGAGAGGAAAGAGAGGGGAGGAAGAGGGAGGGCAGCTTCCAGGCCCCCGGCACGGCACAAGGCACTGCAGAACTGTCAGGGCGCTACAGTCAAGGGACCGGCACGCGCACTCCCCGCCTGGCCTATGAGGGCGAGGGGCAGGGTCAACAGGAACAGGTGGCTCCTCCTACTCTGTCCCCGGCTGCACCCAGGGTAGCTCAGCCACTGTGCCCTAGCTGTTTGCAGGGCTGTGCACTTTGTACGTCTGTTCCTTGCGTCCCCTCACCAGGACAGCGGATCCCTGAGGTCAGGGCATTTGTTGTGTTTAAAGCTGAGGCCCCAGGGCCGACCCTGGTGCCTGCACATGACAGGCGCCTCTTAGGAGCTGCTGACTGAATTCTGAAACGACAGGATGAATGGGTGAAGGCGAGCGCATGGCTGAGTGCAGCTGAAGGGCTGGTGGCGGAATGGGGCCATAGCAGACACAGAGCCGGCGGCCCGGGCACTTACTTGAGCGTCTCCAGGGCCTTCAGCTGAGGGAGGGTGGCCGACAGCTGTGCGACGCCCTCGTCCCCGATCTTGTTCTCGCTCAGGGAGTCCAGGCTGTGGGGAAATCAGACGGGGCCACTGACCCTCCTCAGCCCAGCATCCTGGCACCCGGCGCCAGCCATCGCCCAGGCACGGGGCCCACTGCCGAGCTGCTGAGAGCAGGCGGTCGCCGCCCAGAGGCGCCCATCCACTCCAATTCCTGAAGGACCAGGACCCCTGTTCTGCACCCCAGGAGCCCCAGGAGCCCCGGGGAAGGGGGCCCCGTCCTGCACCTCTCGGAAGCCCCGCTGCAAGGCGGGACCGTGGCCCTGGACTCCTGCCTCCCTGACAGGGCTGCTGAGTCCGAAGGCCACCCAGAGGTCCGGAACTCGTTTTCCTGCCGGGGCCTCCCATCTGCAGCGAGTCGGCCGAGGAAGGAGCTGAGGGTGGGGGACAGAAAGGGACAAGCGGGGTCTTCTCTCTGCACTGCCTTGGGGGCGGCTGCGGGAGAGGGCCCGGGTCCGCACTCACTCCAGGTGCTGCAGCGAACAGAAGGCCGTGAGGATCCTCACCAGTTTGGGAAAGGCCTGGGGGCCCAAGGTGGGGCCCAAGCTAGGAGGCAAAGAGCACAGGTTAGGCCCGAGATAGCCACGGAAGGGCACGCCCACTCAGTCCCAGGCTCCTCCCCTTCTCTGCCCCCGCCCCAGCCGAGGCCTCATCCGTCCACACCAAATCCCTCTGCTGGGGGCAGCTATTACAAGTCCCTGCCCTCCCCTCCAAATGGCCAGGGAGACTTCATCAGGGGCTCCCCAGCTTTCACCTCCGAGCAGAGCGCTGGTTCTTGCTTCCACACACACCCCTCCCCCACGCTAGTCTGCAGAAGGGTCCCTGAGTACCAGCCCAGGACCACCCAGGTGGTCTTGAACACTTACTATATGCCAGGAACATGCAGGGTCCTGCATCTGGCTTAAGCCATCCGCATTTTACAGATGGGGAAACTGAGGCAGAGAACTTAAGTAACTCACGTAAGGTCACATGGCCTGGACCGACCTTTGGACTTTCAGGAAAACTAAGAACAATGACGGGCTGCACCTTAAACTATGGTGGCGCACGTTCAGTGTAAGGAGAGGTTTTATCCTTGAAATCACCGCCTTTGCTAATTTTTTATATTCCAACAACCACTGAGGAAGCTGTAGTGCCAGCGGTGGCTCCATGGTCGGTCTGGATGAGCATCCTCCATAAAGGCTGGAAGGCTAACTGTCCACAGCCAGCCCGTTCATTCTGAACGCCCTTGGTCTCTGAGCCCAGTGAGTGGCCGAGGACGGGCGGGCGCTGACCCAGGACCCGCGCTCCGGGCCTGAGCAGGTCCCTGCACCTCAGCGCCCCAGGTGCCCCAGGTGCCCCAGGTGTGGCTGTTAGAAGGCTGCTTGCCTCCTACGTCTGCCAGCCCAGGGGAGAAAGCTGTGCGCAAAGCAGACTTTTAAAAACCCCTGCCATTCACGGAGCTGACACGGCCGATAAGCAAGGAAACCAGCCTGTGGTCCGCTGTGGCTGCAGCGCAGGACCGAAGGGGAGGGGTGGGATTTTATGTTTAAATACAGGGGTCAGGAAAAAGCTTTGCTGGGGTCAGGCGCTGTGGCACAGCAGGTCCAGCCAATGCCTGCCACCCCAGTATCCTGTATGGGCACCAGTTCGAGTCCTGGCTGCTCCACTTCCAGTCCAGCTCCCTGCTAATGCGCCTGGGAAAGAAGCAGAAGACGGCTCAGGTGCTTGGGCCCCCGCACCCACATGGGAGACCCGGATGGAGTTGCAGACTCCTGGCTTTGGTTTGGCCCAGCGCCTACTGTTGCAGCTCTGTGGCGAATGAACCAATGGATGTAATCTCTCTCTTTCTCTCTTTCTGCCTTTCAAGAAATAGATACATCTTAAAAAAATTAAACAGGCTGCCACGTGGGACAGACGCCTGCACCTCACAGCGGAGTGCTGGGAGGCGTCCCCCTCGGCTCCACTCCAGCTTCTTGCCCTGGGAGGCGGCAGGTGGGGCTCAGGGCCTTGGGTCCCACCAGCCACGTGGGAGACCCAGATTGAGCTCGCGGCCCCCGGTTTGCGCTCAGTCCAGCCTAGGCTGTCGTGAGCATTCGGGGAGTGAGCCAGCGGATGGAAGAGTCTGGCTCTGCCTTTCAATAAATGAAAAGGCCTCACTGACTGAACTCCAGAAGGTAAGGGGGCAGCTGCTCGGGGAAGAGCCCGGGCAGCCCCCACACAGCACAGCCAGGACAAAGGCCCGCAGGTCAGAAACCAGCAAGGAGGCCCACGTGGCTGCAGTGCGGTGAGCAGGAGAGGCAGGCCCTGGGGCTGAGGGCGGGGGAAGGGCTCTGAGTGGCACGGCAGCCTCAGGGCCGGCCGGGCCGGGCCGGGCCCCGCCACAATGTTCCCGGCAGCACAACGGCCAAAACAGGTGCCGAGAGCTCTTTCCTTCCGCCCTTCCTCGGAACCTTCTTGAGGCTTCCGGCTAACAGGTGGCTGCCCTCCCCCTCCCCGGCCCCCAGCGCTCGCCTCTTCTGCCCCACAGCCTCAGTTCCCCCAGAGCGTAGTTCCGACCCCAACTTAGGGGCTTTTGAAGCTGAAAATAAACGCAGGGCCAGAAAGGGCCCCAGCGCCCGTGCTCCGATGCTTCCTCTTCTCAGCCTCTTGTTTCTGTCCAAAACAACACACTTGACTTTCTCTGGGGCGGGAGGCGGGGGCAGGCACGCTCACAGCCTGCGGGCGGTCCCCCGGGGCCTGTGGGCAAGCCTCTCACCCTGCCAGGGTCTCAGGTGTGTAAGAAGAAGGCCGTTTGCCACGACCTGCATACGCCGGGGCTGGTTCACGAGCCCCCAGAGGCCCGCGGCAAGCTCCCACTGCCAGGGAGCTTTTTGCTTGGTTGGAGCTGGGAGCGGCTGCCGGGGCTTTTGGGGCTTTGGACAACTTAAACTCGGCAGACCGCAGTGTCCCCATCGGCTCTGCGCTGCTGGACAGACCTAGATACGCCGCTGCTCTGCCTGGTGACCTGGGCACACTCTCGGGGGCCACTGAGGTCTCCACTTGCCACGCGGGCAGCGTTCCCAGCCCTGGCCACACGCAGCGTGACCAACTCTCCCAGTCTGCTTGGGGCTGAAGGATTCCTGGGATGCACACAAGCAGGGCGGTCCCGGGCGGGCGAGCCCGCTGGTGGTCGAGGTGGCAGGTTCATCCCCCAGGGGAAGCGGCTCACCAAAAGCTCCTGGGAATCTCACAAGCTGGGAGAGGGCCCTGGCTTGGGCGGGGCTCTGTGCCTGACTGAAACCCCCGATGACTCTGCTACGCAGCCAGGCCCGGCTGCTGGACAGATACCTGGGGCAGAGAAGGGTGCCAGCGAGGGCTGCCCTTGGGAGTCGACCCCTTGGCCATGGGAGTGAGCAAGCACAGGCCCAGGGGTGGTCACGGCGCCCTCCTACAGGTCACAGGCTGGGAGCCCACGGGGCTCTTCTCCTAACCCGCCAACTACCATTTCTGGAAGGCCTTTCTCCACCTGGCCCAGTCCCACTCCCTTGTAAGCGTCAACACAGATGTTGCCTCCTCCAGTAAGTCCTCCTGACCACCCCTAGGGTAGCATTGCCACACTCTTGGCGCTTCCTGCCACGGATCGCATTTATGCCAGGCTGTACACTCCGTGAGCAATGCGTCCATCAGCTGCCGTTCAGAGGGGCTCACGCATCCACTCAGCGCGCGACGGGAGTGAGCATGCTCCCTCCCCCCAGCTGTGGGAAGCATGGTGACAATGACTGGCGGATCCGTCTCCGCTCTGCTGGCACCAGCCCAGCTCTGCTGGGGGTGAGAGCCTGTGGGGACCCGAGACATCTGGCCCTTTGCTTACGCAAACTCCAGCTTCTTCAGGTCCCGGACGGCGGGGAGTCCGCCGGCTTCGTCTGCAGAGGCGCGTCCCATCCTAAAGGAGCAGGCAGTGTTGGGGATCACTCTTCTGTGGCTGAGCCCCCGCCCCCGTGTCCTGGGGCCCTGCTTCCCGGGAGGAGAAGAAAAGCTCAGGGAGAAGGGCCTCCATGGCTCCCTGCCAGCTTGCGGTGCCCACGGCACGCTGGAGGTGCCAGCGCCGCACATGCAAGGGACACGTGAGACACGGTAACTGGTGCTGTGAGGTCTCCCCTGCACCCTAGACCTCGGCCGGACAGCTAGACAACGGGGACGGACAATCCTAGCTCTGGGTGCCCCCCATGGGGACAGCTGATGCCCCAGTAACCAGACACAAAGGCATCCCGCAAGCACCTGTGGGAGAGCCCCTCCGTGGCTTCAGCTGGGAAGCAGCCGGGAACGGGATGGCCAGTTTCGAACAGGGGACGGTGTTCAGTTCTGGGGCTCTGCCTGCGTGCTGCCCGCAGGGAGAGGCTCTGGGCGGCCCCCGGCCAGGCAGAGAGCACAGGAACCTCCAGGGCCAAGAAGCGCTGGGGAGCCGAGGCCCGGGCAGACAAGGGCCTCACCCTGCACGTGGGGCCCCGGCCCCGGTCCTGGCCCTCACCTCTGGGTCCGCACGAGGTGGCCGAGCTCCTCCACATCCTTCAGAGACTGGGCCCTGAAAGGCTCCAGGGTGAATTTCTCTTCCGCTGCCTGGAGTAGCTTGGTCTCCCCACGCTGCTGCAGGGCCTCCCACAGCCCCACCGTGTCGCTCAAGTTGGCCCTGTGGAGGGAGGGCCTCAGCCTCAGACCCAGGCATGGGGGCGGCTCCGGGAAGAGAGATGTGACTCAGACCCTCCCCATCCGCGCCACACCCTGGATGCCCTCGGAGGGCCTCCAACGGCCACTCTGGCCCTCACTGGTTCTCCCTTTCCTTCTGCTCTCACACGGCTCTGTTCCCCTTTTGGCCTTGGCGACCAGGAAGCTCGGTATGAAATTGTGGGCACCATCCGTGAGGCCCTGAGAGCTCGGGTCAAGGATGTCTAGCCAGAACATGGGGGCGACTCTCCCACAAAGGTGAAGCGCTCCAGCAACTGCAGAGGGACTTACGTGAACCAAAGGAGGGAATGTGGACCGCACTGAGGCGGTGGGGAACCCGAAGGGATGGACGGGGTGGGTCAGGGTCAGGGTCAGGGTCAAGTTCTGCCAAGACTGCTCTGGGGGCTGAACGGAAAGTAGAACAGAGAAGAGAGAACAGAGGCAGGGGTTGGAGGGAGGGCTGTGGCCTTAATCTACCCCGAGAAGAGAGCTTGATCAAAAGGGAGAGAACACATATGGGAGTCCAGCTCAGTGTCAGGCGCCAGCCACGGCCAGGATCCGGCACGCAGCGGCCTTCAAATACTGGTTCCGGGAAGGAAGCTGCCCTTCTGCGGGTCTCTCGGACTTCCACGAGAGCCACAGAGTAAGGCACGGGGCTTCGCACCAGGCCCGCGGGAGCCCTTCCTGCCCCCGGCCCCCACCTGAAGCTGCTGACGCGGCTGAGTCCCACGAGGCTGCCCAGTCCGCCGGGGTCCACGCCGGTGCTGCGGAGGTCCAGAGAGAAGTCCCGGCCGGCGGCCTCCAAGGCCCGGGCCAGCACGTGTGTGTCAGCGGGCGTGAGCCGCGTGCCCAGGAAGGAGAGGCGGGAGGGGAGCTCGCGCACCACGTGCTGCCAGATCCCGGCCTCCTCGGCCTCGTGGGCGCAGTGCAGCAGCTCGAGCAGCCGCCGCGCCCTCAGCGTCCCTGGCTGCAGCCGCTTCAAGTACCTGGCGAGCACCTTCTGCTTCCGGTCCACCGCGGCGGCTGCCTCTGGCCCCACCAGGGCTCCCAGGCAGCGGGCGCGGGGCTGGAAGATCAGCCCGGTGAGAAAGCGCGGCACGCCCTCCAGCCAGTTGTCGTAGGGCCTCTTCTTCCTCGGGGTCAGCGCCAAGTACTGCGGCAGCTCCTTGTTCTTGATCTCGCTGCTCAGCGCCAGCCACACAGCCCCCAGGAAGCACTGCAGGAGGAAGCTGGAGAAAGCCAGCTCGGTCTCCGCGGCGCCTGGGGCCGGCTGCACCAAGCCTCTGGCCACAGCCCAGGTCCTCAGCTCTGCCGACGGGAACTGGCTCTCCTGCAGGGAGCTTTGGTGTCTGCGGCCCAGCTCCCAGGCCAGCCTGGCCAGTGCCACCAGGGCCCCTGGGGGGCCGTCGCTGGCCGCGGGGCCCAGCAGGTCCACGTAGAGTCCTGTGAGCGTGCAGGGCAGCCGGGCCCCGCAGCCCTGCTCCAGCAAGGCCTGTGCAAGCTGGCACGCCGCCCGGCACACGGTCGGGCTGTGGCTGTGGCTGACCAGAAACGGGCGCTCCTGCAGCAGTGCCAGGGCTCTCTCTTGGTGCTCTGGGGCTCCGCAGCGCTCAAAGTATTGTACCACGTAGGCGTGGGCCTGCTCGGCCGAGAAGCCAGTCATCTCGTACAGGGCGTCGGCCTTGCTCAGGCTCTGGCCCAGGCGGCCCCGAGGCCGGGCGGTGAGGAGCAGGGTGCAGCCCCGGAGCAGCCTGCGCTGGAAGAGGCCGGCCAGCAGCCCCCGGAGGGAGCAGGGCTCCGTGGGCCCGGGGCCGCCCGCGCCGCCGTGCAGGAGGCTGTCCTGGGCTTCCACCTCCTCGAAGGCGTCCAGGATGAGCAGGACGCGCTCAGGCCTCCTCAAGATGTGGCCAAAGACCTCGTCGTCTGCGGCCGGGGCCGGCGGGCCCGGGGACACAAGCAGGTCGCACAGGCGAAAGTCGTCCCCGGGACGGTCCAGGCAGCGGCAGGGCACGTGGAAGACGAAGTCGTACTGCGGCAGCCGGCCGCAGGCCCAGGCCCGGCCCACCGCCCGGGCCCAGTGGCTCTTGCCCTGCCCGGCCCTGCCCAGCACGGCGATGATCTGTGTCTCTCGTGGCTGCCGGGGGTTGCCGGCAGCCAGCACCTCGGCCAGACCCCCGCGGGCCAGCTGCCTCTCGGCCCAGTCCAGCGTGGCCAGTTCCCTGTCCTGGCTCTTGCTGCCGCTCCTCTCCAGCTGCGCCCGCACCAGATCCACCTCCACCTGGATGCCATCCGGGCCTGCGGGCTCAGCCTGGAACTTGTCCTGCAGCGAGCGGCAGAGCTGCCGCACCGGCTCTGCAAAGGCCAAGGGGACCGCTGGGGTGGTGGCAGGGGAAGCACAGCCCAAGGCAGGACAGGCGACTGCAAAGGCAGCTGAGGGCCAGCCCTGCCACTGCCACCAGCTTCCTGCACCCCTGCGCCCACTGCCGCCTTTGGTTCCCCGGGAGCTCCTTCGTCCACCCACGCTCACGCCCACTCACTCATCCTCTCACTTGTTACCCACTCCTTTCCCAACTCTTCTTCCCCCTCCGTTTACTCACTAACCTTCTTCTGGTCACTCCCTCACTGCAGGGAGGCATGTGCATGCGTGTGTGCATGCGTGTGTGTGCATGTGTGTGTGCGCATGTGCGTGTGTGTGCATGTGTGCATGTGTGTGTGTGTAAAAGCAATCAGCTGGCCTGGGTTCAAATCCTGGCTCTACCACTTCTCCGTGTAATCCTAAGAGCACTGTGCACCCCACCACGCCTCATAGCCTCTGTGTAAGAGGGAGCAATATTAGGGCTGTTTGAGACTCTATGCTCTAATGTCTCCAGCGTGCTTGGACGAGCACCCAGAAGCAAGCACTGAGTAACGGAGCCATTCTCTTAGCACCCTCTTCTTCCCACCGGGCATCACTCCCACCCATCAGCTTCCTCCTCCTTCCACCTGCTCCAAGCTCACTCTCCCCTCCTTTGTTCTCTCAACCCTGGCCTGTAATCGAGTGAGCAAGCAAGTGAGACAGAGAGCCAACACAAGAAGTCAACAAAGGACGGACTGAGTGCTACTGAGAGAAGGGGGGGGTGCAGCCCAGTGGGGGTTTTGCCTCCAGCACCCAGGTCACAGGGACCTGCCACCCACCACCTACCAGGCCATTTGGAGACCTCCGGGGCTTCCTGGCATCGTGTGGGGAGCACAGTGTCCTCTGGGGATGGAGAAGCCAGTGTCAGAGTTGGGGGGGGGGGCCCAGGTTCCTCCCTCCCTCTGGGCCTCAGGACTCAGAGCACCCTGATGGAGCAGCCCACACGGGCTGAGGCTCCCAAGGCAGAGCTTACAAGGAACTGGCCCAAAGCTGTGTCCGACTCAAAGATACCTTTCTTTGGCAAATTGTACTTTTAAAAAACTGACCCATGCTTAAGAAATCCCTGCATCTACGTACAAATTGGGACTTCCAGGTTTGGAAGCTCTGGGCCTGCTTTCCTGCCTCGTAAGAAGCAGTGGAGGCTGGTGGCCCTGCTAGGGGGGGGCGTGGATTCTCCAGCTGTCCTCTCCCCTCCACTCCCCGCAGGCCCCGCCACCTGGTTCCACCCACGAACATGAACAGGCAGCTCTGTCCGTAGGTTCCATCCCTAGGACCCTCACACACCCCGAGGGCTGTTACCTGTCTCGTTTGTGCGGGAGGTCAGGGCTGGCTCGGGCATGCTGGGCAGCTCAGCTGCAGACGGAGCGAAGGGGCTGGTGGAGCCAGGCCGGTCTGGGGACTTCGGGAGGCTGTGCACAGCAGGGCCTCTGGGAGGGGACGCTTGGCTGGCCGGGGGCAGCTTGCCTTGGTTGGGGGTAGAGGGAGTGTAAGAACAAGCACGCACCCATCCGGGTACCCCCTTGGATCCACCTCCACCCGAATCAGGCTGTGGAGCTTGGAAAGTCTGGGGAGAGAGGAAGGGAACTTGCAAGGGAAGACATTTCAGGAGCACGCTGAGGGCAGAGCTCCGCAGCCGCATTGCCCGTGACGTGGACACAGTTCACCGGGAGCCCGGGCCAGGCACCACCATGGCACTGCTTCCACCGTGTGGCCAAGCCTCACGGCCTCACGGCCCCAAATGTCACTGCTCCCTTGCTGTGGACTCCACACCAGTGTGTTAGACAGCCCCGGGTGTGCCCCAGCAAAGGGGGCTCTTTGTAAAGCTTTATTTAGTTATTCAAAAGACTGAGTGAGAGAGAGAAACAGAAAGAGAGAGATCATCCGTCTTTCGCAGATGGCTGCAACAGCCAGGGCTGGGCCGGGCCACATCCAGGAGCCAGGGATCCATTCTGGTCTCCCGCGGGAGTGGCAGGGGCCCAAGCACGTGGGCCATCTTCCACTGCCTTCCCAGGTGCATCAGAGCCTGGATCAGGAGCAGAATAGCAGGGACTCGGACAGGCACTCTGATGTTGCATATGGCGGCAGAAGCAGTTTAACCTGCTGCGCCACCACACTGGCCCCAAGATGCTCCCAGCCTGAGTGCAGAGATCCTCCGGAGAGCCCAGAAGCACTTGCCCTGGGACAATGACAACCCCTCGGTGTGGCGGGTCAGGAAACATGACAGTTCTGAGAAAGCTGTGTAAGGATGCCTGTCGGACTCTCGCAGTGCTACGCCCACGAGCAGCGAGGCACTCAAGTGACTTAGAAGTATCTCCTGTTGTTGGGCTTATTAATGAGCATGTACTGATGCTGCAGTTTAAGGCCATAACAAGGTTTTTAAGAAGAAGAAGGTGACACATGGAGGGTCACACAGGCAGTCTTGCTCGTGTATCCAGACTACCCCAGAAAGCATGGCTTCCCTGCTTTGATTTTTGAAAAATGGTTATAAAGAAAGGTGTGCCAGAGAGGAAGGATCATGCGGCAGTGTGAGGCCCCAACTCCAAATGCCTGGGGCTGGGGCGAGGGGCTCAGGGAGCAGCAGGGGGAGAGGCCTGGGGGCGAGGGGCTCAGGGAGCAGCAGGGGGAGAAGCCTGGGGGCGAGGGGCTCAGGGAGCAGTCGGGCAGCAGGGGTGAGGCCGTGCACACTCACTGTGGTAGATGAATATACTGGAGACGCCAGTCCCAGCCCCTGAGATTTGCCAGAGCCACTGGGGCAGAGCGGGGACAGTGGGGATGAGCTGCATGGGGCCAGCAGGGAGGTTCAGGCAGTTCGAGGAGGAGCTGGTGGGGGGCACTGCAGGAGACAAACGCAGTGAGGAGGGTCTCCCACGGCACCCACCCTTGGACTCGGTTTGGTGACCCCCTTGATTCGTGTCTGCTTTCCCTAAGGGGCTCCAGTTTCTCCAGGGGCAGCAGCTGCGTCTGTCTTGGTGCGGGAGGGGCCCCTCATGTCTAGCAGTGTAGCTGGCACAGCAGAGGCCTCCACACAGAGCTAATGCTGGCACAGGCCCCCAAGGCCTGCCAGGCACGTCCTCTGGCAGGGACTGTGCAGACTGAGACTCTGAGGATGAAAGTGGTGGGACACCGATGTGGGGTTCCCAATCCTGGCGGTCCCTGGCTAGTCCTCAGCTACCTCCCAGCAGGGGAAGCCCAGCCCCGTGACCCTAAATACCAGGCTTCTGGACGGCTCCCTCCTGGTGGGTCTGGCTGCGCGCTGGCTCCTGGTTGAGCAGGGCAGGTGGCGGTGGGCAGGGCAGAGCAGGGGAGTCCATCACTGGCCCCACCAGGAAGCTGCCGGTCACCACGGGCACAGTGGGGGGTTCAGCTGTGGAAAGCACCATGTTAGAGGCTGGGTAGCAGCTTATGGGTGCCTGGAGGGGCCTGCCTGGGGTGGGGCGAGCTCTGAGTGGCAGGGGTCCCTGGGGGCACAAGGGTTGCACACCCTGCCCCCAGCCCTGTCCTCGACATGGTTCCCGAGGGTTTCCTGAGCAGGTCCCTAGGGCCCCACAGGACAGGGGCAGAAGAGAAGCTATAAAAAGGCTGCTAGCCTCCCTCCCTCCCTCCCACACGCCTCTGGCAGTCATGAGTCCCTTGGGGCCACTCAGGGGCCCCTGAGCACTCGGGCTGTGCCCAAAGAGAGAGACTGCACCGCATGCCTGCCCCTCCCCCAAGACCTGGGGCAGGGGATTAACCTCATCCCTTTCCTGGGCGATCTAAGGCGGGAGGGATCTGCCTCTCTCATCAGCTTGGCAGTCTGGGAGAGGAGAGTGCTGCTCTCCCCCATCAGATTGGGAACTCTCTGAGGACAGGAACCTCAGGAACTTCACCATCGTCCTGGGGTCTTCGTGGGCAGACATCCTGTCTCCACCATCGGACTGGGACTTTCTGAGGGCAGGGCCTGTGCTTCCTCCATCAGACTGTGAGCCTTTCAATCCTCAGTCTGATCTCCACACGAGAGGAGGAGGCCTCTGGTGAGAAACGAGGAACCTGGGGGAGGGCCCTGGGTGACCCGCTGACCCCAGGTGACCCTAAGGGGGCCATGAGGGGAGAGGCTTTGGAGAAGCTCAGTCTCGCTGCAGACCTGGGCTGGCCACGCAAGGCCTTGGTTTGACCCCTCCCTGCCCCGACTGGCTGTGTGATCTTTGGCGTGTGACTTCAGCTCTCGGAACCTCAGCTTGCAGTGCCCGTCTCTCCTGTTCCCAGCTCTCCCTGGGCCCCGCGCCCTGCTCACCTAGCCTCCTGTGCTTCGGATCTGCCGGGCACTCATCCGGGAAGGCTGCAGGAAGAACAGCAGAGTCAGCCGCTCAAGCCGCGAGGGCTCAGGGACCCAGCAGGCCACAGAGCCTTCCCCCCAAGGTCGGGAAGTGGCCTCCCTTCCTTTAACCTTTCTAGCCCCTTACTCCTTGGCTGGAGCCCAAATCCCACCTTGAAGCCCCCCAGGAGGTGAGGCAGAGCCCCGAAGGGCACACACCGCGAGCTTCAGGTAAAAATCAAACCAGGGGCTGCTGTGGGGGTGCAGCAGGTCAGCTGCTTACGGCATCCGCTTCCTGTACTGGAAGCGGGTTCGAGTCCCGGTGGCTCCACTTCCCATCCAGCTCCCCGCTAATGTGCCTGGGAAGGTGGCAGAATGGCCCCTGCCTTCCACGTGGCAGGGTGGATTCCTGGCTCCTGGCTTCAGGCTGGCCCAGACCTGGCTGTTGCAGCCATTTGTGGTCGACGAAAGACACCTCTCTCTCCCTCCCTGCCTCCCTCCATCACTCTGCCTTGGAAATCAATCAATCAATCTTTTTTTTTTTTTTTTTTTTTTTTTTTTGACAGGCAGAGTGGACAGGGAGAGAGAGACAGGGAGAAAGGTCTTCCCTTTTGCCGTTGGTTCACCCTCCAATGGCCGCCGCGGCCGGCGCGCTGCGGCCGGCGCACCGCGCTGATCCAATGGCAGGAGCCAGGAGCCAGGTGCCTCTCCTGGTCTCCCATGGGGTGCAGGGCCCAAGCACCTGGGCCATCCTCCACTGCACTCCCCGGCCACAGCAGAGGGCTGGCCTGGAAGAGGGGCAACCGGGACAGAATCCGGCGCCCCGACCGGGACTAGAACCCGGTGTGCCAGCGCCGCTAGGCGGAGGATTAGCCTAGTGAGCCGCGGCGCCGGCCTCAATCAATCTTAAAAAGGAAAAACCAAGCCAAACAACTTGTTTCCGAATCCCTTCCTGGTTGCGCGCCTTTGCCAGCCGGCCTCTCTGAGCCTTTGCTCTCTCGTGTGGAAGGGGGTGGTGGGGCCCACGCTGCACTGGACACCGGTGAGTGAGCATCAAGCACTCAGCACGTCAGTGGACACAAAGCAGGGGCTGGCTGTACAATCTCCCTTCACTTGCCCAGTGAAACTGCACACGGCCCTGGGAGCGAGGGGGCTGAAGGATGTACAGGGAAGGCTAACGGTGCCTGCAATTTACTTTCAAATTCCCCAAAAGGAAAGCAGACGGCTGGGTGGGTGGGTGGACAGACAGAGGGATGGAGACGAGACAGGGCAACCACGGGCACACGCTACTGCAGTACTATGGTGGCCACACAGGTGTTCACAGCACGGTTCTTTTACCTTTCCCGTATGTTGGAAAATGTCATAACATGTAGGGGGAAATATTTATTAAATGAAAACCAAAAAATAGAAAAAAAAAAAGAAGTCCCTGGAGGTAGCGCCCTCTGCTCTCCATCGACAATCTGGAAATGCCCTCCTCAGCACGTGAAAGGAAGAAAGCAAAATGCAGAACAGAAGAAGCTAAATGTTGCCATTTTGCACAAACAAAATGTGCAGAAAAGACCTGTGAAAAAGCAGCCAGCTTACAGATGGATGAACAGACTATTTTTAAAATTGTGTATTTAATCATTTAATTTGAAAGGCAGAGAGATGGAGAGCTCCTGTCTGTCTGTTCACTCCCCAGGTGCCCACAACAGCCAGGGGTGGACCAAGCTGAAGCCCGGAGCCCAGAAGTCAATCCAGGCCTCCCAGGGGATGGCAGGGGCTCGAGCATCGGAGCCATCACCTGCTGCCTCCCAGGGAGCGCATCAGCAGAAGAGTCCAATCAGAAGTGCAGCCCGCACTTAACGCGGGCCCTCGAGTGTGGGACGCGGCATCTCCAGCATCAGCTTAACCTCTAGGCCAAACGCCTGCCCCGGAGAGGGATACCTGTGACAGGGCAAAAGGAAACTGGAAACACAGGCTCCCTTCCAGGAGGGAAACTAACAGAGCACGGAACGGGAGTGGGAGCGAGATGGTTTTGCAGCTAATAGTCTTCATACTTCCTGAATTTTTATACCACGTGCCCGATGCACCTGTTCAAACATAAACAAATAGGGAGCTGGCATTGTGGCAAAGTGGGTTAGGCTGCTAGCTGCCATGCCAGCGTCCCATATCAGAGTGCTGGTTTGAGCCCCGGCTGCTCCACCTAGATCCAGCTCTCTGCTAACGCGCCTGGGAAAGCAGTAGAAGATGGCCAAATGCTTGGGTCCCTGCAGCCACACAGAGGAGACCCAGATGGAATTCCAGGCTCCTGACTTTGGCCTGGGCCAGCCCCAGTTGTTACAGTCACTTGGGGAGCAAACCAGTAGATGGAAGATCTCTCTCTCTCTCTCTCTCTGTCTCCCTCTCTCTGTCACTGCCTTTCAAATAAATAAACACATTTAAAAAAAAAAAAAAGTCAAAGAAATAGATACAAGGCTTACATATGGTCTGGCACTTACTTGGGAAGTACTCCCTTAACGGTTGTGCCCATTTTACAGATACTCTTTACTGAGATGCACTCGCACAGCAGGCACTGTGCTGCATTCCAGGGATGCAGTGATGAGCAAGAAAGACGAGGTCCCTTCCTTACAGTGAGAATCAGTCCAGACTGCAACAAGTGCTAAGGTCTACGGAGTGAAACAAACAAGGCAAGAATAAGCAAGCAAGTCGATGTGGAGAGGGTGGTCAGGGAAGGGAGCCAGGAGGAGATGACATTTTAGCCAAGACCTAAACGACTGTCAGGAGCTGGGCGTGGGAAGCATTAGCAGAGAGATGCATGCAAAGGCCCTGAGGCCAGAAAGGACACGTGGGCTGCAGGCAGGGAAAGAAGCCAGTGTGGCTGCATACAGTGGCTCTTGGCGAGTTTGGAGAGCTGGGAGGGGCCAGCTCTCGCAGGCCTGTGGTTTGCATTTCCTGACAACAGGGGCATCAGCGGGCATCAAGGTGATCTTCTGTGCTCTCAAGGGCTCCCACTGGCTGTCAGGTGAGGACAGACTAAGGAGGAAGGGAGCCTGGAGAGCAGGTTCAAGGGGTGCAGGTGTTAGCCAAGGCCATACGGAGCAGAAACAGAATATCAGGATCCAAGCCCTGTTCTTGCTGATGCCAGAATCTGTGCTTGGAGAGAACTTCCTCAAATGTGGCGTGACTCCTAGGAGGAGAGAAGCCCCAACCCCAGGTCCTGGAATGGCAGCCAAAGCAGCCAGGGGTACAACCTCGCCCGGAGAGCAGCCGTCTCTTTCTTCCTGGTTCTCCGCTGAATAGTAGTCAAGGGAGAGGCGGGGCCCCCAAACCCAGGCCAGAAAGACGAGAGCCGGGAAGCCAGGAAGAGGGGCCAGGAGGGGCCAGGGCCAGGCAGGGCCGGGGTGCGGGAGGGCTCACTCACGTCTCTTTTGACTTTTCTGTACTGCTTCCGCGGGCACCTCTGCGTTCTCACCAACCACGTCATCTGATCCCATGTGCTCTACTTCAGAGAAAAACCAGAGACCAACAGTCAGAGTCAGTGGGGGCCCTAGACCAGCCTCGCTTGTCCCTGCATTGCAGGGAGGGGCTGACCGGCCTCACAGGCTGGTCATCAGGTGTAATGGCGCCCTCCCAAGGAACAAGGAAGCAAATGCAGGCTGAGCCAAGAACGCCCCCAGCTCCACCCCAACTTACTGAAAATATCTCTGCTCAGGCCCTCCAGCTGGGAGTCCTGGAACACATACTGGTCCAGTTCCGCTGCCCAGACAAGGAAAACAGTCAATCAACAAGGTCCCCTGAGCCTGCTGTGTGGCAGGCCCGGGGAGGCACCAGAGATCCTGGCACACAGGGAGGTTTGAGAAATGTTTGTTCAATGTATCAATGATCAACTGAATGAATGACCATTGACATGAACTCTTAATCTAGCTGAAGGATTAAGGTGCACAGCCGCTTGCCTACTGCTACAATGCAGGTGGCACAGGGTTTGAGTTCAAATTCTACCTCGACTCTCCACTGACTCTACCAGCTGTGCAACCTTGGGCTAATTACTTAACCTCTCTGGGCCCCCATTTCCTCATTTGTGTAAGAACAAAAACAGTGCTTACTACCCAGGAATGGATGAGATAATTATAGGCTCTGCATTTAAAGAATCCAGCACAGTACCCAGTACACAGTAGGCACTCAATAAAAGGTGGCTAATCAGCTGAGGTGGTTTGGAGCCAAGGGGATGACAGCTATGGCCAGAGGTCAGAGGAAAGAGTCTGCAATGGATGGGGCAGTTGGGGAGGGCCTCCCCGCGGAAGAGATGTGGGGTCAGGCCTTGGGAGCTGGGACAGAGTCTGGGAGGGGGCGTGGAGGGCTGTCTGGGTGGTGGGGACAGAGAGAGGAAAGGCAGTCAGGCATGTCTGGGAGACCACAAGATGTGGATGACTATAGCAGACGTTCCATGTTGGGAAGTTACGGCTTGATTACTTTAAGTTGTATTTATAAGGGAGGGAAGCAGGGGGGAAAGAGGGGGAGGGAGGGAGGGAAGGGGGAGGGAGAGGGAGGGAGGGAGGGAAGGAGGAGGGAGAGGGAGAGGGACGGGGAGGGGAAGAGGGAGGGGGAGAGGGACGGGGAGGGGAAGAGGGAGGGGGAGAGGGAGGGGGAGGGGGAGAGGGAGGGGAAGAGGGAGAGGGAGAGGGAGGGGGAGGGGGAGAGATCCATTTACTGGTTCACTCCCCCCAAAGGCCTGCAAAAGCTGGGGCTGGGTCAAGCTAAAGATGGGTGAGGGCTTTGTCTTTTGAAGAGCAAAGGGGATACTAACAGCCGCGGCGACACTGCCTCTCCTGACCGCCCCCCTGCTCAGGCAGCTTCCTACTCCTGTGCTGAGCCCCTAAGGAGAGGAGTCCCCCGATCCCGAGTGATGCCAAACCCTTGATCACTGCTGCAGGAAAGGTGCACTCGGCCCCAAACACTTCTGCTTCCCCAAGCAAATTCCACAACAGGAAGGAAGCAGCCGGGCTCTCGGTTCTGTCATTTCTGCGACACACGCGATTACTGCTTCCCTCCACTGTCTGCCTTTACGTGATGTTAGAGTAACTGTGCACGAGGGGAAACTGGCCACATTCATGCCAACTACAGGCCTCCTGACTGATGTGGTTTCTGGGTTGCCAGGAAAGGGGCTAGGAAGAACAGTTGCACAGGTTGTCCACTGCACAAGGGTGCCCGGCCAAGAGGGCAAAGGGAACAGGAATTCAGGCCGCACTTTGCCAGCCAGGCTGATTCTTCCTGGGGTTGGAGTCGTATCCTCCAGAAGGAGGGGCACCTTTTTCTAATTCAACAAAGGCTGTTAGGAGACAGTGGTGACTCTGGTGGGGAGGCATCCTCTACCCCAGAAATCCTCAAAAAAGAAAAAAAAAACCAGCAGCCACAGCCACGACACTCCCACCTCTCCCGAGAGTGCGGTGCCTGTCTGTTCTGAAGGCCGCACGCCGGCTTCTCAACCTTAGTGACCACAAATCTCCTAACCCCAGACACTCTCCTGTCTGTGTTAAAAATAGGGACCCTGAGAAGAACTGGGCGAGCACTTCCGACCTGCCCATCACCGTCCTGAGTGCTGCCGTGGGCAGGTGGCTGCGCCTCTCTCACCCCACTTCCTCATCTGGGAAAGGGAGGTCCTCACAGCACCGACTCCCTGTGCTGTTCAGTGCCACAAACGGGGCGGATGTTTGCCTTAGAGCTGGGCAGGAGAGGGGTGGGGTGCAGGGGGTGGGCTTTGAGGAAGGAAGGAGAGAAGAGCAAGAAGCAAGGCAGGTACAGAAATGGAGGGGGTGTCAGGGGACTGTGTGCGCCTCTCCAGGCGCCGTGCCCCTCCTTGCTCCCCACCCCTTTGCCCTTGCAGTGTCTGCTCTCCAGGACCTCGCCCTGCAGCTCCCTTGCTGTGAGTTCTAACAGAGAACTTTCTCCCGAGCGGCCCTCTTTCTGCACTCACCGATGTTGGCGTAAGCCTCCCTGGTCTCTTCGTCACCTTCAATGTCACACAGCAGCCTGCTGAACTGCTCGCAGTTGATGGTGTCCGTGTAGGGTTCTGGGAGGAAAAGCCCTTTGGATGAAGCAGGAAAGATCTAGGAAGAGGGCGGGTGGGGAGGAGGGAGAGGCGGGCAGAGTGGGCGCCCACGTGGGAGCTGTCCATGGTGCTGGTGCTGACCAGCTCTCGGTGGCCAGCGCTTCCCCGGCCACGGTCGACGGTTGTAGGGTTGGGGAGGAACCGGGGGCAGTGAGAGGGAGGAGAGCCCACCTGAGCACAGCTCCATCTCTTCTCCCGCAGCCAGGTCAATCTGGTCGTAGAAGTGGTAGAGGCGCAAGGGGTCAACATCGCTGTTGAGAAGCTCCAGGTACTTCCCTTCCAGAGGCCCCAGTTCCATGGTGGCACACGATCCGCCGCCTGCAAAGGAGGCCTGGCGTGCTCACCTCACGGGGTGTGGGGCAGATGCAGAGAATCAGCATCTACTGCAGTTCCCCAGGGAGGGAGGAGCCAAAGGGAGCAAGCAAAGGTGCTCATTCCGCACCCCTTTGTGTTTGGGGTGATGGGGCAGGAACTTGTGTTTGAACCCTGGCTGTGAGGACTCAGGCAAGTCACTTACCCTCTCTGAGCACCAATTTTCCCACTGTTAGATCTGGGGCATGGCCCTCAAAAGGACAAGAATGCTTGGTGTGGTGTGCCTGCCAGAGGGGCAGCCCATGGTCATGGGAAGCTCATTAAGGTAGGGGGCATCAGAGCTAGGACACAGGCCTGAGACTGGGCTCCCAGGCTAGATCCCACCTTGCCACAGACGCCGCCCATCTGTGACAAGAGCTTCTCGGGCAATAACTTAGTGTCCCCAGAGTCATGTCTCATGTATCTCCAGACGCTTAGCTAGGGCTTTGAGGGCCCCTCAACTGGACTCTTGCCCCACCTGCAACTGCAGAGCAGCTGGGAGCAGAGGAGGTCCCGATCATCGCACTGCAGAGGACAGAGCCCTGCTCAGCTGCCAGCGCCAGCACAGGGTAGGGACGCTGCCGAGTTCACTGACTCCAGCCTCCGGCTCGCTCCTGCACAAGGACAGCTCTCTCCACCCACAGCAGCAAGGCGTAGCTGCGATTCACAGGGGTCTGCTGCAGGCCAGGCAGCACACGACGCGACTTCCAGACACCACCCGCTCGGCCCCTTGTGTTGCTATCTTCAGACGAAGAAAGAGGCTCAGAGAGCTGAGCAGCGAGCCGGGCTATGAACCAACTCCCTGGCTCCAAAGCCCTGGCTGCTTCTGCCGCCTCTCTGAGCACCCTGGGGAGGTGCCCCTGCCCAGCAGGGGTGAGTGCGGGTGGCAGGGCGATTTCTCCTCCCGCTGAGCTGTTGAGGGCTCAGCAGAGGAGTGTCTTTTTGGAAAATGAGAAGCACTTTCAGACGATCCTCTTTGAAGCCACCCTTCTCCTGTACTCCCCCTGCCGCATCCAACGTGAGAGAGCGAATGCCCCTCGTTTTGCCACCAGAAGTCCTCTGAGGTTCGTTTTCCAACCCCACTTCACACTGCACCACAGGTTTTGACGGCTGCAAGTACTAAAGAGGCTTCCAAAATGCAATTCATTTTCCTCTCCTTGAAGACAAGGTTGCCAGGTCGCCGGAAAGCTCTAACTCAGACCTAATCACCCTGACGGTCAGCTTTTACACTGTTTTCAGGGTCAGCCTGACAGCCCTGCTCTGCTGGGGAGAGTCTCTCGCGTCTGGGGCCGTGCCACAGGCCCTGCATCTGCACTGTGTTTCCGTCATCACAGCAGCTCTGGAGACTGGTATTGTTATCCCCATCTTACATACAACAGAGGTGAGGCTTTCTTCCCAGAAAAGGGGTCGGGGGTGATCATGCATCCTCGAGGGTCCAAGGAAGTACTGCAAGGAAGAAGAGGCTGATTTTGCTACCAAGAAACCTCAGCCCAGTTCAGATTGAACAGCATGAGAAAAAACACTTCCCTGCCTCTCGACCATGAACGTCTTCTGGGGCGGTAATGGAAAAATCGCTCAGCTGTATCCAGAGGCAGTTTGGGGTCCAGCTCTGTCTTTGTTTGCTCTTGAGTGCATTTCTTTACCTCCTTGGGCCTCACCAACTGGGTGCAGAAGCCCATCCTGCTGAGGCATTGTGGGATTCCAATCCCTCACTGCCTTTCCCTAAATGTCCCCCTAACAGCACACTGTTCTCTAAACATAACCAGCTGCTTCCAGGGGGTCAGGTGGTGGCGGGGAGCCAGGAGCCCAGGGTCACTGGTCTGCCTAACCATCCCCAGGCAGCACCATCACACAGGCATTAGTTCAGACAACCAGGGGGTCAGGTGGTAGGGGGAGCCAGGAGCCCAGGGTCACTGGTCTAACTGTCCCCAGGCAGCACCATCACAGAGCATTAGCTCAGACAAGTTCCTCTTTCTCTTCTGTACCCTGTAGTTCTCCACTTTTCACTTGTCTCCTACAAATCTGTGAAACAACGGCTCACTGACTGTCTCCTACAGGATTTGCTCAGTTCCCCAGGGACCACAAAGAGGTTTAAAACACAGTCCTTGCCAAGAAATTTGCAATGCAGATCCAGATATTTCAGAAGAGAGATAAAACCTGACAACAATATAGTGGTTAAAAGTGTGGGCTCTGGGTTCAAATCCCAATTCCACACTAGCTGTGTGACGTAGTGTAAGTTACTCAGCCTCTCTGAGCTGAAGAATCTACTGTACTTGGTGGGCACAGTGCCCACCTCACTGGGTTGCTGTGACTTGCCCTGTAACGTAGCCTATAAAGAGCACTAAGAGGTAAGTTCCCAAACTATAACAACTGGAAAAACCAGAAAGCTGGGAAAGGCCAAGTGCTGGTCACACAGGGTTGGTGGGGATACAGAATGGTGCAGCCATTTTATAGAACAACCTGGCGTCGCTTACAATACCTAATGCTGCGTTGGTCCTATAACCTAGCAATCCAGTCCTTGGGTATGTACATCACAAAGAAACACTCCCACAACTCCACAAGGGGAGGAGGGTGCTCCATTTTTTAAAATTGTATTTATTTATTTATTTACAGCCTTACTTGAAAGGCAGAGACATGGAGATCTCCTATCTGCTGGTCCACTCCCAAATGACAGCAACGGCTGCAGCTGAGCCAGGCCAAGGCCTGGAGCCTGGAACTCCGTCCAGGTCTCTCACATGGGTGATGAGGACTCAAGAACTGGGGCCATTATCTACTGCTTTCCCAGGCACATTAGCAGGAAGTGGGATCAGAAGTGTAGGAGCTGGGACTTGGACCAGCACTCTGATATGGGATGTGGGCATCCCAAACAGCAGCTTAACCCACTGAGCCACAACACTGGCTCCACTTCTGGGGACACTCACTGCTGTGTTTTTGTGGCCACAGGGAATTGGAGACTATCTGGGCGTCCATCACTGGGGGAGTGGACAGGTGGAAGGCAGCCACCATGGAGGACACTGCAGTGATTGGGACAAAAGACCAAACGCAGATGGCTCTTCAGAACGTCCACAAAAGGGAAAAGTAAGGCCCGGGAAAACTCTCACAGCTGGTTCCAGATGTGCAGGCTGGCATACATGCACATGAAAAAGCAACATGGGGGCCGGCGCCGTGGTGTAGCGGGTAAAGCTGCCACCTACAGTGCCAGCATCCCATATGGACGCTGATTAGAAACTCAGCTGTTCTACTTCTAATCCAGCTCTCTGCTATGGCCTGGGAAAGCAGCAGAAGATGGCCCAAGTCCTTGGGCCCCTGCACCTGTGTGAGAGACCCAGAAGAAGCTCCTGGCTCCTGGCTTCAGATTGGCCCAGCTCCAGCCATTGCAGCCCAGCCAATTTGGGAGTGAACTAGTGGATGGAAGACCTCTCTCTCTCTCTCTCTCTCTCTCTCTCTCTAACTCTTTCAAATAAATAAATAAATCTTAAAAAAAAAAAAGAAAGCACCTTGGGGTTGGCATTGTAGCATAACAGGTTAAGCCGCCACCTGCGATGCTGGCATCCCATATGCGTTCTGGTTAGAGTCCCGGCTGCTCCACTTCTGACCCAGCTACCTGCTAAGATGCCAGAGAAAGCAGTGGAAAATGGCCCAAGTCCTGGGCCCCTGCACTCATGTTGGAGACCCGGATGAAACTTCTGGCTCTTGTCTTTGGCTTCGCCCAGCCCTGACCATTGCAGCCATTTGGGGAGTCAATCAGTGGATGGAAAATCTCTCTGTCTGTAACTCTGCCTTTCAAATAAATAAAATAAAACTTCAAAAAGGAAAACAACATGTAGGTTACAACACATGCAAATCAAAAGACACACCTGCAATGCATCAGAATGGGTGCGCAGAGCAGTGGGAAGTGGGAGGGGGAGGGGTATTCATGAATCACAGGGCCTATGGGATCAATGGACACAGCACTAAGGACCAAGGCAGGCAATGAATTCAAAGTCTAAAGGTTGTGTGAAGACAAAAGAAAGACAAATACAAAGCCCACGTGAAGGAGGCTCCTTGGGGTGGTGTAGGTGCCTCTGTGACTCCGCGGCAGGGCGAGCAAGAGCCCCGCACCCACAGGTGTTCAAAAAGGAGCTCCTGGGGCCAGCGCTGTGGCATAGTGAGTGAGCCATTGCCTGCAGTGCTGGCATCTCATATGGGTGCTGGTTTGAGTCCCGGTTGCTCTACTTCCAATCCAGCTCTCTGCTATGGGCTGGGAAAGCAGTAGAAGACGGCCCAAGTCCTTGGGCTCCTGCACCCGCGTAGGAGACCTGGAAGAAGCTTCAGGCTCTTGGCTTTGGACCGGCACAGCTCCAGCTGTTGTGACCATTTGGGGAGTGAACTATCGGATGAAAGACTTCTCTCTCTCTGCCTCTGCCTCTCTATAACTCTGCCTTTCAGATTAATTAATTAATTAGAAAAAAAGAAAATTGTCACTTTAATCAGGCCCATAGGCCCTAGATGTTTTGTTTTGCAAGCCAGTGTAAGTATGTGTGCATATGTGTGCATGTTGATATGTGCGCATGTATGTGTACATATGTATGGATATGTGTGCATATGTGTGTACGTGTGTGCATTTTACTGACCATTACAATGTCTCTCCGCAGAGTAGATAATTCATCATTGCCACAGGCCCCATTAGTCCCTACTGCCTTCTGCCCGGCCACATGTCACACTGTGATGGTCCCTTTGGCACTTGGGTTTGTAACCCTCGGTGGAGGGGCTTGCTAAGGTCCCTACCGGCTCTGAGCTGCTGGCAAGATGGTATGGATGGATGGGCGACTGGACGGCTGGCTGGGCAGAGAGAAGCAGGAGTGAAGCCTGTCCTGTCCTGTCCGTCACGGAGCTGAGATGCACAGGACGGTCTTTCTATGGAAGGGCCGGGAAGGGACTGGCCCCAAGCACCCATGCCAGCCAATGCCGTGAGGGGAAGGAGCAGGGAGTACTGGGCTGTGGCCTGAGGAACCGGTGCTTCCCAGCTCTCACGCCAGCTCAGACTGAAAGGTGGCTGAGAGAGCAGCTGTCTGAGAACTGTGGGATACAGAGCTGCTCCCCTGCCGACCACCGCAGGCCCAGCACCCTCAAGGAATCTGCCATTTCGCTCACAGCTGTTCAGCCCTTTTGCGAATGGACCCACCAGCCTGCGGCAGCACAAAGTGACCTCAGACCAAGAAAGCTGGTAATGGAAGTGAGTTTAGCTCCGATCCCTGGCCGCAGGGTTTCTCAGCAGACGGAGGCCGGGCAGTCATGGAAAAGGCAGCAGCACTCCTGGGGGACGGAGTCAACCCCGGAACTCAGGAGACGGGACCCCTGGCCCTGCTCCGCTTCTCACAAGCTGTGTGATCCGGGACAAACCCCTTTCCCTCGCTGGTCCCCAGGGACCTTCTCTGTGAAAAAGAGGGTCAAACAAGAGCAGTAGCTCTCACGTGAAATCTTACAAGGATCTCAAGTCGCTGGACACATGAGCATAAAGCTGTTCAGTTAAAAGGGATTTGGGGGCCCAGAATCTCTTCCCCAAAAGGGGCTTTAAGGAGCACAGTTTAGAAACAACTCCAGGCGGGTATTTGGTTGAGCTGTTAAGATGCCAGTTAAGACTCCCATATCCCATACTGGACTGCCTGGGTTCGGTTCCTGGCTCTGGCTCCTGATGCGTTTCCTGCCAATGTAGACCTGGGGGGCAGCAAGTGGTAGCTCAAATACTTGGGTTCGTGCCACCCATGTGGGAGGCCCAGTTTGAGTTACTGGCTCCTGGCTTCAGGGTGGCCTACCCTGGCTGTTGTGGCCATTTGGGGAGTGAACCAGCAGACAGAAGATCTCTCTCTCTCTCTCTCTTCCTCTGCCTCTCCCTCTCCCTCTTTCTCTCCCTCCCTCCCTCACTCTGATTTACAAGTTAATAAGTAAATCTTTAAAAAAACAAACAGCCCCACAGAGGCCACCTCTGACAGCTCAAGCATGCCCTTGTCTTCTCTGGACCCCAACTAAGGTCACCTGCCCCACAGCAACTTAGAGCATCATGGATTCAAATGACACAACTCCAGCTTGTGCACATGCTGGGAAATGGCTAAATCATGGTGGGGGACGACCTGATGGTCCCAGGACAAGAAGGGAGGGGCAGGCTGGGTGTCTCCAGGCCTAGTCCAAAACGTTAAGGATGGGATAAAAGGCCCCTGGCCAGCTTCCTGCCTCTCCTAGCCCAGAGGCCTTCCTCCGTGTGCCCCAGTGTTCTGAGCTGCAGGCAATGACCCAGAGAGGAACCAGCAAACTTTCCAGGAAGGGCACCTGACCTGGGGGCTGGGGAAGGAGGATCTGCGTCTGCAGTTGGCAAAGCCAGGCTGACTCCAGTCCTAACCCTCCTCTCCCCACAGCTAGACCCACACGGCACCAGGCCCTCTGCTGGTGCCGGAGATCCCCAGGTGAAACATGTGCCAGCCCTGCCTGCCAGGATCTGACCACAGAGGCTAGCAGTGGGCTGACTCGGCTGGGAAGAATTAAACACAGCACCCACGCCTCACCCCCAGCGGTTCAATTCAGCGAGTTGGGCCCGGGGATTCTGCACTGCCTGACTACCCTTGTCACACACTGGTCCTGTCGTGATTCTGAGCAGTCACACAGTTTTGGTTTCTACGCTTGAGTTTTCACCTGCCAAGAAGACAGCACCTGAGCTCCAGCAGTTTCCCTTTAACACCAGCAAGTCCACAGGGTGCTTCCCCTCACCACCCGTCCCGACCTCCACTACTGCTGGTGCTCCTCCTCCCAGCTGGAGGCCCAGAACCAGACTGGACACTGCTCAGTCTTACACTCTCCCTCCCAGCGGTCTCAGCTGCCTTCTGCTGTAGCCATGACCAGAGAGCGCCTAGCCTCTCAGCCCAGACCCTGCGGCAGCCTCCGGGACACGAGCCTGCAGGGTCCCAAAGCACAGGGACTCCTTTGCCCGCTGCACACATGCTGGGGCCACAGCTGCATACCACCTGCTGTGCAAAGACTTAAATACACAGATTTTAAAAGGGAGCTTTCTAGACACGAAAGAGAGAGTCAGACGCTTGGGCAACATTCGCAGCAGTGTTATTCACAGAAGTCAAAAGTTGGAAATGGGCCGGCGCCGCGGCTCACTAGGCTAATCCTCCGCCTAGTGGCGCCGGCACACCGGGTTCTAGTCCCGGTAGGGGCGCCGGATTCTGTCCCGGTTGCCCCTCTTCCAGGCCAGCCCTCTGCTGTGGCCAGGGAGTGCAGTGGAGGATGGTCCAGGTGCTTGGGCCCTGCACCCCATGGGAGACCAGGAAAAGCACCTGGCTCCTGGCTCCTGCCATCGGATCAGCGCGGTGCGCCGGCCGCAGCGCGCCAGCCGCGGCGGCCATTGGAGGGTGAACCAACGGCAAAGGAAGACCTTTCTCTCTGTCTCTCTCTCTCTCACTGTCCACTCTGCCTGTCACAAAAAAAAAAAAAAAAAAAAAAGTTGGAAATGACCCAGTGTCCAGCTATAGGCAAAGGGGCACACAAAATGTGGCACCTCCATACACACCTACTCAACTATGAAATGAAGCACACTCTGACACACGCTACAACATGGGTGAACCAAGCGAAAGAAGCCAGATACAGCCAGCGCCACGGCTCACTAGGCTAATTCTCTGCCTGCGGCGCCAGCACACCGGGTTCTAGTCCCGGTCGGGGTGCTGGATTCTGTCCCGGTTGCCGCTCTTCCAGGCCAGCTCTCTGCTATGGCCTAGGAGTGCAGCAGAGGATGGCCCAAGTGTTTGGGCCCTGCACCCCATGGGAGACCAGGAGAAGCACCTGGCTCCTGGCTTCAGATCAGCGCACCGGCCGCAGCGGCCATTGGAGGGTGAACCAACGGTAAAGGAAGACCTTTCTCTGTCTCTCTAACTGTCCACTCTGCCTGTCCAAAAAAAAAAAAAAAGCCAAGTACAACCGCCACACAGGGCACAATGCTGTAAGGTAGTTCAAGCAGCCAATGTCTCAGAGACAGAGTGGGGCAGAGGTTGGTAGGTGCAGTGGGGAGACGGCAACGAGCAGTTACAGCTTCCCGTGTACAGGCCTTCAGCCTGGGACGACGAAAGTTCTGGAGATAGCGGTGGTGATGACGGCACACCCTGTGCATGGACCGACACTGCACAGCACGCTCGGAAATGGCTAGAACAGCAAAGGGTCATGGGAAACAGAACTACAAGGTGTTCATTTTGGTGCAAAAATTTTGAAATCTATGTAGAGTTTTTTTCCTTAAAGTGTGTTTTCCATGAACTTTTTAAAAGACCCCCTGTACATACTTATCACAATTTTACAAAAAGAAAATTTTCTGTCACTATCTTGAATGAAAGAAATCCCCACAATATCACATGCCATTTAAAACAAAACAATGCTATCAGAAGGCTACCAACTCCCATCACCTTTTAAAAAGAAACTTGAGCAAGCTTCCAAGCACGGGTAGAGACCTCATGTGCAAAATCGGGGCCTTGGCCTTTACATGAAAAGACAGAATCCGAAGAATCTGGAAGCATCCGCCTCCCCTGAGCAGCAGCCGCTGCACCCTCCTGGTGAGCTCGGCGCGGACTCTGAGCCCAGGGTCGGCAGTGTCTGCCTGCAGGCTCCTCCCATCTTTCGGAACCACCCTCTCAGAATCTACCTCAAGGACTCTGACACGAGGATTCCTCTGATGGTTTTCTAAAGTGATGGTTTTCTGTGGGGATTATCAAGGGAGCGCTCATACCTCACCCATGCTGCAGATACGCCTTGGGAAGGGGATGTCACTTGTCAATCAGGGTGATTGGCACGAGTCTGAGAAGACCCAAGTTGGGAGGCCTCGACCCTGCCTCTGGGCACTGCCCTGATTACCCGGGACAAATCCAGGGTCTTGGCATAGCACCTGTGTTAATTTCCCGACTCTGCTGGGGTCTCAAGAGAAAACCGAGCCCACGCCATCGGACAGACTTGGACTCCCTTGGTCTATCTAGGGCCTGCCCTGCATTTGTGGGGTCTACATGGCTCTCCCGGGCACGAGACTGGGCTCTGAGGAGACCTGGGTTCAAGTTCCGACTCGGCCAACTGCTCACGATGGGGTTTCCACCTGAGGTTTTCTAACATGCAGAGAGTGAGAGATCTGATAAGGGCTGGACCACTCAGTGCCTCCCAACATAGGTAAGAACTTTTGGACCGCCGGCGCCGCGGCTCACTAGGCTAATCCTCCGCCTTGCGGCGCCAGCACACCGGGTTCTAGTCCCGGTCGGGGCATCGGATTCTGTCCCGGTTACCCCTCTTCCAGGCCAGCTCTCTGCTGTGGCCAGGGAGTGCAGTGGAGGATGGTCCAAGTACTTGGGCCCTGCACCCCATGGGAAACCAGGAGAAGCACCTGGCTCCTGCCATTGATCAGCGCGGTGCGCCGGCCGCAGCGTGCCGGCCGCAGCGTGCCGGCCGCAGCGGCCATTGGAGGGTGAACCAACGGCAAAAAGGAAGACTTTTCTCTCTGTCTCTCTCTCTCACTGTCCACTCTGCCTGTCAAAAAAAAAAAAAAAAAAAAAAAAAAAAAGAACTTTTGGACCAGGAATGGTGGAATCACCAGGAATAGAGGGTTTAATCTGCAGGTCCTGAGCCCCACACCAGGCCCAGCCAGAGGGCTTTAGGGGCAGAACCTGGGTCCCTGCCCACCTAGTGGTGTTCCAGGTGATTCCCATGTGGAGGACCCCTCAGCCCCACATTCTGAGGTTCTGGAGAGCAGGTCCTCACCTAAAGCAGCTTGGGGTTCCCCCTCCCCCTTTGATTTCACCAGGCCCAAGAGCAGGAAGCACCTGCCATCAGTTTCCTGAATTCTGACTGGTGAGGAACATTTACTTACGGGGGTGGGGGGTAGACAGGAGAGGAGTATAGATGGGAAACTTCCTGCAAAGTTAGGAACTGCTGGCTACTCTTGGAGGGGGCGTACCAAGGACTCCTTGTGCTGCCTCTCCAGTGCCACCTGGGGTGGAGAGAGGGGCTGTGGGACCAAGGAGGAGTGTGGATTTTAAATATCCCAGACAAAGCTGGGCATAGTGGCTTCAATTCCAGCTTCCTGGGACCCCAGGGGAACCTGCCTCTCACCTCTTCAGGGAGCTTTAATGTCTCTCCTTGGAGGGCGCTGTGGCTCGGGACCCCAAAGCCAGGTTAAGGTGCAAGTAGTCAAATATGATCTGGTCTGAGGAGACTCCCCAACACTAAGCAGGTCAGAGAGAAGCGGAGATCTCTCCAGCCCTCTAGCTAAGGTCCAGTGCCAAACTGCCCTCCTGTGCTGGTCCCTGCTGGAGAGCTCAAGACCAGGACTCCCGCGGCAGAGCCAGAGCACCTCCAACAGGGAAAGCGAGGCCCAGAGAGCGCAGCCCTGGTCCGAGGTCCTGCCTACAGCCGGGCTCTGCAAACCGCTCTGGGCTCTGGCACTGCCTCCGCAGGATCCCGTGCAATGGAGTCTAGCCCCGGGGAGCCCTGTGGACAGCACCCCTCTCCCACCCCCAGTTTTCCCTGCCGCATCCCCGCTGCTCCCGGGGGCCTCTGAGCCCAGCAGCCAAGCTCGGGGTTCCTGTTCCGGAAGCGAGGAGCTTCCCTGCCCTAAGGTTCCTCCCCCTTCTCCCAGCCTCAGTGTGACCTCAGGTGCGAAGCTGCTGGTTTTTGAGCCTTCGTTCCCAGCCTGATTTTAGGGGCTGCACAGGGGATCTTGGTCACCTACCGCAGTTTCCCGGGCTCCTGCGAGCGAGCACTGCTGGTGGGTGGCCTTTCCCTCCCGCTGGTTCTAGGGTTGTGGCAAACTCTGGGGCTGGTTCCCTGGTCACTCCACCTCCTCAGCCTCCCTGCGGCTGGCCGCTCTTGTTCCCTTTCACTTTCTGTAGCACCCTGCGCCTGAACCAAACTGGGGAGTCAGCAGGTCAAGCCTCCCGCTGCTGCGCCCGCCGGCCCGCCACGTGCTTTCTCAGAAGCGTCCCCTCTGAGCTTCTGGCACTCTCACAGGTCCCCATGCCTAGCCAGCGCCTGGGGGAGCGTCCCAGGCCCGCGGCCAGCCCCAGCGATGAGCTGCAAGCCCTGGCTTGCAGGGA
The DNA here is from genome assembly GCF_964237555.1 of Oryctolagus cuniculus. Classification (NCBI taxonomy): domain Eukaryota; kingdom Metazoa; phylum Chordata; class Mammalia; order Lagomorpha; family Leporidae; genus Oryctolagus; species Oryctolagus cuniculus. The sequence goes on from NC_091450.1 coordinate 25,654,662, forward strand.
GTGCATCCTTACCCCTTACTGCCTTCTGTTTCTCTCCAGCTCAGCTCAACCTTGAACTTGGCAAACCACCTCCGAGCACTCTGGTAGCTGAACCTTTCTCACTCCCCCACTGAGGGAGGAGGAGATAATCCCTCAGGAACCTTCACCGGATGGAAGCTCAGCTTTGGAAACCCTGGCACCATTACTACCACCCACCTCCACCCAGGGGCAACAGTCTGGCCCTTTCTCCTCCTGAGGTCTTGGACCCCTGCTCCGCCAAGAGCAGGAGACCTTGGGGAGGTCACTTCCCCTTCCCAGGCCTGGATTTCCTCAACTGGAACTGAGGGAGGGTGTCAAGATGATCGGACTTCTCTCTCCCCCTCATGCACTTCCCCAGTCGCCTCTGGCTGTATCCAACAGTGCTGGCAAGTTTGTCATCTCTGGGTTCAGGGCATACATTTCAGGGAAGCTTGGAGCTTGGGAGAAGGGGCCCTGCCCCTTTTAACCATGCTATGCCAATAATATTGGGCTCCTAGGATGAGCTTCTGTTCCCACAAGGAACTGTGCACCATGCTAGACATCTGAGTCCCTCACCATTACCCTATCCTAGACTTTCTCCTTAGCCCATTTCACAGCCAAGGAAAACTGAAACTCCAAGAAGGTTACAACTTGCTCAAGCACACCACACTCAGCCAACGGTATAGCTGCCTTCAGAGCTGTGCCAGGTGTTTGCGCCATACCCTTCCCTCCCCATCTGCCCCCGCTCCCTCTTCCTCTCCAATAGGAAACTGGGGAGAGGGCAACACTTGCTGGGTGCCTACGGCTCAACAGCCACATGGAGACTGACTTCAGTTCTGGCTTCTCTGCTTCCCTGGGGTCGGGGTGGAGTGTGGCAGTTTCCAGTGCATGGTGGCCCCCCTCAGTATTTACCCAGAGCCAGACCTGGGGCCAAGCCAGACAAGCAGTGCCGAGAGCTAACAACACACCCTGACTTCTAGAACCCTTCAGTGCTGATAACGCCCTCTCAGATCCAGGCACCTCGCTGAGTTCAACGTCGTTCAAGTGTAAGGAAATAAAGAACCACTTCATATCTTCCAAGAGGACATGTGCCCTCTTCCCACCCCCCACCTCCCAGTTCAGATCAGTGTCTGTTTATCTGGGGTCCTGGGACCAGCCAAGACCTTACTCTCAATGAAGACTCAACCTCCACTGGAACTTCTCCCACCCCACCTTTTTACCTTGGGGCTCCGACAGGTAGGAGCCTGCAGGACGTGGAGCCAGGCAACGCATGGTGTGGGAAGCACAGCGAGGCAGCAGTACCCAGGCCCCTGGCAGCCCCCTCCTGGTACCCTCAGCCTTCCCAAGGATTCCTTCAGATGCTCAGCTCAGCTCAGCGGCAGGCGGCTTCATCACTAGCCTGTTTCTCTATGTCGTCGGCAGGGAGCCCACCAAGCTCAGCCAGCATGCAAAGGAAGCACGCAAGGGACCGGCAGTAAACTCTCTCCTTGCAGGGTACCCACCCACCAGGTGTCAGATTTCTTGTGTTTGGATACCCTCTAATTTGCCCACACTCCCTTACACCCTCAAGGCTCTGATGTTAATTTCAGTTCCTGATTGTGGAACTGAGTGACCACAGAAGGTTGCAAGTTGTCTGTTGGGGGGACCTTCAACACTAACTTTCTGAAATGACAGCAACAATGGACTCGCTCAGGCGCCAGCTGCTGGTATCTGCCATCCGCTGTAGGCTGGGGCCGTAACAGAGCCCCATTCCCCTCTTCCACTCCAACCCCTCACCCAGTTGCCCTGAATTTCCCCGGAGATCGTGAGTGGTCTACCCACCATTTTTCATTAAACACACATTACACATAGAAGAGTGTTCGCCCAGATATGGTAGTCCTACAGCCAGATGGTTTGCGGGACACACAGATGTGGTGCTAAATACTACAGGGAAAGTCAGTGCCTCTCTAGGGCTCTGTCCATCCTCCAGAAGGCACCAAGGAGAAAGTCTCAGTGGGTGCCACTGTGTGTTTGACACTTCCTCTCTCCCTGTTCCACACAGCCCTGTGGCTTCAGAGCCATCTGCAGCCCACAGGATCTGAGCAGGATCCAGTAAGCTTGCTCTGACTTCCTTTAATGTTAGCTTCTGTGGTGGGTACTTGTTTCTCCTTTAAAATGGGACATAAAGTTTCCTTTGAAAAAGAGTGAAAATGTGAATGGTATGGGGAGAAAAAAAAAGTCATCAATAAGTGTCAAGTATGGGGGCTGGCGCTATGGCGTAGCGGGTAAAGCTGCCTACCGGCATCCCATATAGACACCGGTTCATGTCCTGGCTGTTCCACGTCCGATCCAGCTTTCTACTATGGGCTGGGAAAGCAGTAGAAGATGGCCCAAGTCCTTGGGCCCCTGCACCCATGTGGGAGACCCGGAAGAAGCTCCTGGCTCCTGGCTTCGGATCGGCACAGTTCCAGCCGTTGTGGCCAATTGGGGACTGGAAGACCTCTCTCTCTATCTCTGCCTCTCCTTCTTTCTCTGTGTAACTCTGCCTTTCAAATAAATAAATAAATCTTCTTTTTTTTTTTTTTGGACAGGCAGAGTTAGACAGTGAGAGAGAGAGACAGAGAGAAAGGTCTTCCTTCTGTTGGTTCACCCCCAAATGGCTGCTACAGCTGGCGCACTGCACTGATCTGATGGCAGGAGCCAGGTGCTTCTCCTGGTCTCCCATGGGGTGCAGGGCCCAAGCACTTGGGCCATCCTCCACTGCACTCCCGGGCCACAGCAGAGAGCTGGTCTGGAAGAGGAGCAACCGGGACAGAACCGGTGCCCCAACTGGGACTAGAACCCGGAGTACCAGTGCCGCAGGCAGAGGATTAGCCTAGTGAGCCGTGGCACTGGCCAATAAATGAATCTTAAAAAAAAAAAAAAAAAAGAGTCAAGTATGGTAGGCAGAAGAGGCAAAACCTGTGAGCAGCACTGACGGGAATGACGTTTGGGACACGACGACGTCCAAGCTCGTGCATTGCTCCTGAAGGAGCAGCGCAGCAAGAGACTGCGCGGGCTGTTGCCAGCAGGGCTGTGGAGTGGACCCTCTGCTCTCCTCTGGGGGGCCTGGTTTCTCCACGGGTGAAGTGAGGATGATGTCTGTGTTTGGTGATTATTTTGAAGCTCTCACTGCTTTCAGAAGTCCCAGGGGAGATGCAGACAGACAAACAGAGTCGCTCCGAGTCAATGTGAAACTCGGCCCCCATTTGGCTAACGCAAGACACACAGTGAATGCTACGGATTCCGAGTCTCATTCTCCCATGCATGGTGCCAAGGACAGACAGCCCTGGCTGCCCTGCTGCCCTGCTGCCCTGTGGCTACAGATGGGAGGCCCTTCCTGTTCCCAGAGGCAGCAGCTGGCTCGGAGGTCCCCAGCCTCACACCAAGGCAGCTTCACGTCAAGATGGAGCTTAGAGACAACCAGGCCTGAGGTGCACCTGCCTGGCTGTTGTCATCGTGTCTCATTTGGATGCAACCAGGTCTCTCCAGCGTCCTCCTTGGCTCTCTCCAGAAGTGCACTCAGTGAGACCTGGATGTGATCACGCCTACTCCTCCATGTGGAAGGACTCCAGCAAGGTACACCAGGCTGAGTGCAGCCGAAGGCAGGCACTGCGCCCGGCACAGGAAGGGACTGCAGGCCCGGGATGAGGGGCTGTGGTGCCCAGGCAGAAGCTGCGGGCATCCGAGTTTCAGCAGATGCAGAGATGGCACGAGAGGAGAGAACCTCCAAGACTGAGCGAGGGGCTAAGGAGCTACAGAAGGGGTTCCCACAGCCCTAGCTTCTTCTTTTTTAAGGTTTATTTCATTTATTTGAAAGGCAGTGTTATATAGAGAGAGGGAGAGATCTTCCATCCACTGGTTTACACCCCAAATGGGCACAGTGTCTGGGCCTGGGCCAGGCCAAAGCCAGGAGTCCAAAACTCCAGCACTTGGGCCATCTTCCGCTGCCTCTCAGGCATGTCAGCAGGAAGCTGGATCTGAAGCGGCCCCAACGTAAGAGGCTTTGTCTCCAATAAAGCATCTGATCCTTGCTGAGCTCCTCTTCCCGTCCGCAGTCTTTAGGTCTAAAGCTTTTGCACCCAAACCACCTTATCTTTTCACTCCATCCTTCCAGGAGCCCTCTGAAGTCCCTCATAGCATGACACAGGACGCCAGCCACCAGCAGAAACACAGCTGAAGTCGCCGTTCTGGGGTCCCCTGGCAAGCCCCAGAGAAAGGCAGGGAGGAACTTGATCTTCCACACAAAGCACAGTGAACCTGCAGTCCTCGCCGCAGTCCCCTGGACCGCCCTGCCCGGTCCTGCTGTGGCGCCTTGGCTCATGCATGGCTCCCTCCCAGGCCGGCTCTCCACGCTCCCTGCTGGTACACACGGTAGCCAACCTTCAAGGCCTGAGTTCCCACTTTTACCTCCCTCCCAGCTCACAACCATCTTCCGCTTTGTCTGTTTTACAAAACCTCTTACCAGCGGCCAGTGTCTGGCGCAATGGCTGCATCACCACCGGGATACTGGCATCCCACACCAAAGTCTGAGTGCCTGGTTTCAGTACCTGAGTCTCACCCTGCTTCCTATCCAGCTTCCCGCTAATGCACACCCTGTAACTGGATACACTGCAAAGCAGATGAACACAGGCTAGTGCCTGTAAGGAGATGGAAGATAACTATTAACACGCTGAGGAGCAAACCTGAGTAGGCTGACAGACAGACCCTAGGTCGGAGGGCAGGCAGGCAGCTGGCTGGGGAGACAAGCAGACAGGAAGGACATAGGTAAGCTGCTCAAGGCTGCAGCCACAGGGAACAGAAACTGTCCTGGCTGCGTCAGGCGCGAGGCCTGGGGCAAGGTGAGCAGGGCCAGGCTGGCTGGGGAACCCCGTGGGGAAGTCGCCGACTTCCGAATGCAGGTGCTTCTCCTTCTGCGGCCCCTGGGAGTGGAGTGCTGTGGGTACACCTGACTGGGAAGCAACCCCAGGTGAGGTGACACGAGCGCTCCCGGGCAGCTCACCTCCTTCCAGCGGGCAAAGGACAGCCCCAGCTGAGAGCCGGAAGCAGCTGGGAAGGCAGGGGGTGCAGCCTCTCTTCTGCAGTTGGTCCCAGCCCTGGTTTCTCTCATCCTGAGGGCCGAACGGGGAAGAAAGCTGGAGGAAGGGAGCCCCGGAGGAAAGGAGCCCCGCAGGCTGTGGCAGGTGCCTGCCTCTCCAATGAACCAGGTGACATCCTAGATGGAGCTTTGTCCTGTGGTTCCTAGCAGAGCAGAGCGCTCACACACAAGAACACCACACAAGGGCCCGGCACCGTGGCGTAGGAGGTTAAGCCTCCACCTGCGTCGCCCAAGTCTGGCTGCTTGACTTCTGATCCATCTCCCTGCTGATGGCCTGGAAAAGCAGCAGAAGACGGACTAAGGACTTGGGCCCCTGCACCCGCATGGGAGATCCAAAAGAAACTCCCAGCCCCTGGCTTTGGAACGGCCCAGCTCCGGCTATTGTGGCCATTTAGGGAGTGAACCAGTGGATGGAAGACTTTTCTCTCTGTCTCTCCCTCTGTCTGTAACTTCCTCTCAAAAAAAAAAAATAAATCGTTTAAAAAACACATGCACTCAATGAAAACAGGGGACAACAAAAATGGTGAAGTACAGCCAAAAAAATAATAAAATAGTAGGAATGTCCTACAGTCTTGAAACAGTAGGCAAAAAAGGCACCACCACGACTCCTACTCCACTGACAAACCTAGTGCC